>NC_030825.1:39652781-40003910 GCF_001704415.2 Capra hircus
AAAAAAAGTAGAAAGAAAAAACACAGAATCAACTAGAAAACATTAATATGGCAATATATAGACTACCAGAGCACGGTGGCGCACTAGCGCAGCGGCGCGAGAGGAGCTACACCACATCTGAGGCACGCGAGGCCTAGAGGCAGCTGCCGACGCGCCAAGAACAGCCAAGCACTACCCTGTCGTCGACGCAAGGGGGCAGCCTGGAGGAGACGCCGTGTCCACAGGCAGCAGCTGCAGAGAAGAGCTACCACGTGTCGGTCAGTGGCGGAGAGCCCCTGCTTCTGGCAGGGCGTCCCAGGAAAGCCACCTCACGCCCGACGGGCAGGGGCCGTGACCCTGAAGCCACCCCGATCTGAGCCAGCGAGGCAGCTGGGGAGCCACCCACGCCAAGAGATCCCAGGATGGTGGCCTGCGCCAGGCGCAGGAGGGCTCCTGAGAGAGAGCTATCCCCACGTATGAACGCACGCAATTGGCGCGTAAGACGATACCCCTTGTCCAAGTAACAGCAGTGTGCTTGCTGGGACAGCATGAAGAACTCACGCCCCAAGTCAAGAACAAAACCAGTAAAACGATGGTAGTGCGAAAGGGCCATCAAGGCAGACACCACTGAACTAATACTCACAGAATACTAGTCTAATCTAATCACACTCAGACCACAAGCTTTCTAACTCAATGAACCAAACCATGCCTGGGTGCAACCAGACGGCGGGGGCAAACCAAGACTGCCGGGTCCCAGTGGAGAGTCTCACAGACGCTGCCACTGAAAAGAATGCAAGCCACATCATATTCTGCCTTCGAGAACCCTCATAACATTATGAAAAGCAAGAATGATATGATACCAAAGAGGATCCCCAGGTCATTAGGCTGCCCATAAGGCTACTGAAGTCAGTGGAGAAATAACTACAGAAAGAATGAAGGGAGGAGCCAAAGCCAAAAAACATACCACCTGGGATGACTGTATAAAGCAAGCACGATCACATGCCTGTAAAGGCAATACGCCATAGGAAACCACACTGAAGTCATCCATATCAAGCATTGGAAGTGGTCAAACCAAGAGATTCAAGCAGTTAACGTTCGACAATCTAGCGATCAGGGACTAAAATGACTGCAATGGGTGAATTAACTCAGAGACATTATATCTACTACTGCTGTTCGGCAGAATCCTCTCAGAAGAATATGAGTAATACGCCATCCCATGGTCAACAAATAGTCCGAATGCATACTGGATAGCCAATCCAAAATATGACAGAATGATCTCTTTCGTCCAAGGGGCCAACACTTCCAATATTACATGCCTTTACCAAGTCTATGCTCCACCGTATATCGCCTGAAGAAACTGAGGTGACATATCGTCTACCTCCTCTGCTTCATCTTAATCACAATTTACCTCTTCTCTTCTATAACCCCACCACCACTCTCCTTCTCCTCTCCATCAACTACTCCCTCCCAGCACATGTGCACTTCCACTTCACTATCTCTTCTACTCTATCTTCTTTTCTAACATCACAATTCAAAAGCATTCAATCTTAGGCACTCAGCTCTTTATAGTCCAACTCTCACATCCATACATGACTACTGGGAAAAACCATAGCCTTGACTAGATGGACCTTTGTTGGCAAAGTAATGTCTCTTTAACTTTTTAATGTCTCTTTAGCTTTTAATGTGCTGTCTAGGTTGGTCATAACTTCCCTTCCAAGGAGTAAGCATCTTTTAATTTCATGGCTGCAGTCATCATCTGCAGTGATTCTGGAGCCCCTAAAAGTAAAGTCTCTCGCTGTTTCCATTGTTTCCCCATCTATTTGCCATGCAGTGATGGAGCAGATACCATGATCTGAATGCTGAGTTTTAAAGCCAACTTTTTGTCTCACCTCTTTCACTTTCATAGAAAGACTCTTTAGTTATTCTTCGCTTTCTTCCATAATGGTGGTGTCATCTGCATATCTGAGGTTATTGATATTACTCCTGGCAATACTGACTCCACCTTGTGCTTCAGACAACCTGGCATTTCAAACATGATGTACTCCACATATAAGTTAAATAAGCAGGGTGACAATATACAGTCTTGATGTACTCCTTTTCCTATTTGGAACTAGTGTGTTGTTCCATGTCCAGTTCTAACTGTTGCTTCCTGACCTGCATACAGATTTCTCAAGAGGCAGGTCAGGTGGTCTGGTATTCCCATCTCTTTCAGAATTTTCCACAGTTTATTGTGATCCACACAGTCAAAGCCGTTGATGTAGCCAATAAAGCAGAAATAGATATTCTAGAACTCCCATGCTTTCTTGATGATCCAACGGATGTTGGCAATGTGGTCTCTGGTTCCTCTGCCTTTTCTAAAACCAGCTTGAACATATGGAAGTTCATGATTCATGTACTGTTGAAGCCTGGCTTGGAGAATTTTGAGCATTACTTTGCTAGCGTGTGAGATTAATGCGATTGTGCAGTAGCTTGAACATTCTTTAGCATTGCCTTTCTTTGGGACTGGAATGAACACTGACATTTTCCAGTCCTGTGGCCACTGCTGAGATTTCCAAATTTGCTGGCATACTGAGTGCAGCCCTTTCACAGCATCATCTTGTAGGATTTGAAATATCTCAACTGAAATTCCATCACCTCCACTAGCTTTGTTCATAGTGATGCTTCCTAAGGTCCACTTAACTTCACATTCCGGTTCACAGTTCTTCTATGTATTCCTGCCACCTCTTCTTAATATCTTCTGCTTCTGTTAGGCCCATACCATTATTTGAGCCCATCTTTGCATGAAATGTTCCCTTGGTATCTGTGATTTTCTTGAAGAGATCTCTAGTCTTTCCCATTCTATTGTTTTCCTCTATTTCTTTGCATTGATCACTGAGGATGGCTTTCTTATCTCTCCTTGCTATTCTTTGGAACTCTCCATTCAAATGGGTATATCTTTCCTTTTCTCCTTTGCCTTTTGCTTCTCTTCTTTTCTCAGCTATTTTAAAGCCTCCTCAGACAACCATTTTGCCTTTTTGCATTTCTTTTTCTTGGAGATGGTCTTGATCACTGCCTGCTATACAATGTCATGAACCATCATTCATAGTTCTTCAGGAACTCTCTCAGATCTATACCTTGAATCTATTTGTCACTTCCACTGTATAATCATAAGGGATTTGATTTAGGTCATACCTGAATGGTCTAGTGGTTTTCCCTACTTTCTTCAGTTTAAGTCTGAATTTGATAATGAGTTCATGATCTGATCCACAGTCAGCTCCTTGCCTTGTTTTTGCTGACTGTATAGAGCTTCTCCATTTTTGGCTGCAAAGAATATAATCAATCTGATTTCAGTTTGAACATCTGGTGATATCCATGTATAGAGTCTTCTCTTGTGTTGTTGGAAGAGGATGTTTGCTTTGACCAGTTCTCTTGGCAAAACTCTATTAGCCTTCGACCTACTTTGTTTTGTACTCCAAGGCCAAATTTGCCTGTTACTCCAGGTATCTCTTGACTTCATACTTGTGACTTCCTACTCTTGACTTTCCTTCTAAGTTAGGCTGGTGTAAATTCAAATTAGAGTGTTATAATTTAAGAATGTTAAATTTAACCCCATGGTAACCAGCTATAAACTATACACAAAAAAAATGAGAAGGAAATTTTACTTAAAATAATATAGAGAAGAAGACAGAGAAACAAGGGATACAAAGCTATAAGGCACATGATAACAAACAAAGTGACAGGAGATGGATATCAAATACAGTATCTTCTCCAAACACAACAGGAAGATTTAGAGATCAGGGGAAAACTGGTAATATTCACTAATTTGTGGAAATTAAACAACACACTCTTAACCAATGGGTCAGAAATTACAAAGAAAATCAGAAAATACTTAGAATTGAATGAAAACCCAAACATATCACACCAAAATTTATGTCACAAAGTGAAAGCAGTGCTAGAGGGACACTGGTAGCTACAAATGTGTCTATTAAAAAATATCTCAGATCAATAACTTTACAGTTTAAACAAAAACAAACTAAACCCAAAGCTACCAGAAGGAGGGACATAATAAAGACTAGTACAGAGATAAACAAATTAGAATAGAAAAATAGAGAAAAATGAAGGAAAAGCTGGTCCTTTGAAGAGGTTACAAAACAGACAAACCTTTAGCTAAAGAGAAAAAAAGAGAGAAAGAAGACTGAGATGAGTAAAATCAGACATGTAAGTGGGGACATTACTACCAATCCTACAGAAATAAAAACAGTTATATGAGAATACTATGAACTATTAGATGTCAACATATGGGATATCCTAGATAAAAAGGACAAATTCCTAAAAACACAAAACCTATCAAGAACAAGTCATGAATAAATAGAATATCTGAATAGACCTATAACTAGTAAGGAGAGTCAATCAGTAATGAAAACTTCCAGATTAAGAAAAGCCCTGCATCTGATTATATCACCAGTGAATTCATCCAAACATTATTAAAAGATTTAATACAATTCTTCTCAAACATTTACAAAAATTAAAGAGGAAGGAACATGTTCTAACACATTCTATGAGGCCAACATTGTCCTGATACCAAAGGCAAAAAAGGCACTATAAAAAAGCTAAAAATTAAAACTCTGTATGAACATTGATGCAAATATCTTCAACAAAATACCAGCAAATCTAACTCAGTTTGTTAAAAGGCTTATACCTCAAGACGAAGTGGAAATTATCCCTGGAATCTAACTTAATATGAAATTGATTAATATTCCACACTAACAGAATAAAGGGAAAAACCCACATGATAATCTCAATTGATACAGAAAAAATATCTGACAAAATTCAACATCCTGTAATGTTAAGAAACATTTATCAAACCTGGAATAGAAAGAAACTATCACAATAAATGTCATACATGAAAAACCCACAGTAACATCATCATACTCAAGATAGAAAGATTTTCCTATAAAATCAGCAACAAAGTGAAAAGTGCCATATTTGGGCACTTCTATTAAACACAGTACTGAAAGTTCCAGCCAGAGCAATTAAACAAGAAAAAGAAATCCAGATTAAAAGGGCAGAAGTCAAAGTATCTCTGTTCCCACGAGATGAAATCACTTATGTGGAAAGCCAAAAATATTCCACCAAAAAATTGTCAGAATAAACAAATTCAGCAAAATAGCAGGATACAAAATCAAATTAAAAAATCAGTTGTGTTTTCACAGTCTAACAATGTAGAATTTGTAAAGGCAATTAACAATTCCATTTACAATAGTATCAAAAAGAATAAAACACCATGGAATTAACTAAGAAGGTTAAGTGTGTACTTTGAAAACTATAAAACACTGCTGAAAATAAAGAATTTATTTTTATTACTGCTGTGCAAAGCTTTTTTAGTTTCATATATTAATAGTGTTTGATATAGCAATCCTAAATAGCTGAAATAATCTTAAGAAGAACAAAGCTGGAAGCATCACATTCTTGACTACAAAATTACAGCAATCAAAACAGTATGGTACTGGTATAAAGACAGACACACAGACCAATGAGACAGAATTGAGAATCCAGAAATAAACTGAGGTATACATGGTCAACTAATATTTGACAAGGGAACCAAGAATATTCAGTAGGGAAAGGATAATCTCTTCAAAAATTTATTGGGAAAACTGAATATTCACACATAAAAGAAACCTGACCCATATGTTATACAGCTCACAAAAACTACCACACAGTGGATTAAAGGCATTAATGTAATAAGGCCTGAAACCATAACACTCCCAGAAGAAAACTGCTTGGAGAAAGTTCCTTAGCATTGATTTTGGAAATCATTTTTGGGGCATAAAATCAAAAGAACAAGAAACAAAAGCAAAAATAAACAAGTGACACTATTAATACATCAAACTAAAAACAGTTTGGACAGCAAAAGAAACAAAATGAAAAGGAAACCTACAGAACAGGAGGAGATATTTACAAACCATATATATCTGATAAGAAGATAATATCCGAAGTATACAAAGAACTGCTACAACTCAACAGCAAAGACACAATCTGATTTTAAAAATGGGTGAAGGACCTGAATAGACATTTTTCAAAAGAAGATATACAGAGGAACAATAGGTACATCAAAAGATGCTCAGCATCATTCATCATGAGGGAGATGCAAATCAAAACCACAATGAGTTATCACCTCATACCTTTAGAATGGCCACTATAAAAAAGATAAGAAATAACAAGTATTGGCAAGGATATGGAAAAAAGGCAATCCTTGTACACTGTTCTTAGGAATGTAAATTGATTTGGAGAGTATGGGAAAACAGTGTACTCGTTGCTCAAAAAACTGAAAATAGGACTACCATACAACCCAGCAATTCTACTTTTGGGTATTTATCTGAAGGAAATACAATCACACTCTCAAAGGGGTATTTTGCACATCCATGTTAACTGCAACACTGTTTACAATAGGCAAGATATGGTAATAACCTGTGTCCATCAACAGATGAATACATAAAGAAAATGTAATATACACAATGAATTATTATTCAAATCATAAAAAGAAAGAAATCTTACCATGCAAGGGCCTTATACTTGGTGAAATAAGTCAGACTGAGAAAGACACTGTATGATCTCACTAACATATGGAATTTACAAGAACTAAACCTGTAGAAATAGAATAGACTGGTGGTTGCCAGGAGCGGGAAAATGAGTGAAGCGTGTAAAGGGTACAAGCTTCCATTTATAAGTTCTGGGGATCCAGTACAGCATAGTGACTCCAGTTCACAATACTCTATACTTGAAAACTGCTAAGGAAGTAAATCATAAAAGTTCCCACTATACATGCACACAATGATAACTATGTGGAGTGATGGGTGTGTTAACTACCTCACTGTGGTGATCATTTTGCAATTATACATATATCAAATCACTGCATGTATATCTTAAATCTACACAATGCTATATTTATATCTAGAAAACACAGAAACTGAAGAAGACATAAACAAACAGAAACACATCCCAAGTTCATAGGACTGGAAGACAATGTTGTTAAGATGTCCATACTATCCAAAGTGATCAACAGATTTGATCAAAATCTCAATGACTTTTCAGGAAAAAAACTCTAAAATTCATATGGAATCTCATGGGACTCCGATTAGCTACAAAAAACAAAAAAATAAAAACCCTGAAACAGTACAATAAAGTTGTAAGACTCACACTTAAGATCTCAAATTTTACCACAAAGCTACAGTAATCAAAACAGTGTGGTGGAGACATAAAGACACAAATATAGACCAAAGGAGTAGAACAGAGTGCCCAGAAACAAACCCTCATATGTATGGCTGTAACAAACTGGACTGTGTCCCCTTTCCAAATTCATATGTTGAAGCCCTACCCTTTCATGTGACTGAATTAGAAATACGGCCTCTAAATAACAATTAAGGTTAAATGAGGTCATAAATGTAGAGCCCTGATCAGACAGAACTGGTACCCTTAAAAGAAGAGGAAGTGACATCACAGCACTATCTCTTCCACGTGTGGACACAGCAAGAAGGCTGAGATCTGAAAGCCAGGAATAGAGCTCTCACGAGAACCTGACAAATATCATATGGTACTGTTTATATGCAGAATCTAAAAACAAGGTACAAATGAACTAATTCTCGAAACACAGAAGGATAAATTGGGAGACTGGGACTGACACAGACACATTACTACTGATAACTAATAAGAACTTACTATATAGCACAGAGAACTCTACTCAATACGTTATAATGGAAAAATAATCTAAAAAAGAATGGATATACATATATGTATAAATGGTTCACTTTACTGCACACCTGAAAGAAAAACAACATTGTAAATCAACTATACTCCAATAAAAATCTTTTAAAGAAGAGAAAATCAACAAGGACTTGCCGTATAGCACAGGGAACTCTACTCAATATTCTTTAATAACCTAAGTAAGAAAAGAACTTGAAAAAAAAAAAGTATACATATAACTGAATCACTTTGCTATACATCTGAAAGTAATGCAACATTGTAAGTCAACTATAATCCAATATAAAATAAAAATGAAAAAATTCATTTCTGTTGCTTATCAGGATCCAATAAATCTACATCACTGTAATCCCAAAACTTGTAATCCTTGTGCTGAAAACTTTTGAAAACTTTCCAAATCTTTGTCTTTTAGAAAATGTTAAATTTATGCTTTTCTTTATAGTGATGGATGTCCAATCATACAAGCACCAAACCTGGGCATGTAAACATTCTTGTGATAACTAATATTACCCCATTGATTTGTTAACATATCTTATTAATATCATATTGGAGACTAAAAGTCATACATGGAATGTTCCCTTAAAAAGTAAATTTAGAAACAATAAAAGCTTAATTTGTGTTATATAATAATAGTAATATTCACCCTGGAGGTCCAATCAACTAATTAAGTATCCTTTTTAAAACATTTCAGGAATCCTTTTTAAAACATTGAAAATTTTAGACAGTTCCTAAGAGAGAAAGAAGGTCAGTCAGTTCAGTCGCTCAGTCGTGTCCAACTCTTTGCAACCCCCATGGACTGCAGCATGCCAGGCCTCACTGTCCAAAACCAACTCCCAGGGTTTACTCAAACTCATGTCCGTTGAGTTGGTGATGCCATCCAACCATCTCATCCTGTTGTCCCCTTCTCCTCCTGCATTCAATCTTTCCCAGCATCAAGGTCTTTTCAAATGAGTCACCTCTTCGCATGAGGTGGCCAAAATACTGGAATTTCAGCTTCAACATCAGTCCTTCCAATGAACACCCAGGACTGATCTCCTTTAGGATGGACTGGTTGGATCTCCTTGCAGTCCAAGGGACTCTCAAGAGTCTTCTCCAACACCACAGTTCAAAAGCACCAATTCTTCGGCGCTCAGCTTTGTTTATAGTCCAACTCTCACATTCATACATGACACTGGAAAAACCACAGACTTGACTAGATGGACCTTTGTTGGCAAAATAATGTCTCTGCTTTTTAATATGCTATCTAGCTTGGTTACAACTTTCCTTCCAAGGAGTAAGCGTCTTTTAATTTCATGACTGCAGTCACCACCTGCAGTGATCTTGGAGCCCCCCAAAATAAAGTCTCTCACTGCTTCCCCATCTATTTGCCATGAAGTGATGGGACTGGATGCCATGATCTTCATTTTCAGAATGTTGAGCTTTAAGCCAACTTTTTAACTCTCCTCTTTGAAAGAAGGTCGTCAGTGGTAAAGAATCCACCTGCAAATGCAGGGTATGCAAGAGACATGGGTTTGATCCCTGGGGTGGGAAGATCCCTTGGAGAAGGAAATGGCAACCCACTCCAGTATTCTTGCCTGGAGAATTCCATGGACAGAGGAGCCTGGCGGGCTACAGTCCATAGGGTCACAAAGTGTCAGACATGATGGGGCACTGATGATAAAGAGAGAAAGAAGATTCAAATTTCAATAAAAGTACTGAATATTTCAGTTTTCTGGAACAAAGTGAAACAAAGAAATGTTCCCAGACATCAACTTTTCCCCTGGAGATCAAGAGGCTTGGACATGGATAGGAGCAAGGAGACATTTTCCTCTAAGTTCTGACTCTGTGAGAGAGCTATTTCTTGATTGATTAAAGAAGCAAATAAAGCTAAGAATTAAAGCAATCTGGACAAATGATAAAACAGGTTCATAATGACTTTTTCCTTTTCCTTAAGACATTTCATGACAGTTTTGCACATGTGGGAATATACTGGCTTCTTTAGCACAACTTTCATTTCAGACTTTGAAATTAAAGAGCTCATCTATATGAAGAACATGTGATAAAACAGAAGTTAATGATGCATTACAGTAAGTCACAAATAATTCCAAAGATTCAATAATATACATTTTTACATACATGCATATTATGACAGATTGCTTTTTCTCAAAGTTTGGTTCACACTGTGCCATATATCCTAGTGCTCACGTTTATTTTTAAAACCTATGGCCCAATTTCCTTTGTTCCTCTTTGTTGTCTTAGTTTGCTCAGTCTGCTATAACGAAATGCCATAGACTAGGTGGCTTACAAACAACATAAATTTATTCCTCACAGTTCTGAAGGCTGAAAAGCCCAAGATCAAGATCCAAAAGTCCAAGATCACCAGCAGATTTAGGGGCTGTTGAGAATTCACTTCCTGATTCACAGACAGCTGTCTATTCACTGCATCCTCACATGGCAGAAGGGATGAGGGACCTCTCTGGGGTCTCATTTATAAGAGCACTAATCCCATTCATGAGGACTCTGCCTTCACTACCTAATCATCTCCCAAAGGTCTCATCGCCAAATACCATCACCCTGAGGATTAAGTTCCAGCACATAAACTTTGGGGGAACATAAGTCTTCAGTCTACAGCAATTAAAAAAAATTGTCCTGAGGCTCAAGTTTCTTACATTTTCCTATGTTTCTGATACTACTTATCTCATCTGAAGGTTCTTCTTTTTGTCTCTGACCCTAAGGGCTTGGACTGTAAAGAATCTCAGGCGGCGGGGGTGAGGGGGCAGGAGGGGGTTCTCCCTGGAGATTTACAGTCTGAGCCACCAGGATTTCAGGTGACTCAGACTGTAAAGAATCTCCCTGCAATGCAGGAAACCCAGGTTCAATCCCTGGGTCGGGAAGACCACCCCCCCCCACCCCGCCCGCCGGAGAAGGAAATAGTAACCCACTCCAGTATTCTTGCCTGGAGAATTCCATGGACAGAGGAGTCCGGCAGGCTACAGTCCATGGGGTCTCAAACAGCAGGACACGACTGAGTGCCTGACACCTTCACTGGTGTTAACGGGTAGGAGGCAACCAGCCAGGAGGGTCTGACTGATGACAGTGGATGTAAGGTTCTGAGGTAGGACCGCACTATTCAGTGATAGCCTTCCTGGAATACACATCCTCTATTCTGGGCCTGTTTAGAGATCAAACTTCCAGATGAACTGTTCCTAGTTTCGCCCTCACTCCTTCTTACAGAACAGTGGATGCTACATCTCTCTTCTAAAAAGAAAAGGAAGAGAAGAGTATTTCTTGGAAGCATCACATGTACTGTATGTTATTCCCATTGTTCTCCTGATCCTCATCACAGAATTCATTTCCATCCTTCCATGACTGGCAAATTTCCTGCAGAGCCTTCTCATATCTCCCTGGAATTTAATTTGTCCCAAAAGGTAATTAAGTCATCTCTCTTTTTTTTAAATAAAAAGGAGGACAGTGGGACTTCCCTGGTGGTACAGTGGATAAGAATCTGCCTGCCAGTGCAGCGGACAGGGGCTCGATCTCTGATCCAGCAAGATTCCACATGTCATGGAGCTTAGTAGTTAAGCCTATGCACTGAGCCCAAGAGCCACAACTACTGAGGCTGCATGCCACAACTACTAAAGCCTGCATGCTCTAGGGCCAAGAGCCACAACTACTTACCCCACATGCCTAGAGCCTGTGTGCCATAGCAACAATAGAAGCCACTGCTATGAGAAGCCCATGCATGGCACCAGAGTAGCTCCCATCAAGCTGCAACTGGAGAAAGTCCCTGACCAGCAACTAAGACCCAGTGCAACAAAATTATTTTTTTTTAAAGTAGAACAGTGAATGCCAAAAATTTATAAGAATCACTAGATAATTATTAGAAACATCAGTTTCTACCTCTGACCTATTAGAATCCATGAGAAGGACTCTGAAAATCTTTACTTTTAATAGGAACCCCAAGTGATATTTTCACTAGGTGACTTTAGGACAAACTGAAGAAAGTCGTAATAATTCTGACTTAAATATGTGGTGACCATATAGTTTACCATCTAAATAGGACATTCTTGAAAGGAAAAGCAGGGCTATTAATTCATTGGCCCAACTGGCAAAAACTGGGTCATTTCTGGACCAATCAGGACATATGGTCATTCAGGATACAGATTACGATGTTCATCTCCACCTTGGTCCTTTATTTTTTTGTAACAGTTTTATGGAGATATATTTCATGTATCACACAATTTATCCATTTAAAATGTCCAACATACTTTTTTATTTGAATATAATCTAAGTTTTCTGATCATCACCACAATTAATTTTAGAACACTTTCATCAACCCTGAAAGAAACCCTGTGTCCTTTAGCAGTCACCCTTATCCCCCATACTCCTTTCCAAGCTCTAAGCAGCTATTCATTTCTGTCTCTGTAACTGCCTATTCTTGAAATTTCCTAGAAATGGTGTCATACATTATATGGCCTTTTATGACTTGCTTATTTCACTTGATTTAATGTTTTCAAGGTTCCGTGTTGTAGCATGTATTAGTACTTGGTTCCTTTTCTGTGTTTAATAATATTCCATGGCATGGATATACCACATTATATTTATTTATTCATCAGTTGATGGACATTTGGGCTGTTTCCACTTTTTGGCTATTATAAATAATATTGCTACCAACATTTGTGTTGAAGTTTTCTGTAGACATATATTTTGATTCCTCTCAGGTATATACCAATGCCACCTCCCTTTTTTGTCACCCCTACCTTAGAAGGCCTTAATAAAGAGTTTTTATAAGCCTTTGAAGAAGAGCAAGCAATAAGTAAGAAGGATTTAAAGTAGAAAACTGTTACTCAGAGTAAGTGAAATAGTTATTATGTTTCAAAAATACATTTATTCCCTTTCTAGCAATGACCCAAGTAACTGTTCAGAAATTAAAGTGTTTGAGGAGACACCAGGTAGGGAAGAACCAACATTAAGGATCAGTAAAAATCCCTGCTGGGCTACCAAGGATCCTTTCAGAGTTTAAAGTCATTCATTTAAAAGCAGATGGACTAATATATCAAAGCTAGTATAATAGCTGCAGAAAGCTCCTGGGTCTTTGTCCTCTGACCAAATATTTGCATTCTGTGTCTTGAATCAAAACTTTTAATTTCTAGTGTTAACAGTTTACTCACTGATGACTTCTTTAATTTGATCTTTTTCTTTAAAATGCATGACACAGGCAGAGTTTTCAGGAGATGTGTTTAACCTTATAAAGATCTACACATAGGTGTAATGGTCTTATGTGAGGCGAGACACAGTAAAGTTAGTTGTGTTAAAGTAAAATCAATACCTACAGAAAAGAAAATTAGAAAGGAAACTGCTGGTTTTCCTTTCCTTTTTCTTCTTTCCTGACAGTCGCTAGTCTGCACAAGTTTGGAACTCTAAGAATCATTATATTATAAAAGTCTCCAGGTTTCCATTCTAATGGGTTCCAGGTTTTCCTGCTAAGGGGATGAAACTAGCAGACTTAGTAAATCCTTATTTATTTGTCCCAAAAGGCCAGGTGGTGCTCTTTCTTCTCAGTGCTGGTTTCTATTCACTCACTGCCTCTTCTCAGGTTCTTTTGCTGCTCATCATTAATCTTTCAAGCTACAGCTGGTATATTCAGAACAAAACCATCAGAGGAACTGAAAAATGAAATATTTACCTGCAGAAGTAGGGAAAAAGGCCTATCAAACTTGTCCTTTCAAGCAATCACATTTTTATTTTATTCACTTTCTAGATAGAAGACAATACACACATACACATGCATGTATATATATAGCCCCTCTTTGTGTTAATATTTTTATTATTTATATACATATATTTTTTACTATCTAGCCGCATCTGTAATGAGGTGTAATATATAGTGCTCAGTTAGTTACCATGGAGACACTGGTCCTCTGTTTCTTATCACAGAGTCACACCATCGTCTGGTGTCAGCAAAGGAGGGATGACAAAGGCCTTCCCAAGAGCCTAGCTCTGCAATTACTGAGCAATCAAGCACCTCTTTTAATAGAGCACATCCAGGTATACATGGCACCTCAGCACTGTCTTCTCTTCTTCCTTTTTAAACTTACATAGCAGGATCCAGTTACCAAGTAGAGATAGCTTCCTCTATTAGATGGTCTGTTTATTCAGGATTTCAATGACATTCTTTGGTTTACTAAATAAAGCTGACTACCTACCATTCTCTTTATTTTGAAATCTCCATTTTTTTAAATAAACTTCAACAAGTATTTCCTTCTGAAGAAATACACTGATCTTCGTTTTAAGTGTTAATCTGTTCTTATGGTTTGTCATTAACTGGTGAAATGAAGGAGTGGATAAATGAAAATCATAGCCTCTAAATCTCTTCTTACTCCAGAGTTTTCCCTAAATTCTTTAACCAAATTGCTAAGGCTATTAACAAAATATTTTAAAATGGGAATGAATGGTGTTCATTTTTTTTATCTTCTAGAGGTGCCATAAGTGAGAAGCTAGAAGAATCAAAGACATGTAACTGGAGAAACAAAAAACCTAGTTTTCCTTCAAGGATTTTTAACTTATTGGGGGTCTGGTACGAGTTCTCCAGAAGTGACTCTGATGCTCCAACACAGATATTCTAAACTCACTTAGAAATTTGGGAGGAGGCAGAAGAAGATGGTGAAGAAGTAAGACGGGGAGACTGCCAGCTGCCCCACAAACACGTCCAAAACTCATCAAGATATGGAACAACAACTACAAAGCAACCTCTAGGCAACTTCAGAAGACCCCAGGCTCCCCGGAGGCAGGCTAAGCTCCCTGGAATGACATAGGAGAGAGGATGGAGACATAAAAAGGGAAAAGATGGAGAACTTCTGCGTGGGAGCTTGTGCCCTGAGGGAGGGAGGGAGGGAGTCATGAAGCTGGAAGAGTTCCCATGCACTGGGAAGCTCCCTCACAGGGAGCTTTTTATTTTGGGGGTCCCAAGGGGGAGTTGCAGAATCTCAGAAAGCTGGACAAAGCTAGGACTTAAAGGGCAGAAAACAGAGAAAGCTGCACTTTTCAACAAAATTCTAGCAAACAGAATTCAACAACACGTTAAAAAGCTTATACACCATGATCAAGTTGGGTTTATTCCATGTTTGCAAGGGTTCTTCAATATATGCAAATCAATCAGTGTGATACACATTAACAAACTAAAAGATAAAAAGCATATGATCATCTCAATAGATGCAGAAAAAGCCTTTGACAAAATTCAGCACCCATTTATGATTAAAAAAACCCTCAAAAATAGGCCCAGAAGGAACATACCTCAACATAGTAAAGGCAATATATGATAATATATGATAAGCCCACAGCAAACAATATTCTCAATGGTGAAAAACTGAAAGCATTCCTTCTAAGATCACAAACAAGACAAGGGTGTCCACTCTCACCAATATTATTCAACCTAGTTTTAGAAGTCCAAACTACAGCAATTAGAGAAGAAAAAGAAAAGGAATCCAGATCGGAAAAGAAGTGAAACTCTATTCACAGATGACATGATACAATACATAGAAAACCCAAAAGAAACTGTCAGAGAATTACTAGAGCTAATCAGTGAATTTAGCAAAGTTGCAGGATACATGGTCAATACACAGAAATCACTTGCATTCCTATATACTAATAATGAAAAATCAGAGAAATTAAGGAATCAATTCCATTCACCATTGCAACAAAAAGAATAAAATATCTAGGAATAAACCTACTTAAGGAGACAAAAGAACTGTATATGGAAAATTATAAGACGATGAAAGAAATTGAAGACACATAAACAGATCGAGAGATATTCCATATTTCTGGGAAGAAGAATCAATATTGTGAAAATAACTATACTACCAAATGCAATCTAAAGATTCAATGTGATCCCTATCAATTTACCAATGGCATTTTTCACAGAATGAGAACAAAAAACTTTCATAATTCATATGGAAACACAAAAGACCTCGAATAGTCAAAGCAATCTTGAGAAAGAAGAATGGAGCTGGAGGAATCAACCTTCCTGACCTCAGACTATACTATAAAAATACAGTCATCAAGACAGTATGGCAGTGGCATAAAAACAGAAATATAGATCAATGGAACAAGATAGAAAGCCCAGAAATAAACCCATGCACCTGTGGGTACCTTATTTTTGACAAAGGAGGCAAGAATATACAATGGGGCAAAGACAACCTCTTCAGTAAGTGGTGTTGGGAAAACTGGACAGCTACATGTAAAAGAATGAAATTAGAACACTTCCTAATGAAACACACAAAGATCAACTCAAAATGAATTAAAGACCTAAATGTAAGATGAGAAATTATAAAACTCTTAGACGAAAACATAGGCAGAACACTCGATGACATAAATCAAAGTAAGATTCTCTATGATGCACCACCTACAGTAATGGAAATAAAAACGAAAGTAAACAAGTGGGACCTAATTAAACTTAAAAGCTTTTGCACAGCAGGAAACTACAAACAAGGTGAAAAGACAACCCTAAGAATGGGAGAAAATAATAGCAAGGGAAACAACTGACAAAGGATTAATTTCCAAAATAAACAAGCAGCTTATATAACTCAATACCAGAAAAATAAACAACCCAATCAAAGAGTGGAAAAAAGACCTAAACAGACATTTCTCCAAAGAAGACATACAGATGGCTAGCAAACACTTGAAAAGATGCTCAACATCACTCATTATTAGAGAAATGCAAATCAAAACTACAATGAAAAACCACCTCACACCAGTCAGAATGGCCATCATCAAAAAGTCTACAAACAACAAATGCTGGAGAGGGTGTAGAGAAAAGGAAACCCTCTTGCATTGCTGGTGGGAATGTAAATTGATACAGCCACTATGGAAGACGATATGGAGATTTCTTTAAAAACTAGGCATAAAACCACCATATGACCAGCAATACCCTAACTAGGCATATACCCTGAGGAAACCAAAATTGAAAAAGACACAAGTACTCCAATGTTCACTGCAGCACTATGGAAGCAACCTAGATGTTCGTCAACAGATGAATGGATAAAGAAGCTGCGGAACATATATACAATGGAATATTACTCGACCATAAAAAAGGAATGCATTTGAGTCAGTCAGAATGAGGTGGCCGAACCTAGAGCCTATCATACAGAGTGAAGTAAGTCAGAAAGAGAAAGTTAAATATTGTATACTAATGTATATATATGGAATCTAGAAAGATGGTACTGATGAACTTATTTGCAGGGTAGCAATGGAGAAACACACATAGAAAACAGACTTATGGACACACAGGGAGGGAAGGAGGGAGAGGGTAAGATGTATGGAAAGAGTAACATGGAAACTTACAATACCATATGTAAAATAGATAGCCAATGGGAATTTGTTGTATGGCTCCGGGAACTCAAACAGGGCTCTGTATCAACCTAGAGGGGTGGGATGGGGAGGGGGATGGGGAGGGAGACGGGAGGGAGGTTTGGGAGGGAGGAGACATGGGTGCACCTACAGCTGATTCTTGTTGATGTTTGACAGAAAAAAACAAAATTCTGTAAAGCAATTATCCTTCATTAAAAAATGAAAAAAAAAAAAAAAAAGAAGCCTGGGGTGAAACAGGATGTAAATGTATGCCCTGAAGCATTCTAATTGGCCTCTGTCTGTTATTGTAGATAGGCTTCTTACAAGAACACCTAGGTTTTGCCTTGTGTAGTATCTATAATGTTATAAAATAAAAAGTCATCTCTGATTCTATTCAGAAGGTCTAAAAGTTTGCTAACATGGCCTTTTCCTTGGAAGGAGGGATGTTTAGGTATTTTAAAAAGCATAATTATTGCTGAGTGGAGGAAAATGGAAACAATGAAAAACAAAAAATGACTATGACATGATCACTGCTCTAAAAAAATCTTAAAATCTAACTGGGAAAGCAAGCCTTTAAACTTACATGCAAGGTCCAATCATTTGAATTAAATAGCGAAAAGTATCTACCAGCCTAGTGGTGGGGGAAGAACAAAGATCAATCAAGTCCAGAGATAGTAAGATTTATTGGAAGGCATGATATTAAGATTGGTCTTGAAGGATGGAAGAAGAGAAAAAAGCATCTAGGCAAGGAAAATACCAGATGCTAAAATGGGGCAGTGGGAATGGTCACAGTCTTCTCAAGTTCAGTTCAGTTCAGTCGCTCAGTCGTGTCTGACTCTTTGCGACCCCATGAATCGCAGCAAGCCAGGCCTCCCTGTCCATCACCATCTCCCGGAGTTCACTCAGACTCAGGTCCATTGAGTCCGTGATGCCATCCAGCCATCTCATCCTTGGTCGTCCCCTTCTCCTCCTGCCCCCAATCCCTCCCAGCATCACAGCCTTTTCCAATGAGTCAACTCTTTGCACGAGGTGGCCAAAGTACTGGAGCTTCAGCGTTAGCATCATTCCTTCCAAAGAAATCCCAGGGCTGATCTCCTTCAGAATGGACTGGTTGGATCTCCTTGCAGTCCAAGGGACTCTCAAGAGTCTTCTCCAACACCACAGTTCAAAAGCATCAATTCTTTGGCACTCAGCCTTCTTCACAGTCCAACTCTCACATCCATACATGACCACAGGAAAAACCATAGCCTTGACTAGACGGACCTTAGTCGGCAGAGTAATGTCTCTGCTTTTGAATATACTATCTAGCCTTCTCAAAGGACCATGATAATGTTAACTTCACTGAAGCAAACCATTCTTGAGTTTCAAGAAAACTTTGAATCAATTCGGATGATGATGTTAGTCTCTTCCTATTATACCATCACCTTCAACTCAACAAAGGTTCTGCTATTCTCCTTTTACTAGAAAAGAAAGAGAGAAAGAGAAAGGGAAGGAAGATGTGGGAAGATAGGAGGGGGTCAGGGGAGGATGGAAGAGGAGGAAGGGGAAAAAATTTAAAAAGAGGAAGAGGGAGACAGGCAGGGAAAGGAGAGAAAGAAAAGGAGAACAATTGTATTCAAAATGTCATAATAAAGAAGCAAAAGAAAATTGCCTTTTTTTTTTTTTTTTGCAGGTAGAGAACAAAGTCGACTTTCCCAGGCAGAGTATGAACACATTCTGTGTTACATGATCCCTGTATGCCAGGAATGTCATTAATTAGATAGAAACGAATGACTGGAGATTTGCCAAATGCAGCTCAGGAGATCAAGGGCTATGTACTCACACGTTTTCACCTATGCTCTGGAATCCTTGGCATAGCTACACAGTATGTGTAGCTTTGTCAGGAGCTTGACAGGAGCCTGAATTAATACTAGGTTTCTAACAGAGCACTGGCTCCTGGCATAGATGGTCTCATAAATATACAATTTCTTTCAGCTGGACACCAAATAGAAAGACATGTGATCAGTGGCATGAGTTAGGGGAAAAGCCAACATAAAAGTTTACTGGTGCTCCCTGAAAAATTTGCAGCAAACGTTTACTGGGAGGTGACTAGAAGCAATGAAGGTGTTCACAAATACGTGATAACAGTAAATGTGAGCTATTCTATGTGCCCAGTACTATCATAAACACACCGTGTGCATGACCTCATGTAATCCTCACAACCCAAGATGAAGAGCAGTTACCCCTACACATCATGCATGAGGAAATCAGAGTTCAAGCTATGTTATGTAACCTGTCCAAATTCACATAGTAAGTGACATTGACCTGATGGAACACAAGTGGCCTGAATCAATTAAAACAAAGGCAGAATTGACTTCAAACACATAATTACTATAGTATGGATTTTTTCAGCATTTTCTTCTCTTCCATTTCCTCTGATCAGATTATAATGAAAAGGCATATAAGAAATAATCTTCAGTTCCTGTGTAAATTTTATCAAAAAGCAATCGCTGGGGAGAATATTTCTGCATAGTCAAAGGAAGCGGAATGGAGGCATGGTATTCAAAGGTAAAGATTTCTTAGGACACTAAGGGAAAGTTGTAAAACCATGAAGATAATTCTGTTCTTTAAAATGGTTTATCTTGTCTCTTCAGCTATGAAGGGACACATAAAAATAAAAATTCATAAAAGATTTTAGCATTTCTTATCTTCTCTCAGTCATTTATCATTCTGTGACTGTAAGATTACAAGTTCCAAGGAGCTTTACTTACTTTATGACCTGGCCTTCCTGTCATTTCTTGACTAAGTCAGGCTTGTTCCTATCACCTGGAATTTTCACAAAACTTGTTCCCTCCACTTGGAATTTACAGCAAACTTCTCAACACCCACGGCTCTGTTCAGCTATCAGATCCTCAGGTTGACCTTTCCTGAGTAACTAACCTATTTTAAGATGTTTCTCCTTTTTCCCTATCCACAACTCAATCTTCCTCACACTCTATTTCAAAAGCCTGCTTTCTTCTCCTCAGAACACTACTTTCAAAAGGTCTTTATTAATTAATCCACTTTTAAGTTATGCTTTATTTACATGGTTATGTATAAAATTGTATGTTTTAGTCATCAGTGCTTTTTCAGTACTTATAAAATTATTTGGTATATACTACGTAGTTGGTAAACATTTGCTGAATGAAGGAATACCACTATGTAGTTGGTAAACATTTGCTGAATGAAGGAATACCACTATATCAGTCAGTGGGAATGGGATAATCCTAAATGAGACACGTTTGGTCATGCTTCACGATTTAGAAAGTGCACACATATTCATCAATAATAAATATCCTACAGGAAGTTATTCTGCATGCCAACTAGTTATATTAAAACACCTATAAAAAAATAAATAAAACACCTATAATGCAGGGAACTCTGTTTTCTATCAGGAGTCTTATTTGCTTGAAGGCCCTCAGCTCAACTTGAATGCTTGGCATAACCGTGTGATCAGTTACTGATGAAATTCCTTTCAAAGCAATGGCTTAAGAAGGACAGTCAGTAGAATGTACAGAGTAACAAAATGTGTTATTTCAATGAGTTTTGAAGTTTTTATTGCCATTTCCAACAGACAGTAAAGTTTCTGCTTTCATTTGCCAAAAACGTCCCTGAAAAAAGTGAGGTTTTTATTTCTGCTTTTTGGACTAGTACAAGTTATACTGCCCAGAGTAGCTACAAGGTAACATCATGTACTACAGAATGAGTATTTGTGTTCCCCCCAAATTTAAATGTTGAAACCTATTCCCCAAATGTGAAGCTGGGGCCTTTGAGAGATGACTAGGTCATGAGGGCAGAGCTTTCATGAATGGGATTAGTACCCTTATAAAAGAGACCCCCAAAAAACCCTCACTCCTCCTGACCATGTGAAGACAGAGAAAAGGCAGCCAGCGATGAGCCAAGAAGCAGGTTCTCATCAGACACAAAATCTGCCGATAACCTGATCCTGGACTTCCCAGTCTTGAGAAGTGTGGGAAATAAACTTCTGTTGCTTATAAGCCACCTAGTCTATGGTATTTTTTTTATCAGCCCAAAGAGACTAAGATGTCACAGCTAAGAAATGAAAGCTAGCCAGTCAGATCAGGTAATTTTTTGTTTATAACCCAAAGTTACCTTGGAATTTTCTGAGTATTCAAGGAGAGAATAGTAACCAGGGCTGAGAATTCAGTCTTACACTTTGGATGTTCATATGTTTCCTCTGATGATTTATACAGGAAGTTGCAATGTGCCCATCATGGGTTCCATCCGATTCCATTTTCACTGGCCTGACGTTATACTGAAAGATTAACAGCTTGGATCTGTCTATTGCTTCTCAATTTCCCACTTCTGGGCTTGGAAAAACCCATATTTGGATTTGGGAGAAGATACAGGTAGCAAATGATTAACCTTAAACTGAGAAGCAATTACGTTTCAGAAGCAATTATGTTTCAAAAACAATTACTGGCATTTTTGCTGCTAAATGATTTTTTCTATGTTTTCATTTGCAAATAAGGCTTAGGTAACAAGTATCAAGAAGAAAATTCTATGTTAGAATTGACAGAGAGAACCCAGTTCCTTCCATTATCTCCAATGAAGTCTTGATGCTTTTGGTTAAACTGATACTGAAAGTTTTTCCTACTGTCTTCTCTTTTCAACCAAAGGAAGAAACCACAGTTCACAAAGATTTCCATCAAGATTTCTGCTCTTTATTCATCAAGGACTTCTGTTTCATTTTTAGGATATCACACATTGTTTCCAACCTTTCTTCACTATGGAAGTGAAAACAGATGTTGAGATCCTTGTACATATCTGGTGGAGAGAAACTCCACTCGTACTGTAGTCCAGTATGGTCTCCAGTCACAAGAGCCCTTCTTAACTGAAAGCACATTACTAATCACTATTTTGTGGGTTACTGTGAAAATGTATATCCCATTATGTATTTGTTAACTGATAATTTTTTAAAGATTTATAAGTTATATGCTTATCTTGGAAACATTTCTAGCAATTTCACTTTAAAAATTTGCATTGTGGTTCATATATCTGAAAAGGATGTCTTTAGTAAAACATAATGTTCAATGCTTCATGTGAAATTCTCCTAGAAAAGCTTTTGGCCCTTTATTATTCCAGGGCAGGTGTAAAGTGAGAAAGCTGATAGAATCAGCACATGGGGCAATATTTAGTGAACTGCACAAAGGCAAACAATATGGTAAGGAGACCCATAATAAATCCATTGTTATCAGGATTGCAACAGAATATAGAAAAATAGCAGTGTAAGAATGCTCTTTTGAATAGCTGTGCAAAACCTTTCAGATTACCCAAGTATAATAAAACCCCAGCTTTAGTAGTCACTAAAGTTGACAAATCCTGGCTTGAACACTCTCCCTCCCTTTTTCCATTTTAAGTAGCTGGTATATTTTAAAAAGAATATAATAACAAATATTAACAGAAAGAAAACCAACAAATTGTGGCAACATCCAAGAGGAACATATATTACCAAGAGGAACATATATTACCAGGAAATAAAAAAAAGGCCAAATTTTAGTCCTTATCCTGTGAGTACTTTTACCTTAATTCTGTAAGAATGTCTGCAAAAAATTATCATTATAAATTATGATTTATTTTTAAACTTTATTTTTTAAATTTATTTTTTATTGAAGGATAATTGCTTTACAGAATTTTGTTGTTTTCTGTCAAACCTCAATATGAATCAGCCATAGGTATACATATATCCCCTTGCTTTTGAAGCTCCCTCCCATCTCCCTCCCCATCCTACTCCTCTAGGGTGATACAGAGCCCCTGTTTGAGTTTCCTGAGTCATACAGCAAATTCCATTGGCTACCTATTTTACATATGGTAATATAAGTTTCCATGTTACTTTTTCCTTACATCTCACCCTCTCCTACCCTCTCCCCAAGTCCGTAAGTCTATTCTCTATGTCTGTTTCTCCACTGTTGCCCTGTAAGTAAATTCTTCAGCACCATTTTTCTAGATTTCATATATGCGTATTAGAATATAGTATTCATCTTTCTCTTTCTGACTCACTTCACTCTCTATAATAGGTTCCAGGTTCATCCACCTCATCAGAACTGACTCAATGCAATCTTTTTTATGGCTGAGTAATATTCCATTGTGTATACATACCACAACTTCTTCATCCATTCATCTGTCGATGGACATCTAAGTTGCTTCCATGTTCTAGCTATTGTAAATAGTGCTACAGTGAACAATGGGATACATGTGTCTCTTTCAATTTTGGTTTCCTTAGGGTATATGCCTAATTGGGTGATTGCTGGGTCACATGGTGGTTTTATTCTTAGTTTTTTAAGAAATCTCCATACATCTTCCATAGTGGCTGTATCAATTTACATTCCCACCAACAGTGCAAGAGGGTTCCCTTTTCTCCACACCCTCTCCAGCATTCACTGTTTGTAAACCTTTCAATGATGGCCATTCTGACTGGTGTGAGGTGATATTTCACTGTAGTTTTGATTTGCATTTCTCCAACAATGAGCGATGTTGAGCATCTTTTCATGTGTTCATTAGCCATCTGTATGTCTTCTTTGGATAAATGTCTGTTTAGGTCTTTTTCCCACTTTTTGATTGGGTTGTTTTTTTCTGGTATTGAGTTATATGAGCTGTTTGTATATTTTGGAAATTAATCCTTTGTCAGTTGTTTCCCTTGCTATTATTTTCTCCCCTTCTGAGGGTTGTCTTTTTACCTTGCTTATAGTTTCCTTTGCTGCGCAAAAGCTTTTCAATTTAATCAGGTCCCACTTGTTTACTTTTGTTTTTACTTCCATTACTCCAGGGACAGGGGAGCCTGGTGGGCTTCCGTCTCTAGGGTCACACAGAGTTGGACACAACTGAAGTGACTTAGCAGCAGCAGCAACAGGAGGTAGGTCATAGAGGATCTTGCTTTGATTTATGTCATCAAGTGTTCTGCCCATTAGTATTCCTCTAAGAGTTTTATAGTTTCTGGTCTTACATTTAGGTCTTTAATTCATTTTGAGTTGATCTTTGTGTGTGGCATTAGGAAGTGTTCTAATTTCATTCTTTTACATGTAGCTGTCCAGTTTTCCCAGCACCATTTATTAAAGAGGCTTTCTTTGCCCCATTGTATATTCTTGCCTCCTTTGTCAAAAATAAGGTATCCATAGGTGCACGGGTTTATCTCTGGGCTTTCTATCTTGTTCCATTGGTCTATATTTCTGTTTTTGTGCCAGTACCATACTGTCTTGATAACTGTAGCTTTGTAGTATAATCTGAAGTCAGGAAAGTTGATTCCTCCAGCTCTATTCTTCTTTCTCAAGACTGCCTTGACTATTCGAGGTCTTTTGTGTTTCCATATCAATTGTGAAATTTTTTGTTCTAGTTCTGTGAAAAATGTCATTGGTAAATTCATAAGGATCACACTGAATCTGTAGATTGCATTTGGTAGTATAGTCATTTTCACAACATTGATTCTTCTTACCCAGGAACATGGAATATCTCTCCATCTATTTATGTCATCTTTGATTGCTTTCACTAGTGACTTACAATTTTCTGTGTACAGTTCTTTTGTCTTCTTAGGTAAGTTTATTCCTAGAGATCTAATTACTTTTGTTGCAATGGTGAATGGGACTGATTCCTTAATTGCTCTTTCTGATTTTTCATTGTTAGTATATAGAAATGCAAGTTATTTCTGTGTACTGATTTCGCGTCCTACAACTTTGCTAAATTCAGATTAGCTCCAGTAATTTTCTGATACTATCTTTTGGGTTTTCTATGTACAGTATCATGTCATCTGCAAACAGTGACAGATTTATTTCTTTCCCGATCTGGATTATTTTTATTCCTTTTCTTCTCGAATGCTGCAGGACTTCCAGAACTATGCTGAATAATATTGGTGAGAGTGGACAGCCTTGTCTTGTTCCTGATCTTAGAGGAAATGCTTTTCAGTTTTTCACCATTGAGAATGTTTTCTTTAGGCTTAGCATATATGGCCTTTACTATGTTGAGGAAGGTTCCTTCTATGCCCATTTTTTGAAGAGTTTTAATCATAAATAGGTGCTGAATTTTGTCAAAGGCTTTTTCTGCATTTACTGAGATGATCATATGGTTTTTATCTTTCAATTTGTTAATATGGTGTATCACATTGATTGATTTGCGTATACTGAAGAATCCTTGCACCCCTGGAATGAACCCAACTTGATCATGGTGTATGAGCTTTTTGATGTGTTGCTGAATTCTGTTTGCTAACATTCTGTTGAGGAATTTTGCATTTATGTTCATCAGTGATATTGGCCTGTAGTTTTCTTTTTTGTGCATTGTCTTCGTCTGGTTTTGGTATCAGTGTGATAGTGGCCTCATAGAATTTAAACGTTATTAAATGTTTTCACTAAAAAGTTAGTATATGCAATATTACTGATTAAGGACACTAACATTCATACAACCAAGTGAGGATTTTCCCTTACTGTTGGGAAAATTATATGCCTATTACACTGATAAATGTACTGTATGGTTTTTGTTTTCTAGCAAATTTCTTTTGAAATGGGCTTTGGTATCATTTTAGGAAGTCAGACGAAATCCATCTAATTACTTTTAAAATTCATCTTCTTCTTTATGGAACCAAAAACCTCCCACCTTGGTTACTAGACCTATTTCCAAATGACTCCCGTTTCAAAAACAAAGATACTATCAATTCAAGAGCTGTAAAAGTTAGTACACATGTGTCATGGGGACCTTATATCATCTCTTGCATCCATCTTTTCTTTTTCATTCCTGCAGTCAATGCCCCAATCCAAGTCCTCATTTCTCCTTCCCAGACCTCTGTCTTTTAAGTAATGTCTTTCTGATGATCAATTATGCACACTACTGCCAAGATCATCTTCTTAAAGTATAACTCCTCTGTCTTTTACCCTCTTGGCCACAAATGCTCAGTGGCTTCCAGGGAAGATTCTCCACTTTCTCGCCTTCACACTTACATAGTACGCACTATGTGCCCAGCACTATTCTAGGAGTTACATTTATTCTTCATATCAACTCTGTAAGGAAGGTAAAAATATTATCCCCATTTTACAGATAAAGTATTATCCCCATTTTACAGAGTTCAAGTCACTTGTCAAAGAACACAGATAATAGGTTTCAGTACTGAGATTTTTACCCAGGGATTCTGGCTCCAGAATTCTACCTGCCTGTTTCTTTTCCTAACTTAACTATGATTCATCCTTCTCTGACTAAACCAAATGCTTTTCTGCTTTGGGGTATTGGTTACAATTGTCTCTGTGCTGGCTATCCACATCCATCAAGTTCCATCTGAAATACCATCCCTTCCATGAAGCTCACTCAGATACTTCTACAAATAGTCCAACACTGTATTTTGTACTATTTGTACATACATTGCTAAAGTATAACTTGCAGGAGCAGAACCATTTCTCATTTTCACTAGCCCCCTTCAGTGTCAGTTACTAACAGGGAAAACAGGCAGGCAATTGCTACAACTGAAATAAATGAAATACTGATGGGTGAAATCATGAAAATAAATACATTTATCATAGGCAAAAGACAAGTCTAAGTTTCTGAAAATTTTTCTTTTTTTAATTTCTACAGATGCCTGCATCTATTTTGAGCTATTCTTCCTCTTATTCCTATGAAATAAAAATAAAAATGTTTCTTTTCTTTCAGTTTTTGTTAAGATGATTTTCTATATGATTGATTATAAAGGCCATAATTATACTATCAAATTCTTTCAAAACAACAATTTAATGCAAAATCTTAACACTTGGCAATGTTTAACTCTAAAACGTAATAATTTTTAAAAATCTGTGTGGGAATAAGGTGAATTTATTCAGGCTATTTATTTCTGCTGGAATGCATAAGCAAGCAA
Source organism: Capra hircus (assembly GCF_001704415.2). Classification (NCBI taxonomy): domain Eukaryota; kingdom Metazoa; phylum Chordata; class Mammalia; order Artiodactyla; family Bovidae; genus Capra; species Capra hircus. Next base: position 39,679,684 of record NC_030825.1, read on the forward strand.
GCTCCAGGAGTTGATGATGGACAGGGAATCCTGGAGTGCTGCAATCCATGGGGGCTGCAAAGAGTTGGACATGACTGAGTAACTCAACTGACTGAACTGATACACTTTTGTAAAGAGAAAAGGTTTATCAGTTGTTAGAAATACTAGATGGCCATGCCAAACCAAGATTCCTTTCTGATGTGTTTATAAGGGGCATCAGTTACTATAAAACCAGGAAAGACAACGTGACAACAGAAGAATATAGCTCGAGCAAGGTACACACTTTGATCTTTTTTAAAATTAATTATTTTAATTGGAGGCTAATTACTTTACAATATTGTAGTGGTTTTTGCCATACATTCACATGAATCAGCCATGGGTGTACATGTGTCCCCCATCCTGAACCCCCCTCTTACCTCCCTCCCCATCCTGTAGTTAAAATATTTAGGGAAAAAAGAATCACAGGATTGTGAGGTTAGAAGAGGACTCATTAGAATCTTCTTGAGGGACTAGAGATATGATGGCAGAATAGAAGGACTTGAGCTCACCTTCTCTCACGAAAACACCAAAATCACAACTGATAAACAATCATCAACAAAAAAACCTAGAACCTATCAAAAAAGATACTCTACATCTAAAGACAAAGAAGGAGCCACAGCAAGATGGTAGGAGGGGAGCTTTTGCAATATAATCAAATCCTGTCAGTTGGGTGACCCACAAATTGGAAAATAATTATGCCAAGAGGTTCTCCCATAAGAGTGAGAGCTCTTAAACTCATGTCAGACTACCCAGCCTGGGGGTCTGGGATCAAGAGGAGGAGCCTCTAGAGCATTTGGCTTTGAAGGCCAGTGGGGCTCGAGTGCAAGAACTCTACAGGTCTGGAAAAAAACAGACTCTTCTCTAACCCAGGGCAAAGCAATAACTCCATAGGAGCCTGAGCCAGACCTATCTACAGGATTTAGACGGCATCCTGGGGTTGGTGGAGGTTAGCTATGGCGCAGTGCAGGGTCAAGGACACTGGTAGTAGAGGCCCCTTGGGAATATTCATTGGTGTGAGCTCTCTTGAAGGCTGTCATTTTGGCACTAAGATCTGGCCCCATCCAACAGCCTACAGGCTGTAGTGCTGGAAAGCCTCAGGCCAAACAACCAGAAGGGCAGGAACACAGCCCCACCTGTCAACAGACAGGCTGCCTAAAGTCCTTCTAAGCCTACAGTCACCTGAAGATGCACCATTTGACATGACCCAGCCACTAGAGGGACAAGATCCAGCTCCACCCATCAGTGGACAGAGATCAGTCCCTCATACCAGGAAGCCTGAACAAGCCTCAGAACCAACCTCACTCACTAGGGGGCAGACACCATAAGTAAGAACTACAATCCTGCAGTCTATGGAAAAGGGCCCACAGACACAGAAAGCTAGACAAAATGAGATGGGAGACGAATATGGTTGAAAAAAAGAAAGCTAAAACCCCAGAACAACTAAGTGAAGTATAGATGGGCAATATGCCTGAAAAAGAATTCAGAATAAGCATAATAAAGATGATACAAGATCTCAGAAAAAGAATAGAGGCACAGAATGAGAAGATATAAGAAATGTTTAACAAACAGGTAGAAAATTTAAAGAACAAACAGATAAACAATACAATGACTTAAACGAAAAATATACCAGAAGCAATCAACAGCAGAATAACTGAGGCAGAGGAAGGGATAAGTGAACTAGAAGACAGACTGGTGGAAATCACTGCCACAGAACAAAAAGAGAAAATAATGCAAAGAAATGAGAACAGTCTAAGAGATCTCTGGGACATTAAACACATCAACATTTGCATTACAGAGGTCCCAGAAGGAGAAGAGAAAGAGAGGAAGTATGAAGAGATAATAACTGAAATATTATCTCTATGAAGAGATAATAACTGAAAACATCTTTAACATGGGAAAGGAAACACTCACTCAAGTCCAGAAAGTACAGATAGTCCCATACAAGATAAACCCAAGGAGGATTATGCCAAGACAGACATTAATAAAATTAACAAAAATTGAAGACAGAAAGAAAATGTTAAAATCAACAAGTCAAAGCAACAAATAACATCTAAGGGAATCCCCTAAAGTTATCAACTGATTTTTCAGTAGAAACTGTGCAAGCCAGAAAGGAATGGCATGAAATATTTAAAGTGATGAAAGAGAAAAGCATGCAACCAAGAATACATAGCAAGGCTCTCATTCACAGAAAAATCAAAAGCTTTACAAACAAAAGCTAAGAGAATTCTGCAAAACCAACCCAGCTTTACAACAAATGCTAAAGGAACTTCTCTAAGTGGAAAAGATAAGGCCACAACTAGAAACAAGAAAATTACAAATGGGGAAGCTCACTGGTAAAGGTAAACATACAGGAAAGGTTGGAAATCATCCACACACATATTTTGAGAATATAAATGCAGGTTATTGGAAATACATTTGAAAGTAAGAGACCAGGAACCTAACACAATCTTGTATGATTATAGACTACTATATCAAAACCTCATGGTAACTGCAAACCAAAAACCCAATAGATACACACACACACACACACACACACACACACACACACACAAATCTAAATCCAACACTAAAGACAGTCCTCAAGTCACAAAAGAACAAAATACCAATGCAAGAAAAAAGACCTGCAAAAACAAATCCAAAAATAACAAAACGGCAATAAGAACACACATCTCAATAACTAGCTTTGATGAAAATGAATTAAATACTCTAACCAAAAGACACAGAATGGCTAAGTGGATACAAAAACAAAACCAGTATATATGCTGTTAACAAGAGACCCACTTCAAATCTAGGAACACATACAGACTGAAAGTGAGGGGAAAAGGTATTTCATGAAAATGGAAATCAAAGGAAAGCTGGGTAGCAATACTCATATAAGGAAACATTCTCATTCACCACCACATCAAAATAAAACAAAATACCTAGGAACAAATCTAGCTAAAGAGATAGAAGACCTATACTGAGAAGCATAAGGCACTGATGAAAGAAATCAAAGATGATATAGACAAACAGAAAAATACAACATGTTATTAAATTGGAAGAATCAATACTGTCAAAATCACTACCCAAAGCAATCTACAGATTGACTGTAATCCCTATCAAATTACCAATGGCATTTTTCACAGAATTAGACAAAAAAATTTACAATTCATATGCAAACACAAAAGACCCCAAATAGCCAAAGCAATCCTGAGAAAGAAAAACAAAGTTAGAAGAATCAGGCCACCTGATATGAGACTATACTACAATACTACAGTCATTTAAAAAAGTATGGTACTGGCACAGTAACAAATACCGATCAACAGAACAGGATAGAAAGCCCAAAACCCCACACACCTATGGCCAATTTACCTACAACAAAGGAGGCAAGCGTATACAATGGAACAAAAGACAGTCTTTTCAGCAAGCAGTACTGGAAAAACTGGAGAACTACATGTTAATGAATGAAATTAGAATATTCTCTAACACCATACACAAAGATCAACTCAAAATGGATTAAAGAGGGGGGTTCAGGATGGGAAACACGTGTATACCTGTGGCAGATACATGTTGATGTATGGCAAAACCAATACAATACTGTAAAGTAATTAGCCTCCAATTAAAATAAATAAATTTATATTAAAAAAAGAAAGGGAAAAAAAAAAAGAAAGGCAAAATGGATTAAAGACCTAGACATAAGACTAGATACTATAAAACTCTTTGAGGAAAACATAGGCAAAACATTCTCTGACATAAATCACAGTGGTATCTTTTTTATCCACCTCCTAGAGAATGAAAATAAACAAATGGGACCTAATTAAACTTAAAAGCTTCTGCACAACAAAGGAAACCATAAAGAAAATGAAAAGACAACAGAAAAAATGGGAGAAAATATTTGCAAATAATAATCTCCAAAATTTACAAATAGCTCATATAGCTCAATATTAAAAAAAGAAAACAAAGAACCCAGTCAAAAAATGGGCAGAAGAGCTAAACAGACATTTCTCTAAAGAAGACACACTGATGGCCAAGAGGCACATGAAAAGATGCTCAACATCATTAATTGTTAGAGAAACACAAATCAAAACAATGATGTATCATCTCACACCAGTCAGAATGGTTATCATCAAGATTACAAATTATTACATTATCATTATCATTATTACAAATAATAAATGCTGGAGAGGGTATGGAGGAAAAAGAACCTTCCTATACTGTCAGTGGGAATGTAAACTGGAACAGCCACTGTGGACAACAGTAAGGAGGTTCCCTAAAAAAGCTAAAAATAGAGCAACTATATGACCCCGCAATCCCACTCCTGGGCATGTATCTGGGAAAAAACATGATTCAAAAGCATATATGCACCCCAATGTTCCTTGAAGCACTGTTTACAATAGCCAAGACAACAAAGCAATCTAAATGTCCATCCACAGAGGAATGAATAAAGAAGATATGGTAAATAAATACATAAAAAAGAATGAAAAATTACCATTTGCAGCAAAATGGATGGACCTAGAAATTATCATACTAAGTGAAGTCAGGCAGAGAAAGAGAAATAGCATGATACCACTTCTATGTGGAATCTTAAAAAATGATACAAATGAATTTATTTTAAAAATAGACTCAAAAACAAACAACTTAAGGTTACCAAAGGGGAAGGGTTGAAGGGGGAAGGATAAATTAGGAGTTTTGGATTAACACACTACTATATATAAAATAATCAATATGGACCTACTGTTTTTGCACATGGAACTGTATTCAATAGTCTATAAAAACCTATTTTGGAAAAAATCTAAAACTATATATATATGTGCAACTGAATCATTTTGCTGTACCCCTGAAACTAACACAACATTGCAAAACAACTATACTACAATATAAATTAAAAATTAAAAATGTTAAAAATAAATAACATTTATTATTCATTATGCATAGGAAAAATTTAATCTTTGGCTGGGAACACATATACACAGCTATTGTAGGTAAATTAAGAACATTTTTCATCTTTAGTCTCTCTTAGGGTTGGAGGTTCTATCATTCTTTTTTGTCATTCATACAGCACTTACGCTACATTTAAGTCTATTTCTCTTCTGTCCTGAAGATGGACAAGAACTGGCAACCATAGTTTCCATAACAAGAGCCTTCCTGTACCTGAAGATAATGTTTAATCCCTGATCAGTTTTTTTATCTCAAGAACAAAAAAAGTAACTTTTTTAAGTGTTACAAAAATATGATTTAATGTTGATCTACATGTAACATCCAAGAACTCTAAGGAAGTGAGGGAAGAGAAAAGGAATAATCAAAAAGAAAGGAACAACAGGCCAGATAAAATAGGAAATAAAGGCTACATGGAAAGAATAAATTAAAAATCCTTGATGGACTCCAAAAATAGTATCTGAGTGCTCATCATTTGCAAGGCACTATGTAGAGGGCTTTATGCAGTTGTCGTATAGCTAACACTTAACCAAATGTGTACCTCATGTCAAGCATCATTCTACGCGCTTTTCGTATACGAACTCACATAATGTACAGTCTTCACAACACTGCAAGGATAAGATATTCCCGTATTTCAGATAAGGAACTGAAACAGAGGCTTGTAACACCTTTATACTCTTAGTGCATTCTTTTAAGGACATCATTATTCCTATTTTACAGACGTAAAAACTGAGCATCACATTAAATAACATGCCCATGATCAAAAGAGTTGGTAAGTGAGAGAGCTGGGTTTTAAACTAAGAATTCTCTGATTCCAAAATACTTTCTGACTACATGTTTAATTTGAGAAAAAAGAAAATACTAATAAATAAGCATAACAGAGTATATCACATGCTAGGCACTATTAAAAGACTTGGGGAAATGAAACTCAAACACAGGAGGTCCTGTTTCAGAGCTATGCTCTTACCACAACACTATATTGCCTCTTGTAATCAAAATATATAATGGGAGCAACTGATTGGGGTCATGAAAAATGAGAATGGTCTCACCGGTAAATATATGCTGGTACTGCCATTTAAATAATACTTGTTTAACACTTGCTAAATACTTCTGGAAGACACTGTAATATGCAACCTAGATTCCCCTCAGGAATGAAGGATTTATTGGACCAGTTGATGGGAGTTCCAAAAGAAGACAGCCCTCAACTACCAGGTTTCATTGAAAAACTTACTTGTGGGGTTGGCTGAGGTCTTCGCTGGGATGCAGTGCAGCTCATTTCCTATAGGTGTTGATCCAAAGAGTAACCCCTAATAAATAAGAAACATCCTGAATGTTAACTTTGACCTGAGAGTTTGTTTCCCTAGGAACCCAATCTGAAACAACATTTCACAGAATCTCATTTAACTCTCACCATCCTATGAATCAGATGCTATTATTCTCATATACTCATTTTACAAACAAAAATACTAAGGTTTAACTTTCCCAAGGTCATAGAGCTGATCAAGGATGGAAACAGAATTTGAACAGAGAAGTAGAATTCTAGAGGCTACACCCTAAACTTCTACAAAACTGTATATATAGAGACAGACTGTATATATACAGACTGTTTATGTTGAGACTTGTCATTAGTTCAACATGTATTTAATATGGAGGGGAAAGAGGCACTGTGAGGACTCTAAGATCTCAAAGGGAAAAGATATCTAACATTTATGTTTAAAGCATAGGCAAGAATAATGTTAGCAGCTGGAATGACCTGAAATGTAAACCAGGTGGCCTGAAAAGGGAGACTGGTCAAGAAAATAGTCAAACAATTTTTACCTCTATGGCTTCCACAATTTATTTAAGAAGAACAAAAGAAGGACCAAAAGTTAAAAAGTTCCCATATGAAAGAGGAGAGGAAAATGTTCAATTAAAGATAAACCTTACACATTAAATAATCTTAAATTCAAAGAGAAAAGGCTTCACTCTCCAATATGCAGTGTTTATCATTTGATACATCTGTCTAGCATCTTTCCTCATATGAGAGAAGTTGAAAACACAAAATGCCAGCATATGGACCGGACTTTAATGAGAAGTTACAGGGGATCAGTTCAGTTCAGTCGCTCAGTTGTGTCCAACTCTTTGTGACCCCGTGAACCACAGCACGCCAGGCCTCTCTGTGCATCACTAACTCCCGGAGTCCACCCAAACCCACGTCCATTTCGTCAGTGATGCCATCCAGCCATCTCATCCTCTGTTGTCCCCTTCTCCTCCTGCCCTCAATCTTTCCCAACATCAGGGTCTTTTCAAATGAGTCAGCTCTTTGCATCAGGTGACCAAAGTATTGGAGTTTTAGCTTCAACATCAGTCCTTCCAATGAACACCCAGGACCGATTTCCTTTAAGATGGACTGGCTGGATCTCCTTGCAGTCCAAGGGACTCAAGAATCTTCTCCAACACCACAGTTCAAAAGCATCAATTCTTCTGCACACTTTCTTTATAGTCCAACTCTCACATCCATACACGACCACTGGAAAAACCATAGCCTTGACTGGACGGACCTTTGTTGACAAAGTGATATCTCTGCTTTTTAATATGTTGTCTAGGTTGGTCATAACTTTCCTTCCAGTATATCTGTTCACAATATTCTAAGACATATGTGGCAGTGTTAAAAGATGGGGTGAGGAGAGAGGAGTTAAGGCCATAGTTACGGCCATAGCCATAGCTTTTGCCTGAGTTATACTATTCAATCACAGATTTCCTCCAATGTTAAAAATTTCCAAGTACTATTAGCCATTTTAATTTTCTCACTTTTTCCAGGAAAGATAAGATTCAAGACATAAATCCCTTGACTCATATGTAAGCTTAAATTGTGTAGAATCTACTTTTTAAAACTACACTTTTTTTATGGGCATGAAAAATTTCCTGTATTTCCAACAGAAGGAAGGGAAAAATTAAAACTAAAAAAAACACAAATATTAAATTTATTCTCAGTGCTCACATGTCCTGGGCACATTTTTTATTTTACTCAAAACCTAAAGCAAATTTAAAACACATTCAGAACATGAGAGGGCCTGATAAACCAAGTTCAGAGAAAATGGGATGCAGTTAGCAAAGATTACATGCATCAGTGAACTGTACTAAATTGAACACTTTTAAATGCCAGAGATTTTCTCTGTGAAACTGGGGGGTTTGAAAGGAAAATCAATAATGTGGGGAAAGAGAAACCTTCTTCACACATCTCTAATTAGTCATGGCAGAATCTGGTGGATTTCCATATTACAACTGGATCAAACTTGTGAAATTGGTTTTGATCCCAGACTCATTCAGTACATCTTCTAGAAGCTCCACTCAAGACAATCAAAGGCTTTTCAACCTTGAATGATCACCAAGATCACTCTTTCAGTGTGCATCCATCCTATATTATGTTCAATGTCTGTCTAATGTTGCCTCCAGCAAATCTCCCTGGAATTACCCTGAAAGGGCTCCATTTATAAGAATAGGCAAAGACTCTTCAAAACTGGTCAGCTTCAACTTTAGCTTGAGCCTTCAAAATCTGTATTAGTAAGTGAAACCAGGCATAAAGAGGCATAGTTCTTCATATCTTTTATTTTTTAATAAGTAAAATAAATATTGGCCATATTGTTTACATTAGGGCACAAAGTCTTCTGTAAAGTCACCGCTTAAGTCTAATAATGAAATAGGTGAAGGGTTTCTGTATTTTTCTAAGTAATCAATATCAAAGCTGCTGATGCAAATTTATTTGAACCCCAGGGAACACATCCTTTGAAATTCTGGGAATTTTTTAAAAACAGTGTGCAAATCAATAAGTGGACAAAAACATCTCTGTCAATGTGTTCATTTTTATTTGGAGAGGAAATATATCTTTAAATGTAAACTCTTACTCCCTCTATGAACCCTTTCCCCAAATCATTTCTTTTACAAAAGAAATTCATGACAGTCAGCTGAACATAAAACAGTCTTTTTGGCTATAATTAAAAGTGGTGTAGATGTCACCTCCCTGAACAGGATGACTTCTCAAGCCCGAAAGCCAGCCTTCTCAGTCTTCCTGTTTCTAATCTTTTGTAATACTCTCATGCTTTTCTCTTTTCCTATCATTTCACATCCAGTTTTGGAGCTTTAACCAACTGGTATGGTTTGAGGGCATTTTCAGAAGGGATTCTACCGGCCTGGTTTGGTTGGTATATGCTGTTTTGAATGGGATGTATCTATGAGATTAAAATATATTTTTTCATTACTGCCTATTTTCACAGTCCACTGAGCAAAAACACAAAGCAATTTTTTTTCCTTCCCTCATTCTCCCTTTCTCCCTTCCTTCTTTCTTCCCCTGTGGAGTTCAAATTAAAGAAAGGTGAAAATTGAAGCTGTTGTAGGCAAGGCGATTGCAACATGCATATTTGATTTTTATGATGGATCTAAATTGCTGAATAAGGCCATGGAACAAAGGGAGACTGCGGCTTCCTGCCCATCACATGCAGCCACTGAATGCAGAACAAAAGCTTCGGCCATTAGGGGCTCAGCAGGGAGACACATTATATAAATGACTTTGTCTTTTCTGTCCCCTCCCCCCCTACTGGGTGCACTGGACAGGGATGGGGGTGTGGGGTGGGGTGTGTATGTGTGTGTGTGTGTGTGTGTGTGAGCGCGTGCGCACGCTATGATTTCCCAGGGCAGGAGATAATAGATCCTGGAAGCAGCAGTGGGAATAGCAAACATACAGCATGTTATGATTCAAAAAGGCCATGCTTTACTCACTGGACCAGTGCAGCTCTCAACACTGTGGTCAGAGCATCACTGGAGACAACCACTTCCCCGAGAAGTTGGTGTCTTTTCTGAACAACCTGTAGCCTTTCTCTTAACTACTTTGTTTCTTTCATCAGGAATGATAAAGCATATAGAAAAACACTTAGAAAAAATATAAAGGCCTACTATTCCAAGGTAATTGCCAGACCTGCTTAAAGAACAAACTGATATACAGTTCGTTGTGACACTAATTTCCTAGAAAGCTCCTATTTTTAATTTTTTCCTTCCAGACTCAAGGTTTTTCTTTGGCAGAAAAGGAGAACCATATATCAATAAAAAATCATAAGCTATCACATAGCTGAGTCAACCTGTTTTTAAGAGGTCTCCAGTGGTGGTGACTTGAATAGATGCTACTGTTTTTCTGGGCTTGAAACAGCAGTAATAATTATACATATACATTCAACAATCTTTGTATAGACTTTGTTCTGAATGATTTTAGTAAGCTTCAGAGAGGTGAATCATTTTATTATTTCTAATACTACTATAAGAGGTAGGGATTAAAAGAGATTCTCTTGGCAAGTTCTAGGTCGAAGCACAGAGTGATTAAGTACATTGAGGGTGATACAGTAAGCTGGAGGCAGGCTAAGAGTGAAACCCAGGTTACTGGATGCTCACTTCAGGCCTAACTATCACGTATATTTCATGAGAGGAAATGACTCAATGATATGTTTCTATTTTTTAGTACAAGTCAGAAATTATACTAAGATGTTCTGACAGTCCTCCTACTCTCAAATGTAGTAGAGAAACCAGCCCCACTGCTAACCAAAGTAACTGAAAATCAGTGTCAAGTGCTACAGAACCAGAACTGAGGGTTCTTGGTGAGACTGAATTCCAAAGATAAACTCAACAATAAGGGCATATATATCCTTAAGCAGCCTAACAATGATGGAGTTGTGTAAAGCTAGCTAAACAAAATGCCATAACTGCCATTTGTCATACACCTTACTTCTCTGTCTCAAAGTGGGCAATTCATTTGAAATAAAGTAGAATCATACCAGTTACATGAAAGCTGAGGGACAGACCGTGGGTTGTTACTGTAGAGTAATTCAGTTCTGAGCCACACAAGTCACCAAGCAACCTTTTACAAGTTCTTTTGGATCTTACTTTAAGATGGTTAAATTCCTTCTAACTGGGTAGGGAAAAAACCTCTCAATAAAGACTGCCTAATGAATTAGGATGATATTGACACTTATGCTTATCAAAGGTTTAAGCAAATGGGATGAATAAATGGTAAAGAACTCACCTGCCAATGCAGGCGACCTAAGATAAGGGTTGGGAAGATCCCCTGGAGGAGGAAATTGCAACCCACTCCAGTATGCTTGTCTGGAGAATCCCATGGACAGAGGAGCCTGGCAGGCTACAGTCCATAGGGTTGCAGAGTCGGGCGCAACTGAGCATGCATGCATGCATACCTTCACATCTCATTTATCTATCAAAGAAGAAAACTTTGTTACTTTGCTTAAAAGTAAAACAAAATACAAATTTGGCAATTTAAATTAATTTTAGAGTAAAAGTCAAAGGCCAGAAGGCTACAGCTGTACTGTACAACATGGCAGCCACTAGCCTATTTAACTTAATTTTAATTCAAATTTAAAATTAAGTTCTCCAGCTACATTAGCAACACTTTCAGTGTTCAACAGCCACTATATCGGACATCATTGCAGCTAGAGGTTATTAAAATTAAAATTAAATTAAACTAAGCATTGAGTTCAACTGTACTGGCTATAGTTTTGAGTGCTCAATTTCAAGTCAACAGTGGCTATCAGTGGACAGCACATACAGAACATTCCCATCACTGCACAAACTGCTATTGGGCAGCATTACAAGATAATCTAGCACCTTATTGATGCTCTAATTTCACTTTCTACCATCTTTGTTTATACTACCCTAGCCATGTTGGGATCTTTGTTGCTCCCCGAGTATACCAGGTATGATCCTGCCTCAGGACTTTTGCAGAGTTTAGTCCACACCTTCCTCCCCAGTCACATATAACAGTCTCCAGCTGCTGTCTGTATTCTTAGCCATAACAGTTTTCTTTCTATATTCCTCATTTTCCAGGTTTCCTTTTTCTCACGGCTTTGCAAATATTACCTTTCCTTGGAAGGCTCCTGCTTCCTTACTTTACCTTTCCTTCAAATATCAGCTTATTTATTATCTTATCATCAAGAAAGCCTTTTCTGACTAGGTCACATTCTCCTCTTACAAACTCACATCCTTTTCTTGCATAGTGTTTATTATAGTGACAGGTTTACATTTATATGTATGTCATTTTCTATTCATATCACACTCTTCATATCCACTGAGAGTTCCATGAGAGCAGGCACCATGTCTGTTTTTGATCGCTGATGAATTCTTAAAACAGAGCAAAATGCATGGAACAAAACAGGAGTTTAATAAAAATCTATGACTGAATTATCAATGGATGAATGCTTGGGGAAAAATAGCCAATGGTCAGTTAAAATATACATGCTGTTGTGCTGCTTCTGTACATATCAAGTACCCGAATTTTAAGATTCTAGATAGTAAGTAAAAATGAATGATGGGAAATGTGATGTCAGAGTGTGAAATACTTCCTTTAGATTGAAAAAAAAGTAATGCTCTCCCAAGTATTAGGCTTCCCTGATAGCTCAGTTGGAAAAGAACTGGAAAAGACTCTGATGCTGGGAGGGACTGGGGGCAGGAGGAGAAGGGGATGACTGAGGATGAGATGGCTGGATGGCATCACGGACTCGATGGATGTGAGTCTGAGTGAACTCCGGGAGATGGTGATGAACAGGGAGGCCTGGCGTGCTGCGATTCATGGGGTCGCAGAGTTGGACACGACTGAGCGACTGAACTGAACTGACAGCTCAGTTGGTAAAGCAACACCCTGCAATGCAGGACACCCCGGTTCAATTCCTGGGTTGGGACGATTCCCTGGAGAAGGGACAAGCTATACCCACTCCAGTATTCCTGGGCTTCTGTTGAGGCTCAGCTGGTACAGAATCCACCTGCAATGTGGGAGACCTGGGTTTGATCCCTGAGTTGGGAAGATCCCTGAAGAAGGGAAAGGCTACCCACTCCAGTATTCTTGCCTGGAGAATTCACTTCACTTAACTGCTCTCCCAAAAGATACTATAATTAGTTTAGGCATAACTTGTATTCTTTTTACTTATCTGAATTTTCAAGTATTTCTCCATCATCATGCACTGGTACTGTAAGGATGTTATTTTTTAATTGCAACATCAAAATTATACTTCAATGCATCACAAAGCAAAACTACCTAGGAGGTACAGTGGTTAAAGTGCTTCCCTTGTGGCTCAGCTGGCAAAGAATCTGCCTGCAACGTGGGAGACCTGGCTTCAATCCCTGGGTTGGGAAGATCCCCTGGAGAAGGGAACAGCTTCAGTATTTGGTATTCTGGCCTGGAGTATTCTGTATTCAGTATTCCAGCCTGGAGGCTTCAGTATCCTGGCCTGGAGAATTCTATGGATTGTATAGTCCATGGGGATGCAAAGAGTCGGACATGGCTGAGCGACTTTTCTCTTTTCACAGTGGTTAAAAATAAGAGTGGTTTTTTTTCCCCTGCCTGACAAACCAGAGATGAATTCCTCATTCTGAAGTTTGCTGGTTCTGTGACCTTAAGCATGCCACCTCACCTTGCCTCTCTGAACTGCGCCTTTCCAATGAGGATACCAATAGTATTCACTATATAGGATGGTTGGGAAGATTAAATAAGATAATGGATATAAAACATTCAACTAATGGTAGCTTAAAACATATATGCTGAAATGGCCATATTTAAAGTGGCATGGCTAGGTGAGCAAAGATCTCAATAACTAGTTCATTTCTTAATTTGAAAGTAAAAAATTTTGGGTTACACATTCCAAGTTTGGCTTCTCATACCGGATATGCTCCCAAGGTACCTTTCTTTTGAATGTGACTGGTCCACATACTCTAGGAATTCAAGTTAGCACCAAGAATTAAATTTATTCATTTATTCAACAAGTACTATATGTCTTCTGTACATCAGGCACTGGGTTAGGGATGATAAAGTTAGTAAGATAAAATACATTACTGTATTTCTTTCAACTTAAATAACCTACATGATGCCTAGGTAAGCAGCTAAGATGAAAATTTAGTTACCAACTGTCACAAACTATTTGCATTATACTAGTACAAAAGTATTTGAATAAATGATTTTTGGGAGAAATATCAATAACCTCATACATGCAGATGATACCACCCTATGGTAGAAAGTGAAGAGGAACTAAAAAGCCTCTTGATGAAAGTGAAAGAGGAGAGTGAAAAAGTTGGCTTAAAGCTCAACATTCAGAAAATGAAGATCACGGCATCCGGTCCCATCACTCCATGGGAAATAGATGGGGAAACAGGGAAACAGTGTCAGGCTTTATTTTGGGGGGCTCCAAAATCACTGCAGATGGTGACTGCAGCCACGAAATTAAAAGATGCTTACTCCTTGGAATAAAAGTTATGACCAACCTAGATAGCATATTCAAAAGCAGAGACATTACTTTGCCGACTAAGGTCCGTCTAGTCAAGGCTATGGTTTTTCCTGTGGTCATGTATGGATGTGAGAGTTGGACTGTGAAGAAGGCTGAGTGCCGAAGAATTGATGCTTTTGAACTGTGGTGTTGGAGAAGACTCTTGAGAGTCCCCTGGACTGCAAGGAGATCCAACCAGTCCATTCTGAAGGAGATCAGCCCTGGGATTTCTTTGGAAGGAATGATGCTAAAGCTGAAGCTCCAGTACTTTGGCCACCTCATGCGAAGAGCTGACTCATTGGAAAAGACTCTGATGCTGGGAGGGATTGGAGGCAGGAGGAGAAGGGGACGACAGAGATGAGATGGCTGGATGGCATCACTGACTTGATGGACGCGAATCTGAGAGAACTCCGGGAGATGGTGATGGACAGGGAGGCCTGGCGTGCTGCGATTCATAGGGTCGCAAAGAGTTGGACACGACTGAGCAACTGAACTGAACTGAAATGTACTTTCATAAGGATATTTCTTAGCACTGGGTTTATACTATCGAATATTTAAGTGCCCAATAATTGTGGATTAGTTACATGAATGATAATAAATCCATACAATGAAATACTACATAACTATTAAAAATGCAGTAGCAGAAGTATATTCACTGGTATGGAAAGATGTTTATGACACATTGGTAAATCTCTGTTTAGATTTTAAGCCTGAAAAGGTTTCAAAGTTGCATGTTTAATATGAATCTACTTATTTAAAAAACTCCATAGTGTATGTCTATATAAGCAAAACGACTGGAAAGACATCAAAATGTCATCATTTCCTATATCAAGTTGTTCACAAATATGACTAAATATTAAAACCAAGAGAGGAATTGAAAAAATAAACTTATATAGGGTCACAATTAGAAATTCTGATTTAACTGATTCTCTAAGGGGCCTAGGTGTCAGTATTTAAATAATGCATTCTAGGTGTTTCCAATATGCATCTAGGATTGAAAATACTTTTTCCTAACTGGCGGGACTATATTTTATTTTATCCATTTTTCTAACTTACATACATGAGTATTACAGATTATTCATGCAATGTAAAGTTATGTCACAAGCAGAATACTATTAAAATTACTACAGGTTGCCAAATACTGAATTAGGATGTAGACTAAGGCTCCTCATTTTGTAATTCTTGAGTTTAGCTAGTTATCTCTTTCCTTTTTTAAAAAAATGATGAGTTCATGATGAAACTTGCCTGGTAATAAGCCTCAGTTTTATTATATAAAGGAACAACTTCTGGGTTTATTGATTTGTTGAATGTCCATTCATTATTTTTTTTCTTCTGATTTCTTTTGGTTTTGTTCTTTTTTCTACCCTCTTCAGATGGATGCTTAGATCATTGAGTTTTCAGCTTTTCTTATTTTCTAATATACACTTCTATAGCCAAAATTTTCCTTCTAAAAATGCTCTTTCTTCTAAGCATGATACTTTCTAGTCTAAGTCCATAGTGATCTGAGAATACACTGTTCTTTTTCAATATTTTGACTTTTTCTGTAATTTCTAGTGATAGAACTACAGTCCAGTTTTTAAACTATTCTGTGTGCATTTTTTTAAAATGGGTATTAAAAGTCAAACAGAGAAAGACAAATGTCATATGATATCACTTACATATGAGTCTACAAGAAAAAAGATACAAATGAATTTACTTACAAAACAGGACACAGAAAACAAACTTATGGTTACCAAAGGGGATAAATTACAAGTTTGAGATTAACAGATACTACTATACATAAAATAAACAAAAAGGACCTAGTGTATAACACAGGAAGCTAATATTCAGTATCTTATAATAACCTATAATAGAAAAGAATCTGAAAAAGAGTATGTATCTAAATATATCTAGTCACTTTGCTGTACACCTGAAACTAGTACATTGTAAATCAACTATACTTCAGGTTTTTAAAAAATGGGTATTATGTAGTTGTAACATGAATTCTGAAGTTTTACAAGTCACAACTGTTGAGTTGTTCAAATTTTCCTTCTATTAATTTTTGTCTGTTTATTCTAAAAGTCATTGAGAATGGTGTGATAAAAATCACTCACTGTGATCATGAGTTTCCATATTTCTCCTTTTTGTCTCATAAATTTTTGTTTTCTATAGTTTGAGGCTATGTTATTAGGGACATACTTATTTAGAATTATTTTAGCTTCCAGGTAAATTAAGTACTTTGTCAAGAAATGTCACTGTTTACAACTAATGACACTTTAAATGACTGCATATGATCTTAATACAGCATTCACATATTTCTTTTGGTTACTGTTTAAATTTGGGGGGACACTGTATTATTGACGCTAGTTCTTCACCCCTTCCAGTGTCTACATCCTTTGCCATGGGACTGCTCTTCATTCCACTAGAGGCGGAGTACCTCCCTGAGCTTTACCTTTGGGTTCAGTCATAACATTTATTTTGGCCTTGAGATGTTCCTAGCTATACTGCATAGAGAGACTTGAAATGTGCGTGTTCAGTAGAACTTGCTCATGCTTCTACCACTGTCATTTCCAGTGGCTACCACTCCATGCTCCCAATGCAGGGGACCTGGTTTCAATCCTTGGTCAGGAAACTAGATCCCACATGCCACAACTAAGAGTTCTTATGCCGCAACTCTCAGATGGTAAAGAATCCATCTGCAGTGTGGGAGACCTGGGTTCGATCCCTGGGTCAGAAAGATCCCCTGGAGAAAGGAATGGCAACCTACCCCAGCATTATTACCTGCAGAATTCCATGGACAGAGGAGCCTGGCAGGCTACAGTCCATGGAATCGCAAAGAGTTATACACAGCTGAGCGACTAACACTGTCACTTTCATGTCACAACTAAAGACTCTGTGGGAAGAACAAAGATCCTGACTGCCACTAAGACCTGGCACGGCCAAATACATACATGTTTTTAAAAATAAAAAGAAGAAAAGAAAAATATGCCCTGATTGTACTGCTGGTCCAAGGAAGAGGACCTAATCTGGACTCAAATTCCAGTTTGCAGCCAAGCTACGCCTATCAACGCATCCAAAGATGTATGAGAAGAAATACTTTTGTTTCAAGCCACTGAATCAAGGGCATTATTGTGGCAAAAGTGAACAGCTGTAGATGATAAGATGTAAGTGGGGTGCTCCAGAAATAAAAATCTATTAATAAAATATAAAATAGTAGATTTGGAACCAGAAAGCAGGTAGTGAGGAAACTGTAAGAAGAAGCTGTAAAATTAGCACGGAAATCTTTAGTGAAGACTGGGAAAATTATGACTCATGTAATGGCAAAACATTTTGTAAAAATGTTGCATAAGATTACCTGACAGAAAATTATGTAATAAACATAGGGTAGCTAATAAAAGACTGGGGCAGTAGAATTTGAGGGAAAATATTAAGTGCACAAAATGTCTTGTTTCTAGTTGTATCTGGTCAGATGAGAAAGTGGTAATTTGATGAAAAAATAAAGCGGTCACTTTAGAGGTAGAATTAAACAGACTACAAATTGAGAAGACATTTCAAGGTTAGAAAATAAAATTTTCTTATCAAATAAAAGCTGAAGCCATTAAGAAACAGCTTCACGGAAAAAAACAAATCCAGGGTACCAAGTAAAGAATAAATCAATGGTATGGCTATTAGATCTTATGGTAAGACCCCTGGAAGAACTGAGGTGGTCATCTTGCAGGTCTTCTCTACTGGGGGAGAAAAAGGTGACTTTTAGAAATATAAAAGGCACAGTCCCACAAAAGTGTGATGCACACCGAGTACCTGTAATTCAAATATGGAGAGAAGAACATGTCTCAAAAAGAATTTTGGGGGTGGGAGAGGATCAAGATGGGGAAGGAGTAGGACATGGTGCTCATCTTTTCCCACAAAAATATTAAAAATACATCTACAAGTGGAACTATTCACACAGAACATCTACTGAACACTGAAGGAAGACCTCAGACTTCCAAAAGGGAAAGAAAACCTCCATATAACCGGGTACAACAAGAGGAAAAAGAAAAAAAGAAGGAATTGGGACAGAGCCTGCCTGCCAGGGAGGAAGCTGTGAAGGGGGATAGTTCCAGCACCCAGGGAAGTCTCCTCATATGCAGGGAGATCAGCCTGGATGAAGGGGGAACTTTGGAGCCTAGGAGGAGAGCACAACAACTGTCTGCGGAAAGCAAAATGGGGAGTAACCTGCACAGAAGGTCAGCACCACTGACCTGGACTCCCCAGCCTGACAGACTCATCTGTTAGTGGGGATGGGGGTTGGAGGCTGGGTCCTCTCCCAGTGCATGGAGAGAACCAGAGTTGACTGCACTGAGGAAACCCGAAGACGCTGGAATGTGGCAACTGAGGGTGTACTCAGGAGCCTGGGCCACCAGAGAGGCAAGGCACTATTATTGTGGGGTGCATGAGGAGAGGGGCAACTACCATAAGAGGTTCTTTCCCTGTGAGCACTCCCAGTCAACAGGACACTACCTACAGGAGCATTGGGAGCAGGCGCCTGTCACTGCCACCACTGTGGGCCCCAGGAGCAGACACAGGCAGCCACCATGAGACGCATGAGCAGGCACCAAGCACTGCCCCTGCAGTCCTGGACACACAAGGACCACCGTGCCGGCAGACCCCTTTTCAAGAGCTTCACGGCCAGCAGACACTGAGGAAAGAGGCTGTGAACAACCAAACTAAAAACAGCCTCTTGATTCTAGAAAAGCTGGCAGAATAGAAGGACTCCAGCTCACCTCCTCTCACAAAAACACCAAAATCAAAACTAACTACTGAAAAACCATCAGCAAAACAGACTGAAACCCACCAAGAAACATATTTTACATTCAAAGACAAAACAGAAGCCACAACAAGAGGGTTCTTTCACGACATAACCAAATCCTATAAACACCTGGTAGGCAACACAGACTAGAAAATGATTCTATCACAGAGGTATTCCCACCTAAAAGACAGTCCTGAGCCCTGCATCAGGCTCCCCAGCACGAGGATCTGATACTGAGAGGAGGAACCCATGTGAAGCTCGATGTGAAGGCTAGTGGGGCTTGAGTGCAGAAGCTCCACAGGGCTGGGGAAAACAGGGACTCCACTCTTGGAGGGCACACACAAGGTTACACATATACTGGGACGCAGCACAATACAGAGCAATAACCCCATGGAAGCCAAGGCTAGATCTACTTACTAATCTCGAAGAGGCTCCTGGGGAGGTGATGGTCAGCTGTGGCTCACCGTGCAGGCAAGAACACTGGAGGCAGAGGCCCCAGAGAATACTGCTCTGTGTGAGCTCTCCTAGAGGACACCATTTTGGCATCAAGGGATGCAAGACCTTGCCCCAACTAAAAAACTAAAGCCTCCAGTGCTAAAACGCCTCAGGCCAAACAACCAGCAGGTCAAGAACAGAGACCTCTCACCAGCAGGCAGGGGGCTAAAGCCATACGGAGTTCACAGACACCTCTAAACACACCCACTGACTCAGGCCTGCCCCTCAGAGGGACACCACCAGTCCCATCTACAAGTGGACAGGCATCAGTCCATACCACCAATAAGCATTCACAAGCCTCAGGACTAACCTCATCCACCAGAGGGCAGACAATAGAAGCAACAGGAGTGACAATCCTAAAGATGCAAAAACAGCCAAATATATAAATATAAATATATATATATATATATATATATATATATATATATATAGTTAGCAAACCAAATTCAACATGGCTGCAGTCACCATCTACAGTGATTTTGGAGCCGAAAAAAAATAAAGTCTGTCACTGTTTCCATTGTTTTCCCATCTATTTGACATGAAGTGATGGGACTTCATCGCAGGAGGCTGTGACTGCGCATGAGTATGGCCGAGAGGGGCTACCCCACGTCCAAAGTCAGGGGCAGAAGCCGGGAGGACCCCATGCCCAAGGGGCAGCGGCCAAGAGGAGCTACCCCAAGTCCGAGGTCAGGGGCAGCGGCCGGGAGGAGCTACCCCACGTCCAAGGAGCAGTGGCTGCATGGGCGCAGTAGGGCCTAGAGGAGATACTCCATGTTCAAGGTCAGGAGGAACAGCAGTGAGGAGATACCCCTCCTCCAAGGTAAGGAGCAGCAGCTGAGCTTTGTTGGAGCAGCCATAAAGAGATACCCCACATCCAAGGTAAGAGAAAACCAAGTAAGTCGGTAGGTGTTGCAAGAGGGCATCAGAGGGAAGACACACTGAAAACATAACCACAGAAAACTAGTCAATCGAATCACACTAGGACCACAACCTTGTCTAACTCAATGAAACTAAGCCAGGCCCTGTGGGGCCACCCAAGATGGGCGGGTCACGGTGGAAAGGTCTGACGGAACGTGGTCCACTGGAGAAGGGAATGGCAAACCACTTCAGTATTCTTGCCTTGAGAACCCCATGAACAGTATGAAAAGGCAAAATGATAGCATACTGAAAGAGGAACTCCCCAGGTTGGTAGGTGCCTAATATGCTACTGGAGATCAGTGGAGAAATAACTCCAGAAAGAATGAAGGGATGAGCCAAAGGAAAAACATCACCCAGTTGTGGATGTAACTGGTGATAGAAGCAAGGTCCATGTACTTGATGTACTCTGCATAGAAATTAAATAAGCAGGGTGACAATATACAGTCTTGATGTACTCCTTTCCCGATTTGGAACTAGTCTGCTGTTCCATGTCCGGTTCTAAATGTTGCTTCCTGACCTGCGTACAGATTTCTCAGGAGGCATGTCACGTGGTCTGGTATTCCCATCTCTTTCAGAATTTTCCACAGTTTGTTATGGTCCACACAGTCAAAGGCTTTGGCATAGTCAATAAAGCAGAAGTAGATGTTTTTTTGGAACTCTATGCTTTTTCAATGATCTAATAGATGTTGGCCATTTGATCTCTGGTTCCTCTGCCTTTTCTAAAACCAGCTTGAACATCTGGAAGTTCATAGTTCACATATTGCTGAAGCCTGGCTTCGAAAATTTTGAGCATTACTTTACTAGCGTGTGAGATGAGTGCAAAATATCCAGATTCAAAAAGATACATGCATCTTAATGTTCATTGTAGCACTATTAAGAAATGGAAACAACCTAAATGTCCCTCTACAAAGCAATGGATAAAGAAGATCCATATAAAGTGGTACTTATATACAATGGAATATTATTCCACCATTAAAAGGATGAAATAATGTCATTTGCAGCAACATGGATGAACCTAGAGATAATCACTCTATGTTAAGTCAGTCAGAAGTTAAGTCACAGAAAGCCAAATATCATATGATATCACTCATATGTGGAATCTAAGTTAAAATACAATACAAATGAACTTATTTACAAAAAAGAAACAGACTTATGGATATGAAAAACTTTTTTTTGGTTACCAAGAGGAAATGTGGAGAGAGGAGGTATAAATCAGGAGGTGGGATTAATATACACATGCTACTATATATGGTGGCTCACTGGTATAAAAAATCTGCCTGCCAATGCAGGAGACGCAGATTCAATCCCTGGGTTGGGAAGATCCTCTGGAGAAGGAAATGACAACCCACTTCATTATTCTTGCCTGGGAAACCCCATTTCCCAGGAGGAATCTGGTGGGCTACAGTCCATGGGATCTTCAAAGAGTCAGACATGACTTAGAGACTAGACAACAACAACTACCGTATATAATACAGGTAATCAACAATGACCTACTGTATAGCACAGGGAACTCTACTCAATATTCTGTTATAACCTATATGAAAATAGAGTCTGAAAAAGAATGAATATTATGTATGGGGT
Source organism: Capra hircus (assembly GCF_001704415.2). Taxonomy (NCBI): domain Eukaryota; kingdom Metazoa; phylum Chordata; class Mammalia; order Artiodactyla; family Bovidae; genus Capra; species Capra hircus. Next base: position 39,701,665 of record NC_030825.1, read on the forward strand.
TGGCCAAAAAGTTTATTCGAGTTTTTTGTAAGATGTTATCGAAAAATCCGAATGGACTTTTTGGCCATCCCAGTACTACCAAATCACTTTGTTGTATACTTGAAACTAACACAAAATTGTAAATCAACTATAATCCAGTAAAAATCTTTTTAAAAAATTGTGGGTGTTGTTTTTTGAATATAGTTGATCAGGATAGAATCTAATATGAAACTCCAGGCAGTTTCTGAGAGAGATAAATCAGTAGAAGCACTGCCATCTTGAAGTAAAACAAATTATTATATATTGAGGTGTAAAATGGAGAAGGAAATGGTAACCCATTCCAGTATTCTTGCCTGGAGAATCTGATCGACTGAGGAATCTGGTGGGCTAAAGTCCATGGGGTCTCAAAGAGTTGGAGAGGACTGAGCAACTGCACGTACAAGGTGTAAAAAGACTTTTGGATACCACTACACACCTATCAGAATGACAAAAATCCAGAACAGTGACAATACCAAATGCTGGCAAGAAAGTGGAGCAACAGGAATTGTCACTGATTGCTGGTGGGAATGCATAATGGTATAGCCACTTTGGAAGGCAGTTTGACAGACTGTTACAGAACTAAACATATGCTTATCATATGACTCAATTGTATTCATTGGTATTTACATCAAGGAGTTGAAAACCCATGTCTACAGAAAAATGTGTGATACAGATATTTATAGCAGCTTTATACATAATTACCAAAACCTGGAGTGACTAAGAATCATTCATTAGGTGAATGGATAAATAAATTGTGGTATATCCACACAATGGAATATTATTCAGTGCTTAAAAAGAAATCAGTTATTAAGCCATGAAAAGATATGGAGAATCTCAAATGGATAATCATTAAATGAAAGAAGTCAATCTTAAAGGCTTTCTACACACTATATGATTCCAACCGTATGCTGTTCTAAAACAGGCGAAAACGATGGAACCAGCAAAAAGATCAGAGGTTGCCAGGAGAAGGGGAAGAGGAATGAACAGGTGGAACAGAGAGACTTTTTAAGGCAGTGAAAATACTCTGTACATATAATGGTTAGGTACCTATTATTATACTTTTGACCAAACCTATGAAATGGACAACACCAAGAATGAACCCTAGTGTACACTATGGGCTTTGTGCTAATGCTATGTCAGTGTAGGTTCATCAGATGTAACAAATGTACCACCCTGGTGGAGAACAGTGATACTGAGGTAGAACTATGCATGTGGGGAAGGATTATATGAGAAATCTATGTACCTTCCTCTCAATTTTACAATGAACCTAAAACTATTCTAAAAAATAAAAGGTCTCAAAAAAAAAAAAAAAAAAAAGACTTCTGTGGCAAAAGGATTCTGGCAAGATAATGAGTTGAAAATACTACACCAGGAATCTCTCTCCCCACCCAGGTGACAATTGCAGTGACAGAATATGTCTAACGTAACTACTCTGGAACTATGGAGTCTATTTGAAGGCTAGTAACTTTCAGATGAAGGCTTAGACAATAAACAGCAGTTAATTTTGTTATAGTAGCAATAGCCATCCCACACTACCTAGCCCCATGGCAAGCAGCCTTGCTTATTTTCCACATAGCAACTTGTATGTAGCCTGTGAGAGTCACGGTGGGTAATAGGCAACCTGTCTCCAAATACTGGGCACATGTGCTCCAATTGCTGCCTGGTGCTCCTCATTGAGGAAGGACAGATGAAGATTTAGGCAGCCACTACCATAAGCCCCTTTTCCTCCACCTGAAGTGACTGCCAGTGGATTTTCTCCCCCCTTATTTTATCCCCTTTCAGTTCAGTTAAGTTCAGTTCAGTTGCTCAGTTGTGTCCGACTCTCATATTTAGGAAATTCAAAACTGACTGTATATACAGAATTTAGAAAGTTATGGCATAGGCCCAGCAAAAGATGAAGGCATAGAAAAGACCCAACACAGAATCATGTTTTGTCACGGCATCTCAAGCTCACTAATACAATGGTCAAATGATCTCAACAAGGATGCCAAGATTGTTCAGTAGGGGAAAGGACAATCTTTTCAACAAGCAATGCTGGGAAAACCAGATATCCACATGCAAAAGAATGAAGTTAGACCTTATTTAATATTATATCCAAAAATTTTGAGTTCAAAATGGATCAAAAACTGAAACATAACATTTAAAACTATAAAAGTAAGAAGAAAATATATGACAAAAGAGTCACGATCCTGGATTTGGCCATGATTTCTTAGATATAACACTAAAGGTACAGAAAATAAAAGTATAAACAAACTGGACTTTGTGAAAATTAAAAACTTCTGTGCATCAATGGATACTATCAATAGAGTAAAAATTCAGCCTTCAGAAAAGGATATTCATTATGAAATCTCTGTCTAAAAACTATTATCTGACTCATCTGTGTAAGTCTCTTTCTATCGGGTGTTGTTTCTCTTGATTTTCTATCATCTTTTCCTGTCCCTGTTTTTTATTCTGAATGAGCAACAGTCAGTACTTATAAACAACTGCAGAGAGACAGTTAGCAAACTAGGATTATTTTATTTTCCATTAAGAGACACTTAACTTTATTTTATGGAGTGGGTAAAGACACTAGCAATTTTGTGTCATCTAAATCATAACAAAATTTGAAATAATGTGAAGCTGGTTTACAATCCCTGGATAGGCTGGCCTATTTCAGGTTCATCCTTCCTCTTAGACTTAATCAAGTATTACTCCCCCTCTTTGTAGGCTTGAACTACAGGTTTTCCCACAGGTTTCATGATTCTGAGTATCTCTATTTAGCTTCTCAGTCTTCTAGCCATCTTTATTAGAAATGACAGATAACTTGGATCTGCAGGAAATGGCAGACATGCCTGGGGAAAAGCACTTCTAAATGCCAGATTCATGTCTCTTGCATGAACTCTGAGGTGGTCTCATAGGTTTCCACTATACCGTTAGCATTAGAAGGCCTTAAACAGATTTTTTTTCTATTTCATCCAGCTTTTCTAATTATTCTTAGAAGGAGGGATGGTCCAAACTACTTTGTCTGCCATCATTACAAGAAGCCAAACTCCATACCTTGTTTGTTAAAAGCACATTTAACTGTCAAAGTAAACTTTCACAAACTGGTCTGCAGATCATTTATATAAGTATCATCTATGATGCTGGTTTAAAATGCAAATTCCTGAGGAAATCAGCCTAAGATGGCAGAAGAATAGGACGGGGAGACCACTTTCTCTCCCACAAATTCATCAAAAGAACATTTGAATGTTGAGTAAATTCCACAAAACAACTTCTGAATGCCAGCAGAGGACATCAGGCACCCAGAAAAGCAGTCCATTGTCTTCGAAAGGAGGTAGGAAAAAATATAAAAGATAAAAAGAGAGACAAAAGAGTTGGGGATGGAGATCCCTCCAGGGAAGGGAGTCTTAAAAAAGAGAGAAGTTTCCAAACACCAGGAAACACTCTCACTGGCGAGTCTGTGGCGAGCCCTGGAACCTCAGAGGGCACCATAACCGGGAGGAAAAATGAATAAACAATTAAAACCACAGATTACGTGCCCAACAGTAACTCCCAGCGGAGAAGCAGTGCAGATGCCCACATCCACCACTAGCAAGTGGGGGGCTGGGCACGGAGGCAAGGGCTGCATTGCTTAGAGTAAGGATGGGCCTGAATGCCCCAAGGGCAATCTGAGGGAATTAACTTGAGATAGTAAACCAGACTCTGGGATAGCTACCCCACGAAGAGCCCTAAACTAAGACACCGCCAGGTCCACTAACAGAACAAAGGACTGACTTGAGCTAGCTGGCTGTGGACCAGCCATGCCCCGCCAAAGACAGGCAGGCGAGGCCAGCCAGAGTCCGAAGGGGGCAATTGCAGCCCCAGAGAGGCATCATCTACCAAACTGCAAAAGACGTCTTAGGATTCTGGATGGTCGACATCCACCTGAGAAGGTGCGCCAGTTGTACACCCAGAAAACCAAGTGGTAGGGACGGGGGAGGCGATAAGTTGCAGTGACCGCACTCACCAAACACCTGGTCACCTGAGCTGCTCGGACCTGGGAACGTCACAAAACGCAAACCCAACCAAGTCTGCACCTCTGAAGACTACCCGAGTGCCTGAACCTGAGCGGCTTAGACCTAGGAAGTATATACAACCCAGGGCCAGCCTCAGACAGTTCCCGGCAGAGCAGCTTAGAGCCTAAGCAGTGTATACAGGGAAAGTACACACGCAGTGAGCGGGGGCAAACCCAGTATGGCTGAGACACTGTGAGCACACACCAGTGATATTTGTTTGCAGCATTCCTCCCTCCCCACAGCACGACTGAACAAATGAGGCTTAAAAAGTGTCCACCACCGCCCCCTTGGGTCAGGGTAGAAACTAGACACTGAAGAGACCAGCAAACAGAAGCAGCTAAAATAGAGGGAACCGCCTGGGAAGTGACAGGTGCAATAGATCAAAACGCTGCAGTTAGCACCGACTACATAAGAAGGGGCCTATAGACCTTGAGAAGTGTAAGCTGGATCAAGGAACTATCTGAAAATGAACTGACTCCACACTGTCCACAACAACACCAGAGAAAGTCCTAGATATATTTTTACTGTTATCATTCTTTAAATTTGAAGAAAATTTATTTTTAAGTCCTCTATATTCTTTAATTTTCATTTTTATAACCTACTATTACTTTGAAAAAAAAGACCCTATTTTTTAAAGCAAACTTCATATATATATTATATAATTTTTCTGACTTTTTTCTTTAAAATTGTATTTTTGAGAATCCAACCTCTACTCTAGATTTGTATTCTTTGCTTTTTGCTCTTTGTTATCAATTTTGTACCTTTAAGAACCCAATCTTCAGTACCCATTTTTACTTGGGAACGAGATTACTGGCTTGACTTTTCTCTCCCCCTTTGGACTCTCCTTTTTCTCCACCAGGTCGCCTCTATCTCCTCCCCCGACTTCTCTTCTCTACCCAACTCTGAAAATCTCTTTGTGTGTTCCAGACTGTGGAGAACACTTAGGAAACTGATTATTGGCTGGATCTGTCTCTCTCCTTTTGATTCCCCCCTTTATCCTCCTGGCCACCTCTGTCTCCTTCCTGCATCTTCTCTTCACATCTCAGAGCGGTCCAGACTGTGGAGAGCACACAGGGAACTGATTACTGGCTAGCTTGCTCTCTCCCCTTTCGATTCCCCCTATTATCCTCCTGGTCACTTCTAGCTCCCTCCTCCCTCTTCTCTTCTCCATGTAACTTTGTGAACCTCTCTGGGTGCCCGTCACTGTGGAGAAACTTTTCATCTTTAACCTAGATGTGTTATCATTGGTGCTGTATAGATGGAGAAGTCTTGAAGCTACTCTGAAAATAAGACTGAAAACCAGAGGCAGGAGGCTTAAGTCCAAATCCTGAGAAAACCAGAGAACTCCTGACTCCAGGGAACATTAATCGACAAGAGCACATCAAACGGCTCCATACCTACACTGAAACCAAGCACCACCCAAGGGCCAACAAGTTCCAGAGCAAGACATACCATGCAAATTCTCCAGCAACACAGGAACATAGCCCTGAGCTTCAATATACAGGCTGCCCAAAGTCACTTCAAACCCACTAGCATCTCATAACTCATTACTGGACACTTCATTGCACTCCAGAGAGAAGAAATCCAGCTCCACCCACCAGAACACCGACACAAACTTCCCTAACCAGGAAACCTTGACAAGATACCAGTCCAACCCCACCCACAGCGAGGAAACTCCACAATAAAGAGAACTCCACAAACTGCCAGAATACGGAAAGGCCACCCCAAACACAGCAATATAAACAAGATGAAGAGGCAGAGAAATACACAGCAAGTAAAGGAATAGGATGAATGCCCACCAAACCAAACAAAAGAGGAAGAGATGGGGAATCTACCTGATAAAGAATTCCAAATAATGATAGTGAAAATGATCCAAAATCTTGAAAACAAAATGGAATCACAGATAAATAGCCTGGAGACAAGGATTGAGAAGATGCAAGAAAGGTTTAACAAGGACCTAGAAGAAATAAAAGAGTCAATATATAATGAATAATGTAATAAATGAGATCAGAAACACTCTGGAGGGAACCAACAGTAGAATAATGGAGGCAGAAGATAGGATTAGTGATGTAGAAGATAAGATGGTAGAAATAAATCAGACAGGAAAAAAGAAAAATGAATTAAAAGAAATGAGGACAATCTCAGAGACCTCCGTGACAATGTTAAACACCCCAACATTCGAATCATAGGAGTCCCAGAAGAAGATAAAAAGAAAGACCATGAGAAAATACTTGAGGAGATAATAGTTGAAAACATCCCTAAAATGGGGAAGGAAATAACCACCCAAGTCCAAGAAACCCAGAGAGTCCCAAACAGGATAATCCCAAGGCGAAATACCCCAAGACACATATTAATCAAATTAACAAAGAGCAAACACAAAGAACAAATATTAAAAGCAGCAAGGGTAAAACAAGAAATAACACACAAGGGCATTCCCACAAGGATAACAGCTGATCTTTCAACAGAAACTCTTCAGGCCAGGAGGGAATGGCAGGACATACTTAAAGCGATGAAAGAAAATAACCTACAGCCCAGATTACTGTACCCAGCAAGGATCCCATTCAAATATGAAGGAGAAATCAAAAGCTTTACAGACAAGCAAAAGCTGAGAGAATTCAGCACCACCAAATCAGCTCTCCTACAAATGCTAAGGATCTTCTCTAGACAAGAAAACCAGAAAGGGTATATAAACTCAAACCCAAAACAATAAAGTAAATGGCAATGGGATGATACTTATCAATAATTACCTTAAATGTAAATGGGTTGAATGCTGCAACCAAAAGACAAAGACTGGCTGAATGGATACAAAAACAATACCCTTATATATGTTGTCTACAAGAGACCCACCTTGTAACAAGGGACACATACAGACCGAAAATGAAGGGCTGGAAAAAGTATTCCATGCAAATAGAGACCAAAAGAAAGCAGGAGTAGCAATACTCATATCAGATAAAATAGACTTTAAGACAAAGGCTGTGAAAAGAGACAAAGAAGGACACTACATAATGATCAAAGGATTAATCCAAGAAGAAGATATAACATAAATATATATGCATCCAATAAAGGAACACTGCAATATGTAAGACAAATGCTAACAAGTATGAAAGGGGAAATTAACAATAACACAATAATAGTGGGAGACTTTAATACCCCACTCACACCTATGGATAGATCAACTAAACAGAAAATTAACAAGGAAACACAAACTTTAAATGATACAAGAGACGAGTTAGACCTCATTGATATCTATAGGACATTTCACCCCAAAACAATGAATTTCACCTTTTTCTCAGGTGCACGCGGAAGCTTCTCCAGGACAGATCACATCCCGGGCCATAAATCAAGCCTTGGTAAATTCAAAAAAATTGAAATCATCCCAAGCATCTTTTCTGACCACAATGCAGTAAGATTAGATCTCAATTACAGGAGAAAAACTATTAAAAATTCCAACATATGGAGGCTGAACAACACACTGCTGAGTAACCAACAAATCACAGAAGAAATCAAAATATGCATAGAAATGAATGAAAATGAAAACACAACAACCCAAAACCTGTGGGACACTGTAAAAGCAGTGCTAAGGGGAAGGTTCATAGCAATACAGGCTTACCTCAAGAAACAAGAAAAAAAAGTCAAACAAATAACCTAACTCTACACCTAAAGCAACTAGAAAAGGAAGAAATGAAGAACCCCAGAGTTAGTAGAAGGAAAGAAATCTTAAACATTAGGGCAAAAATAAATGCAAAAGAAACAAAAGAGACCATAGCAAAAATCAACAAAGCCAAAAGCTGGTTCTTTGAAAGGATAAATAAAATTGACAAACCATTAGCCAGACTCATCAAGAAACAAAGGGAGAAAAATCAAATCAATAAAATTAGAAATGAAAATGGAGAGATCACAACAGACAACACAGAAATACAAAGGATCATAAGAGACTACTATCGGCAATTACATGCCAGTAAAACGGACAACTTGGATGAAATGGACAAATTCTTAGAAAAGTACAACTTTCCAAAACTGAACCAGGAAGAAATAGAAAACCTTAACAGACCCATCACAAGCACGGAAATTGAAACTGTAATCAGAAATCTTCCAGCAAACAAAAACCCAGGATCAAACAGCGTCACAGCTGAATTCTACCAAAAATTCAGAGAAGAGCTAACACCTATCCTACTCAAACTCTTCCAGAAAATTGCAGAGGAAGGTAAACTTCCAAACTCATTCTATGAGGTCACCATCACCCTAATACCAAACCTTGACAAAGATGCCACAAAAAAAGAAAACTACAGGCCAATATCACTGATGAACACAGGTGAAAAAATCCTTCACAAAATTCTAGCAAACAGAATCCAACAACACATTAAAAAGATCATACATCATGACCAAGTGGGCTTTATCCCAGGGATGCAAGGATTCTTCAATATCTGCAAATCAATCAATGTAATACACCACATTAACAAATTGAAACATAAAAGCCATATGATTATCTCAGTAGATGCAGAGAAAGCCTTTGACAAAATTCAACATCCATTTATGGTAAAAAAAAAAAAAAAAAAACCCTCCAGAAAGCAGGAATAGAAGGAACATACCTCAACATAATAAAACCTATAATGACAAACCCACAGCAAACATTATCCTCAATGGTGACAAATTGAAATCATTTCCCCTAAAGTCAGGAAGAAGACAAAGGTGCCCACTCTCACCACTACTATTCAACATCATTTTGGAAGTTTTGGCCACAGCAATCAGAGCAGAAAAAGAAATAAAAGGAATCCAAATTGGAAAAGAAGTAAAACTCTCACTGTTTGTAGATGACATGATCCTCTACATAGAAAACCCTAAAGACTCCACCAGAAAATTACTAGAGCTAATCAATGAATATAGTAAAGTCACAGGATATAAAATCACACAGAAATCCCTTGTATTCCTATACACTAATAATGAGAAAATAGAGAAATTAAGGAAACAATTCCATTCATCATTGCAAAGAAAGGAATAAAATATTTAGGAATATACCTAAAGAAACAAAAGAGCTATGTATAGAAAACTATAAAACACTGGTGAAAGAGATCAAAGAGGACTCTAATAGATGGAGAAATATACCATGTTCGTGGATCGGAAGAATCAACATAGTGAAAATGTGTATACTACCCAAAGCAATCTATAGATTCAATGCAATCCCTATCAAGCTACCAACGGTACTTTTCACAGAGCTAGAACAAATAATTTCACAATTTGTATGGAAATACAAAAAATCTCGAATAGCCAAAGCAATCTTGAGAAGGAATAGAACTGGAGGAATCAACCTGCCTGACTTCAGGCTCTACTACAAAGCCACAGTCATCAAGACAGTATGGTACAGGCACAAAGACAGAAATATAGATCAATGGAACAAAATAGAAAGCCCAGAGATAAATCCACACATCTATGGACACCTTATCTTTAATAAAGGAGGCAAGAATATACAATGGAGAAAAGACAATCTCTTTAACAAGTGGTGCTGGGAAAACTGGTCAACCACTTGTAAAAGAATGAAACTAGAACACTTTCTAATACCATACACAAAAATAAACTCAAAATGGATTAAGGATCTAAATGTCAGACCAGAAACTATAAAACTCCTAGAGGAGAACATAGGCAAAACACTCTCCTACATAAATCACAGCAGGATCCTCTATGACCCACCTCCCAGAATACTGGAAATAAAAGCAAAAATAAACAAATGGGACCTAATTAAGCTTAAAAGCTTCTTCACAACAAACGAAACTATAAGCAAGGTGAAAAGACAGCCTTTGGAATGGGGGAAAATAATAGCAAATCAAGCAACTGACAAAGAATTAATCTCAAAAATATATAAGCAACTCCTGCAGCTCCATTCCAGAAAAATAAGTGACTCAATCAAAAAATGGGCCAAAGAACTAGACAGACATTTCTTCAAAGACATACGGATGGCTAACAAACACATGAAAAGATGCTCAACATCCCTCATTATCAGAGAAATGCAAATCAAAATCACAATGAGGTACCATTTCACACCAGTCAGAATGGCTGCTATAGAAGCAATAGATGCTGTACAAAAGTCTACAAGCAATAAATGCTGGAGAGGGTGTGGAGAAAAGGGAACCCTGTTACACTGTTGGTGGGAATGCAAACTAGTATAGCCACTATGGAGAACAGTGTGGAGATTCCTTAAAAAACTGGAAATAGAACTGCCATATGACCCAGCAATCCCACTGCTGGGCATTCACACCAAGGAAACCAGAATTGAAAGAGACACATGTACCCCAATGTTCACTGCAGCACTGTTTATAATAGCCAGGACGTGGAAGCAACCTAGATGTCCATCAGCAGACGAATGGATAAGAAAGCTGTGGTACATATACAATGGAGTATTACTCAGCCGTTAAAAAGAATACATTTGAATCAGTTCTAATGAGGTAGATGAAATTGGAGCCTATTATACAGAGTGAAGTAAGCCGAAAGAAAAACACCAATACAGTATAATAACTCATATATGTGGAATTTAGAAAGATGGTAACGATAACCCAGTATGCAAGACAGCAAAAGAGACACAGATGTATCGAACAGTCTTTTGGACTCTGTGGGAGAGGGTGAGGGTGGGATGATTTGGGAGAATGGCATTGAAACATGTATATTAGCATATGTGAAACGAATCGCCAGTCCAGGTTCGATGCATGATACAGGGTGCTCAGGGCTGGTGCACTGCGATGACCCAGAGGGATGGGATGGGGAGGGAGGTGGGAGAGGGGTTCGGGATGGGGAACACGTGTACAACCAAGGCAGAATCATGTCAATGTATGGCAAAACCAATATAATATTGTAAACTAATTAGCCTTCAATTAAAATAAACATATATTAAAAAAATAAAATGCAAATTCCTAAATCTCTGAGTCAGAAATACATTTTTAGCTCACATCCCAGTTCACTGAGTATATTTATGTGTATTAAAAATGACTAACTGGAGAGACTTTCATTTATATAATGATAATTGATCATCCAGTTATAAAGTAACTACTTACCGAAGAGCTAAGGGAAGTATTTGTCTCCTAAACAAAAGTTCTTAGTATAGTTTACTTCTTTAAAATGTTACTAGAAGAAAAGAAGGACAAATACTAAGCAAACGTCCATAGTTTCAAAACAATCTTTCTTAAAAGGGTAAGCAAAAATATACTGGCAAATTTGCACATTAAAAAAAATGTTATCTTTCTGATCTTTTACTTAAATGTAAACTTTTATTTTAAAACATGATTAGGATATCTGTAACTATGTGTAAAATATGAAATGAAAAGATACAAATCAAGACAAGCTCATCTCATTAATAAGATCAAGGTGTGTTATAATAAGAAACTATCCAATAACTGAAGCCATTTTATCTTTTCTATACTAATTCAGGCTTTTTATTTAATGAATCATTAGATCAAAGAATTATAAGATGAAGATAAATGGTAAGGGTAAATGTTACAGAACATATTTAAAACAGCCTAATAAATCTTGATTAAAATTTAATGTTTAGGAAAAAATGATAAACAATTTTATTGTCTTACATATGTAACCCCCAGTGGCATGTTAGACACCTTATATTTCTCCTTGAAATTTTAAATGTTTATAGCCAGTTCTCATTTAGCTTTTGCTTAGCCAAGCCTTATACATTAACTTCTATTAAACCTGACTGAGATATGAATTTCTTTTAACTCCTCAATGTCTGAAAATATGGTGTCATTAATTTTTTTTAACATCTTCAAAATGCAACACATTTTTTCTTATAAAGTTCTGCTGAAAGAAATAGAAGCACATAACTATATTCTTTCCAGTTATAGGCCACATGATTTTTCATATACTTACTATTTTGCCAGGTAGGAACATTTTAATCAATTTCTACTTCCCTAATATCTGTTTCTACCTATTCATCATTTTCATAAAGTTTCTGCACAGTCTTTGATCTTTTAACCCAGTCTAGCCATAACACTTCCCAGCACTCTATTCATCCTCTAAAGAATCTTCATTTCTAGCAAAAAAAAAAACAAAACAAGAGAGATGACCTTCAACTGTGCTGCCAATTCTCATGGGACATTGAGTCACTGACAGTCTGCCTCTTAAAACCAATATATTTTCCCCCTCTGCTCTGTAACTGATCTCTTTAATAAAACTTTCTATGAAAATTTTTACAAAATCCAAATCCAAACTATATGTTACTAGGGAAAAAGAGAAAGCCAATAAAGCAAATCAACAAGGTTAAAAGAGAACAACTCAACTACTAAGGGAATTTGGGACCATACTGATGGTCAATCCAACTTACTCAGGCCAAGTGTATTTTCCTTTGGGATGAATAGGATGAATTGGCTGTTTATTTGATTCTGAATTCTACGTATAATTTGTATCATGCTTTGCTCTCTATCCTGTAAATACTACTCCTGAATCCATAAATCAATCCTCAGTAAGAAGCATCTGGGCATCTACAACACTGAGTTTGATGATGACAGGGTAGGTTTTAAAAAAAACTTCATGTTGCTTAACTTAACACACGTTTTAGTTTATGTACTCAATTTTCTTGTACTTCTGGGACTGCCATTCTCATTCCAGCCCAATTTATGCTTCTGAATATTAAAGTCAGGGAATCTATCAGGTCCTTTCAAGCAAAGACTGGATCACTCAACCATACCTGAAGGCCTGTATTTACTAAGGTTTCCAGTAACAGTCTTTAGTTGTCCTCATGAAAATTGGACTGTGAGGAGATCCAACCAGTCCATTCTAAAGGAGATCAGCCCTGGGTGTTTTTCGGAAGGAATGGTGCTAAAGCTGAAACTCCAGTACTTTGGCCACCTCATGCTAAGAGCTGACTCACTGGAAAAGACTGATGCTGGGAGGGATTGGGGGCAGGAGAAAAGGAGACAACAAAGGATGCAATGGCTGGATGGCATCACCAACTCGATGGACGAGAGTCTGGGTGAACTCCGGGAGTTGGTGATGGACAGGGAGGCCTGACGTGCTGCCATTCACGGGGTTGCAAAGAGTCGGACCCGACTGAGCGATTGAACTGAACTGAAAATAACCTACACTGGGAGAACACTACAGTGTAGAGAACATTAGCAGAGTAATCTTTCCTAGTTATGATGTGAAGTGGGTGAGAAGACCTTATGCTGGAGTGAAGGCTAAGAGTCAATAAATGAAATCATTAAGTAAAAAATAGCTGATATCTAATTTGTTAAAAATTTCACGCCTGAGGGGAAGTTAAGTTTAATGTATTTCGTTCATACTTTTTAGAGAAATAGTATTAAGAGAAAAATCTCAAGGGATACTGTTAAAAATCAATGAAATTAAAATGTTGAGAAAAACTTGCTAGGTGAGAAACCCATTGGCATGGCCATGAAATTTCATGTCTCACATTTTCTTTCTTATGCTCAAAAAAGAGCCTAAGACTTAAGGGCTTAGAAGGTTTTTTCTCCATTCTGAAAATGAGGAGATAAAAGAGGTAGAGAGAAACAGGACTGTGTCCTCCCTTCTCTCTATGATGCCACCTTCAACATAAAAAAACTAGATGGTGGCTCACCAAGGAATGTCTGAGTAAAGAAAATCAAAACAAGTCTGTAAGACACTTGAGGCATTTTAATTACACTTTTTGTTTGCTGCATATTTTTTCCTTTGTTCAGAGACTTGCAGTGGGAAAGGAAGTTGTGCCCCCTGAGAAACAGTTCTCAGTATGTACCAAGATTTATGCTGCATTTGAGGCTTCTGCTCATTAAGAACACCTATGAGTTTCTTCTTTGTTTTTTAAGAGGGCAGAATCCAGTAATAACTCAAACGCCCAGACCTCTCCCCAGACATCATTTTTAACAGAGGAGCTGATTCAAGGTCAGAGGTCATAGACTGTGCTCCATTTGCCAGCTGGCAGTAAGCTCCAAGGACAGAGGGTGCAAGAAGCGTGACGATTCCTCAAGACGCTCATTCACAGAGCATAGAGAGTATCCCCACGGATACCTCAGAAATACTCATTTTATCTAAGTTTGGTGAGTTGGGAGAAAAGGGAGTCAATTTTCTGGAGTAGCTTTGCAGAGCTTCACATGCTATGATCCCATCTCACTGCAAGTGACTTTATTTTACACTAGCACAATAAAGCTTAAGAGGATAAAAAAGTTTCTGTTATAGATAAACATTATCTGCCCTTCGATTCAGAACAGAGCAACAATGACTAAAAGGCAAACATCTGGAACCTCAGTTAAAGCAGAAACAGTGGCTAGTATAAATACTCTATCTAGAATGATAAGGAAACTTTCAAACAGAAGGAAATGGTGATATTAAAATGTTGGTCTACAATTATTTTGGGTGAATTCTTTTCTCTCTCAAACTTATTCCTCAGTTTTTGTGCATCAGCCCTGTACCACAATTCAGAATTTGACTGTTTTTCCTTCTGCAAATGGCTAAACTGAGACGCTGTGTGTAAGAAATGGAAAGTGACAAGATATGACCGAAGCATTGGAAATCAATCCAAACTAAATGTGCTTCTTAACTATAAGTGAACAGTTGAAAACAATCCTCTTTTATAGCCATGGAGATAAATACTCTGTTTTTATTAGGAAAAAATTGCTTTGGACTGAATAAAGTCATTTGATTAACAAGTCAAAGCAGATGGTTTATTGATATTTCAGAAAGGAGTTTACAAGGTCTAGTGAAAAAAGAGACCCAGCTCTGAATTAACAAATTACCCTGGTATATAGGACATTGACAGTTCACTGCTAATAGATTTATGAGCTACTGCTGGGTGTTTCAGCCCTATTTGGTTTATTATGGTAAAATATTGGGTCATGGGTAACCTATAGCCTTATTGCAATATACTATATTGACCTTTGACCTTTAGGACCTGACAGCAAAACTATGTATTAGATTTTTAATTTGTCTTAATCTAACAGGATCAACATCACTACTGTGTGGTTTATTTTGAAGAGGCTATTCAGTGTAACTAACACATAGCATGCTGGCTTAGGATTTGCTAGAACTCAGTAAGCTAGCTCTGAGAGGTTATAAGAGTCACATAGTAAGATCCAGAAGTCACTGGCAAAATGGCATGCTGTATGAGTTTAAAAAAAAAAAAGTGTCTATAAGGAATCTCATTGTTCAATTCATAAGTAATTTTTCCCCCCCTGGGAAAAAATCTTTGTATCTGAACATAAATCCTCTAATTTCAATAAACATATATTTTTTTAAATATACAAATTCAATTTTTTTAATCTCAAGAATTTTTTTTAATCTGCCTGGATATTTGATACTGTCTGTTCTTATCTCATGTTTTCTATTCTTTAAGTATTTAAAACAGTTATTTTATATTCTCTGATAATGCTATTATTGGAAATTCTTGGGAAACTACTATTGCTATGTTGTGTCTGCTGATTCTGAAGATGGACTACTTTCTATATTTTTTCATTTGGGATTATGCACTTATTTTTGGTGGGGTTCTCTCGGTGGGACTCCTTGGATGAGAGTGTATCTCTTCAAAACTTTTACTTTTGATTTTTATAGGTGCTTACATGGATCTTTCCAGCTTAGGTTGACTTTATGTCAGTTTGTTAGCCTGGGAACCCCTGAACAATACAAATAAGGTAAATCTGATCCCAAATCAGAATGAGGGCAGGCCCATGGCAGTGGATACTAAGGAGAAACTTAAATAATTCGTTTTCACTTTGTTTCTTTCTCTCCCTCTCCCCATCCTCTTAATCTAGAGCCCAGGGCTAGTTAGACAATTTTTCCTGAGCTCTTATTGTCCCCAAAAGACGACTTTTTAATGTCCTCCCTTTCACCTGAGATGTAGTCTTTGGAGGATTTCGGTTTTATAAATAGCAATCTTACCTACAATTCTGTGCTTTCCGAATTGTAGCTCTAAGTCCTGGACTTGAAACCTGACAGCCTTGGGTATAGAGACTGGCAAACTCCTCCAGGCAGCTAGATGTTACCTCTCATTGATTCAATTTCTTTATCTTTGTCTTGGGCTCCTGGGAAATGATTTTTCTTATTTTCTTATTAACCCATTTATGCATTCAAAAGGATTTTTAAAATAGTTTACCTAGAAATACTCAATAACAGTTTTCAGGTACCATATCTACCAAATATTTAGAATCTTGCTTCAGAAATATATCTTTTCATATAAATTAATAAAGTAGAAGCAGGTAGGGAACTTGAGGCTCAGAAAATTTGTCCTACCAACTTTACTCACTTTATTCTTGTGAAAAATCTGATTTATTGCATTAGCCTACATATCTCACAATTGCATGTTTCTGCTATTAAATCTTTTTAAAATAACCTGGGTATTGTGTTCAATATTTTGGAACTAAAAGACAATATTTGAAATTAAAAGACCCTGTTCCTAGGAAAAAAAGTTATGACAAATCTAGACAGTGTATTAAAAACACAGATATCACTTTGCTGACACAGGTCCATATAGTCAAAGCTATGGTTTTTCCAATAGTCATGTATGGATGTGAAAGTTGGACCATAAAGAAAGCTGAGCACCAAAGCATTGATGTTTTTGAAATGTGGTGTTGGAGAAGACTCTTGAGAATCCCTTGAACTGTAAGGAGATCAAAGCAGTCAATCCTAAAGGAAAAGTCCTGAATATTCTTTGGAAGAGCTGACGATGAAGCTGAAGCTCCAATATTTTGGCCACCTGATTGAAGAATTGACTCATTAGAAAAGACCCTGATGCTGGGAAAGATTGAAAGCAGGAGGAGACAGGGACGACAGAGGATAAGATGGTTGGATGGCATCACCAACTCAATGGACATGAGTTTGAACAAACCTCAGGAGATGCTGATGAACAGGGAAGCCTAGCGTTCTACAGTCCGTGGGGTTGGACATGATTTAGCAACTGAACAACAACATAAAAAAATGCTATCCATAAACCACAGAACCATTTCAGTGACTTGGTTTATGAAAATAATCAAATCAAATCTTATAATAAACATTCAGCTTGATATGGTATTTTAAAGGAATTTTACATGGATCATTTCAAATATGGAAATCATTGTATTTAAGAAGCTCACAGATACATTTTCAAAACCTGCAAACCTTTAAACATTTCTAATTTTTCACAGAACCAATGACCAACCAATAAATACAATACTCAATCTCACTAAATATAATAAATTCAATCTCTGTGACTCCCATATTCCTTACAGCCATAATACTGGATGCAAGATTTCCTTGTTGCCTAATATACTTTAAAACTACAGATTACCTAACCAAAAGATAATGAAACAAAAGTGATAAAAGGCAGGACTAAAATTAAAGTTTTGATAAAATATCTATACTCCTGGCCACACAAAATAAAGGTTGAAATGGGCAGGGCTTCCCTGGTGGCTCAGTGGTAAAGAATCTGCCTGTCAATGCAGGAGACATGGGTCCAATAGCTGATCCAGGAAGATCCCATGGGCTGCAAAGCAACTAAGCCCGTGCACCACAGCTATCAAGTCTGTGCTCTAGAGCCTGGGAGTTGCGACATGTGCGGCAACTACTAAAGCCGGAGCACCCTAGAGCCTGTGCTCTGCAGCAAGAGAAGCCTGCACACCACAACAAGAGAGGCTCTCCTCTCCGCAACTCGAGAAAAGCCCATGCGATAACAAAGACTCAACACAGCCAAAATTAAAACTATTTTTTAAAAATAGAAATGGGCAGAAAAGGAAGAAGCCAACAATAAATAAAATTAGGAAAAACACTGATGAATTGATAAATTTATCACTTAGGTTTTCATCCAGGAGATCACAGAAAATGTTGTGATCACAGAAAATGTGTTTCCTGTTTCAGAAAATGTTAATTTTATGGCATGTTCTTCAGTATGAAATATTTAAATACTTTTTCTTATTTTGGACTTTTGGAATTAGAATTTAATACAAAAATGAGAGAGAAACCACATATTGATAAAATAATTCAAGGACTCAAAAAACTGTTTTTGAAGTACATGAAATGAAGTTATTGTTGCCTTAACCACATGATGAATGACACTATATCAATGATATTTTTCTGACCTCTTCTCTCAAAATTTTGCTTTGAGTAAAAACCCTGGATAGGAAGGGTAAAGGATTCACTTAGCAAAAATATATTTCAAATTTTAGTTTTGTAACTATTAAAGTAAGATTATTGAATTGAATAGGAAAATAGGTAGATATTTCTATTCCTGACCATTAAATTATCCCAAATAGCTCTTGCTTAGTAACTCAACTTATCGTTTGGGTTTGGGATTCTTACTCACCGTTGACAATTAATACTCATCTGATAATTTCTTCTTGTGTGTCATAGTCTCTGGTTCAGAACACACACACACCCCTTACAAACTTTATACGGGAGCTTACACTCAATTCTACCACTAATTTACTGTTTTCTGCTCAGTACCCCCCAAATGTGGTGGTGGTTTAGTCGCTAAGCCATGTCTGACTCTTGCAATCCCGTGGTCTGTAGCCCTCCAGGCTGTTCTGTCGATGAGATTCTCCAGACAAGAATGATGGAGCGGATTGCCATTTCCTTCTCCAGGGGATCATCCTGACCCAGAGATCGAACCCACATATTCTGCATTGTAGATAATCTCCTGCATCGCAGTCCTGCTTTACCACTGAGCCACCAGGGAAGCCCAAAATATTAAGAATGAAAGTAGAGCAGTTTAAAAAACAAGTCGGAGAAGTTGTGACACTTTGTTGCTCAAGAAAGAAGCAATGGAACGGAAGAACAGTTATGGTCTTTCAAAAATTATACCACAAACTCAGTATTAACTCTGGTACAAGAACAAAAACTCACTCTTACATTGTGAAAATTTATCTAAAAGAAAATGAATCACGTGATATTTTGCTTTGGAAAATAAAAGGAAAAATGCTGAGTTATTCTGAATTGGTGGAAGGGAAAATATTAGAAATCAGAAAATACATGTTAATTTGTACCAAATTCTAGCTCTGGAAGACCCCTTGGAGAAGGGAAAGGCTACCCACTCTAGTATTCTGGCCTGGAGAATTCCATGGACTATATAATCCATGAGGTCACAAAGAGTTGGACACAACTGAGCGACTTTCACTTTCACTAGCTCTGCAGTGTTGTTAAACATTATCTGCATCTGATGCGGTTTTCCTCTATTTCTTTGCATTGATGACTGAGGGAGGCTTTCCTATCTCTCCTTGCTACTGTTTGGAACTCTGCATTCAAATGGGTATATCCTTTTCCTTTGCCTTTAGCTTCTCTTTTCTCAGCTATTTGTAAGACCCCCTCAGACAACCATTTTGCCTTTTAGCACTTTTTTTTCTTGGGGATGGTCTTGATCCTGCCTCCTGTACAATGTCATGAACCTCCATCCATAGTTCATCAGGCACTCTATCAGATCTAATCCCTTGAATCTATTTCTCACTTCCACAGTATAATCATAAGGGATTTGATTTAGGTCATACCTGAATGGTCTAGTGGTTTTCCCCACTTTCTTCAATTTGAGTCTGAATTTAGCAATAAGAAGTTCATGATCTGAACCTCAGTCAGCTCCAGGTCTTGTTTTTGCTGACTGTATAGAGCTTCTCCATCTTTGGCTGCAAAGAATATAATCAGTCTGATTTCGGTGTTGACCATCGGGTAATGTCCATGTGTAGAGTCTTCTCTTGTGTTGGAAGAGGGTGTTTGCTATGACCAGTGTGTTCTCTTGGCAAAACCCTGTTAGCCTTTGCCCTGCTTCATTCTGTACTCCAAGGCTAAATTTACCTGTTACTCCAGCTATTTCCTGACTTCCTCTTTTTGCATTCCAGTCCCCTACAGTGAAAAGGACATTTTTCAGGGGTGTTAGTCTAAAAGGTATTGCAGGGCTTCAGGGAACCGTTCAACTTCAGCTTCTTCAGCATTACTGGTCGGGGCATAGACTTGGATTACTGCGATACTGAAAGGTTTGCCCTGGAAACGAAGAGAGATCATTCTGTCGTTTATGAGATTGTATCCAAGTACTGCATTTTGGACTCCCTGGTTGACTATGACAGCTACTCCATTTCTTCTAAGGGATTCTTGTCCACAACAGCAGATATAATGGTCATCTGAGTTAAATTCACCCATTCTGGTCCATTTTAGTTCGCCGATTCCTAGAATATCGATGTTCACTCTTGCCATCTGTTTTACCATTTCCAATTTGCCTTGATTCATGGACCTAACATTCCAGGTTCCTATTCCATAATGCTCTTTACAGCATTGGACTTTACTTCCATCACCAGTCACATCCACAACTGGGTGTTGTTTTTGCTTTGGCTCCATCTTTTCATTCTTTCTGGAATTATTTCTCCACTGATCTGCAGTAGCGTACTGGGGACCTACTGACCTGGGGAGTTCATCTTTCAGTGTCCTATCTTTTTGCCTTTTCATACTGTTCAAGCGGTTCTCAAGGCAATAATACTGAAGTGGTTTGCCATTCCCTTTTCCAGTGGACCACATTTTCCAGTGGGCCAGAACTCTCCACCCTGACCCATCTGTCTTGGGTGGCCCTAAATAGCATGGCTCATAGTTTCAGCGAGTTAGACAAAGCTGTGGTCCAAGTGATCAGATTGGTTACTTTTCTGTGATTGTGGTTTTCAGTCTGTTTGCCCTCTGATCGAGAAGGCTTAAGAGGCTTATGGAAGCTTCCTGATGGGAGAGACTGACTGAGGGGGAAATTGGGTCCTGTTCTGATGGGCAGGGCCATGCTCAGTAAATCTTTAATCAGATTATCTTTTGATGGGTTGGGCCGTGTTCTCTTCCTGTTATTTACCAGGGGCCAAACTATGGTGGAGGTAATGAAGATAATAGTGACCTCCTTCAAAAGGTCCCATGCACGCTCTGATACACTCAGTGCCCCCAAACCTTCAGCAGGCCACTGTTGACCCATGCCTCTGCCAGAGACTCCTGGACACTCACAGACAAGTCTGGGTCAGTCTCTTGTGGGGTCACTGCTCCTTTCTTAGGTCCTGGTGCGTACAAGGTTCTGTTTGTGCCCTCCAAGAGTCTGTTTCCCCAGTCCTGTGTAAGTTCTGGCAGCTCTTTGGTGAAGTTAAAGGTAACCTCCTCCAAGAGGGCTTATGCCATACCCAGGTCTTCTAAACCCAGAGCCCCTGCCCCTGAGGCAGATATTAGGAAGAGGTGGCAAGAATACACAGAAGAACTATACAGAAAAGATCAGATAATCACGAAGGTGTGATCAACAACATAGAGCTAGACATCCTGGAATGCGAGGTCAAGTGGGCCTTAGGAAGCATCACTACAAACAGAGCTAGTGGAGGTGATGGAATTCCAATTGAGCTGTTTCAAATCCTGAAAGATGATGCTGTGAAAGTGCTGCACTCAGTATGCCAGCAAATTTGGAAAAGTCAGCAGTGGCCACAGGACTGGAAAAGGTCAGTTTTCATTCCAGTCCCAAAGAAAGGCAATGTCAAAAAATGCTCAAACTACTGCACAACTGCACTCATCTCACACGCTAGTAAAGTAATGCTCAAAATTCTCCAAGCCAGGCTTCAACAGTATGTGAACTGTGAACTTCCAGATGTTCAAGTTGGTTTTAGAAAAGGCAGAGGAACCAGAAATTAAATTGCTAACATCTGTTGGATCATCAAAAAAGCAAGAGAGTTCCAGAAAAACATATATTTCTGCTTTATTGACTATGCCAAAGTTTTTGACTGTGTGGATCACAATAAACTGTGGAGAATTCTGAAAGAGATGGGAATACCAAACCACTTGACCTGCCTCCTGAAAAATCTGTATGCAGGTCAGGAAGCAACAGTTAGAACTGGACATGGAAAAACAGACTGATTCCAAAAAGGGAAAGGAGTACGTCAAGGCTGTATATTGTCACCCTGCTTATTTAACTCATACGCAGAGTACATCATGAGAAACGCTGGGGAGGAGGAAGCACACGCTGGAATCAAGATTGCCGGGAGAAATCCAAAATAACCTCAGATGTGCAGATAACACTACCCTTATGACAGAAAGTGAAGAAAAACTAAAAAGTCTCTTGATGAAAGTGAAAGAGTAGAGTTAGAAAGTTGGCTTAAAGCTCAACATTCAGAAAACTAAGATCATAGCATCCAGTCCCATCACTTCATGGCAAACAGACAGGAAACAATGGAAACTGTGTCAGACTTTATTTTTTGGGGCTCCAAAATCACTGTAGATGGTGACTGTAGCCTTGAAATTAAAAGACACTCGCTCTTTGGAAAAAAAGCTATGACCAACCTAGACAGCATATTAAAAAAGCGACATTACTTTGCCAACAATGGTCTGTCTAGTCAAGGCTATGGTTTTTCCAGTGGTCATGTATGGATGTGAGAGTTGGACTGTGAAGAAGGCTGAGTGCCGAAGAATTTGAACTGTGGTGTTGGAGAAGACTCTTGAGAGTCTGTTTGACTGCAAGGAGATCCAACCAGTCCATCCTAAAGGAGATCAGTCCTGGGTGTTCATTGAAAGGACTGATGCTGAAGCTGAAACTCCAATACTTTGGTCACCTGATGCAAAGAGTTGACTCATTTGAAAAGACCCTGATGCTGGGAAAGATTGAGGGCAGGAGAAGGAGGGGACGACAGAGGATGAGATGGTTGGATGGCATCACCGACTCAGTGGACATGAGTTTGAGTACACTCTGGGAGCTGATGATAGACAGGGAGGCCTGGCACGCTGCAGACCATGGGGTCGCAAATAGTCGGATACGACTGACCAACTGAACTGAAGCTGACATAGTGATGAATCGGACATGAATGTATCTTTTATTGCCTCTCCCAGTTGTCTTTCATGAATGGTGGATAGCTGGATACAGGCATTCTTATGATTTGCTTTGCAGCCTTTCTTCAAACCCTTTACTGTAACAGGTGGCTTCCCAGATGGTTCAGCGGTCAAGAGTCCGTCTGGTAATGCAGGAGATGCAGGTTCAATCACTGGGTCAGGAAGATCCCCTGGAGAAGGAAATGGCAACCCACTCCAGTATTCTTGCCTGGGAAATCTCAAGGACAGAGAAACCTAGTAGGGTTATAGTCCACGAGGTCACAAGAGTCCAGCAAGATTTAGCGACTAAACAATAACAACTGCTATAGGATCTGCAGAAAGAATTTTAAAAGACTGAAAGATAATTTAGTGTTTTCTCTAAGTCTTCTCTCCTCCATCTCCTTAACACTTTCCACAAGCAGTAGGTATCTGCCAAGTGAACTAATCCTACTGTAAAACATTATTTTTGTTTTTATCCTTTTAATCTATCAGTTGTCCTCAGTTCTACTTAAAGGCTTTAGATTAACTCTGCAAATCACTGTTCTGGATTTCTGTCTTTTCTTCAGATTTTACTCTTTTATCATTTATTCCTTTAAAAGCTGCTATTTCCTCTCTCTTCACTTTTCTCTGTTTGTTCATGAGAGTGGTATTATATAAACAGAATTACAGAATTTCAGTTTTTATTCTCTCAAAATTTTATTCAAGAATTCTTACTGTTTGGAAAAATACACCCCAGTTATCAATATGGCTTTAAATATCTTGGTAGATAATTTTTTTTGGAAAATGAAAATATTTATCTTGTAATTGAAAATTAAAGTGAACCTATAAAGTAATAATAGGACTTAAATGATATAGCCCACTCAAAGTAAAATGTAGGATAGGAGGAGACATGAACAGCTAAGAAGCTGAACATATTGCTAGGTGACTCTGAAGCACAATCAGCTGTGGTTCAAGGACAGAACACTGATAATGTTATACCAAGTCTATAGACTTAGCCTTAAACAATGGAGAGAAGCAAACCTAAGCATTTTTGCTTCATTGAATCCACCTCTAATGAGATCACAGATGTGTTTCAGAAAGGTAGTGAAGCATTTCAAATTTGTGTATCTTTCAGATCTGAACTGCTTGTCATGACTAGGGTACGTACAATCCTTCCTCTTTTTAAGCAACCTTTAGGAGCTGAGATATCCTTATAGAGGAATATACAATGGACCCTGAGTTGTGATAAAGGGCACAGGCAGATATAAGTGCCAGTCTAAGTGATGTACTAAATAAATGTTTGGGTTAACCAAATCCACCAAGTAGCCCTAGGAGAAACCATAATGCCACCCCAATTTCTGCCACTCCCAAATTGGCATAAATTTCCTTTTATTAGGTACCCATGGTTTGTCTTTGATCTTGAGTTTTTAACCTCTTAAGATAAATGAAAGCATATTTAAAGGTAGGAAAAAACCTGAGGGTTGCAGCCACAAGTTAATCAAATTTATGATGTAAAGGAAGGTTGCAGTTACAACTAGACACAGAGGGACACTACATTTTTGAAAAGCATATGGTTAAATTGAGGACTATTATAAACGAAATGAATAAATGAGAAGTGAATTTTAAAAAACAAGTGTATAGGAAATAGAAAAGGGTATAATATGCTAATCATCAAGGAAGGCAGACTTAAAATAGACAAAAAACCAAAACGAACTAATGCTCAGTATGGCAGTTAAACGAAATCAAAAGGGATTAAAAATAGATTCAGAAAAGACTGGGACAGGACCACTACAAAGAACAACAAAGGAGATTTGGTAGGAATGTTAAATAGCTCTTTTCTTAACTTTCTGCGAAAAGGTTAATAATAAGAAAATAAAGAACATTATATAAGACACCAGCAACTGAAGACAAAAGTTGGAAAAAAAAAAAAACCCTACAAACCTAAACGGTTAATAAAGAAATTGGAAAGAACAGTTTCTGTAATTGTATTAAATCTACAGTTTTGTATGAAGTAGTCTCAAGAATGAAAAACTATGGAACACATAAAAAAGCTTGGAGTCCAGGGTTAAGTCTGTTATCAAAGGACAAACAAAAAACAAACAGACAAAAAGATTCTACTTCCACATTCTCAAAATAACAGAATTAGAAACTTTGTGTTACATAACTTGGCATAAGCTCCATGGAAACATTAAACTCACCGCTAATTCATATGTAAAGAGTGAAGAGAAAGATGACTAACTGATTAATAGCAACCCTAAGTTTTCCTAAATAATCCTTGTCAAATAAACCACACAGGCTTTTCATAAAACTTAGGATTTACCTAATGGCAATTTAGAATGGAGAGAGCAAGAATATTTGGATATCATCAGGCGTTTTGCAATAGCTACTTATTATTTTAAAAAATCTCTTGTGATAAGGAATAGATTCCAAAAACATAAAATTATCATGGGCTGATTTCTATATGACAGAGTCTGTAAAGGTGACACTAAAGTCCCAGCATTTCATTTTCGTCAAATATTGCCTGATTACATGCAGTTGTAATGAACTGAGTACAAAAGAAAGTGAACTAGAAGTTCATCATAGTATATGTTAAAGTCTGATTAATAACTCGGGGATAAAGAATAATTATCTACGGTAAAAGGAATAATAATAGAAAAACTAGAAGAAATGGAGTTAAACTCCACATTACTTTCCCTTTTTATCAGTGTCTAAACTAAGCACTGACTCTTGTTTTAAGTTAATGGAATACATATCCGACTTCCAGATTTTATGCACAAGGAAAAAATGGTGACTTTTGAAATCTCTTATCAAAATTTTGTGGAAAAGACAGAGTAATATGGGACAAAATGAGTTGGGAAGAAAAAGAAAACATTTTAAACTGACATCTAGAGATATCTGCAGTACTCAGGGATGCTTCAGAAATCCCTATGGGGACATCAGTTTGAAAGATATTATAGATTCTATTATGAATACCTCTATAAATATCACCATCCCTATAAAGGAAAGTAACAATAACTCAAGTGAATTCAAATTATAATGAAAGAATTAGAAAATAAACACTAGATGAAGTTTTGCAAATGTTCTAAATGTTGTTATATTTTGTAACTCACAGTTTAGCATATTACTTTTTTTTCTGTAGAGTGTAGGAAACGGATTATAATTATACAGAAAAGTGTGTAGAGATCTTATCTCATGACTAGAATACGTGAATGACAATAATAACGGAACACAAATCTAGTGTCATAATTAGGACAATTCTATAACTGTTTTAATATTTCGCTAGTCTAAATAAAATATGAAAAATAAGCGGCAATAATCTGAAATTAGGAAAAAATTCATGGGGAAATTCTCTAACGAGACAGAACAACTGAGAAATGTAAAAGATAAAGACAAAATCTGAAGAGCCAGCTTCAGAATAAATTACCTATTTGTTAAAGTGAAATAGTAATTATATTGTTAAAATGATGAATTTCTGAAATAACTAGGCAAACTGAGGGAATCACTAATTCTATCCTTACTTTTCATAGAAGCAGCAAGAAAATATCCCCCATAATCTTTCAAGTAGTCCCTGATAATGCTTTTTAGAATCTAAGACAAACCCATATGGTAAGATAATGCAAACGTAGGTAATAACCATGGCTTCCAAACTTCGGTGACCCATTACCCAAAAGCAGTAGTAGAACCTGATAAATTAAAAAAAAATTTTTTTTACACATCATGAATGTCAGATCCATAGTAAATTATAAGGACTCCTAGAAATCTCTAACTTTCTGAGATTTTCAGTGTGGTGAACAGCTAACTGACTTCCACAAAACATACTTTGGCATTACATCTGGAAGCTCAGTACCATTCTGGGTGAGCAACAAGTATGACAAAGTATGAGCTTCCCTTGTGGCTCAGCTGGTAAAGAATCCACTTGCAATGCGGGAGACCTGGGTTTGATCCCTGTGTTGGGACGATCCCCTGGAGAAGGGAAAAGCTACCCACTCCAGTATTCTGGCCTGGAAAATTCCATGGGGTCACAGAGAGTCGGACACGACTGAGCGACTTTCTCACTCACTCAATCATGACAAAGTATGGCAAGTCTTATACTTATGTTTCTTAGATCATAAAAAGACTATCTTCTATTATGACTATATTGATTATATTCAGAATGGAAAGTTGGAACATATTCTACCAAAACCACAGGTCTAGCAACAAATTTTTTGAGCTATATCACATCAACTCCTTTTCCCCTGAGGTTTTTATTTCTAAATTACAGATGTACATACAAGTGTTTGAATATTTTAACTGTTGTCAAGACTGAAGGTTTATAACTTCAGAGTTACTACAGTAGCAAAAAGAAAGCATTTCTCACCTTTGTGAACATTATAAATAATCCAGTTTGTCTTATACTTTTGCAGTAGTAAGGACATTGGAAATAAACATATTCTACATTTAACCAAAACTTATCTGGAAGTTTAGAAATATAAAATACATTTTAACAACACAGAGTTTATTCAAAGATGCCAGAGTTACATGGGATTATTCCAATCCATGGCTATGTAAAGGCCAATATAATACAGGTGATGACAGATCGAGTAAAGCAAGAAGGATGATGAAAAGGGACCATGATATCTAAGCTTCAGAGTGAATGAAACACACAAATATCTTAAGACTTCTTAGAGGGTGGATATGGATTTTGACTCATTTATTATGGTGGGGATCAAAAGTCATAGGCTAAGGCAATGGGTCTCAGGATAAAAACTGAAGAGTTGGGAAGACTATTTGCCATATCTTTTCAAAGGTGCTTCCAGGTGGTGAAGCCAGCAAGAGAAATCCACCATCCATCATGATACAAAGATTAAAGAGAAATCTGGAAATCTGCAAAATGAATGGGCTAATAAAATCCTGCTCCTGTAAAAAGAAAAGGAAAACAGCCAACAATTTAATTTCACTACTGGTTAACCAAGTTTGTATTTCATTGTAACAAACACCTTGTTGCTCAGTTTTTTCCATTTTACAATTTACCATAAAAATTATTTGATGGAAATACAGGAAGCTGGTAAAGGCCAGATCAAGGCTGTCATTTTAATGAAGAATATTTGGAAAATGATTACAATGAAACATAATTGACCCTACCTAAGACAATGGACATGGGTTTGGGTGGACTCTGGGAGTTGATGATGAATGGGGAGGCCTGGCATGCTGCGGTTCATGGGGTTGCAAAGAGTTGGACATGACTGAGCGACTGAACTGAACTGAAGACAAGGAGCCCTTCCAAACCATAAATAGTCAAAATGGTTCCTAATATTTTGACTATAACATTGTGAAAGATAAAAAGATATGCTAGGCAGCAAAGAACTCATGGTCAAGGGAACAGTCTTAGTTTGTAAGGAATAGATACTGATCTTAAGACATAAATAAGAATTTTAAAATAGTAAACTAATGGCATCTAGGAGACATGGATACTGAGGAATATGAAGATTTCTAAAGAAACTAATTACATTTTCAGTTCAGTTCAGTCGCTCAGTCGTGTCTGACTCTGTGCGACCCCATGAATTGCAGCACGCCAGGCCTCCCTGTCCATCACCAACTCCCGGAGTTCACTCAGACTCACGTCCATTGAGTCAGTGATGCCATCCAGCCATCTCATCCTCTGTCGTCCCCTTCTCTTCCTGCCCCCAATCCCTCCCACCATCAGAGTCTTTTCCAATGAGTCAACTCTTTGCATGAGGTGGACAAAGTACTGGAGTTTCAGCTTTAGCATCAATCCTTCCAAAGAAATCCCAGGGTTCATCTCCTTCAGAATGGACTGGTTGGATCTCCTTGCAGTCCAAGGGACTCTTAAGAGTTTTCTCCAACACCACAGTTTAAAAGCATCTAGACAAGCACAATTAGTAAATCAGATTCTTCTACACTTTAAATTGGTGGACATGATCAGTTTACTCTATATTGCTGAAGTGACTGTAGAAATATCAGATGTCTATGACAGATGGGTGAAAATGAAATTATGACAACTACTCCAAGAATATAAAGGAGGCAGCTTCTTGGCGTTTGCTATAAAAACATCTGAGACAACAACGAACAGTATGAACTGTTCAGGTACAGAAGCGTTATGCCCCTTTGTATTTGTCATCATGAAGTTTTTAAAAAGATTAATTTTAGAAGTGCTTAGGTTTAACTTTTTAATATCTCCATCCTTCTGGTGTTTGGAATTCTGAATGTTATGAGAGTTAAGACTAGGCTGTCTAATAATGAATAATGTAATAACCAAACATACCACCTAAGCAACTAGAACCCAAATTAAGGGTGTTCTTATTGTACTTTATATATTCTTACTATGATACATGTGAAATTTCCTATATTTTATTTTGAAGAGCTGTGCAACGGTGAGGAGGTTTATTGAAAGAAGTGAATGGGTGATATTCTATTTTGTTTTGTACAGATTTCAAGACAACAAAAATTGTGTCTGTACTTACAGGCATTCAAGTAGCCAAATGATTAACACAAATGTTCTCAAAGAATGAGAAGGGACCTTAGAAAAGATTTAATCCAGTCCTCCATCCAATGTAGCATTCTCCTCAGTTTCTCAAAAACACACACAAGAAAAACCAACTTATTTTATCATTCAGCACTTTCACCAACCCTGTGGGGGTGGTCTTTTCTTCAAGTCCGTGAGCCCATGAAAGGAGGAGTTGGAGACAAAATCTCAAATATCCTCTTTAACTCTTGCTTCTCATATTTGCTGGCACCTGGAACTTATTGAGCTTAAACATTATGTGTACTCTCATGATTATGAGTATTTTTTGAATATTTAAGTGGGAAGTTAAAGAAATAAATATTCTTATTCTTAAGCCATAAAAAAATGAGGATTCATATACTTTTTTGTGTTAAGAAAACTTTTAAAAAGCACAGACTTTCCAAGATGACAGAAGAGTAGAACGTGGAGTTCATTTCTCCCCATAAACGCATCAATAAAATAGCTACAAATGAAGAATTCCAACAGAGCATCTGCTGAACACTAGCAGAAGACCCTGGACACCTAAAAGAACAAGAAAGATCCTCATGTAACTAGGTAGGATGAAAGAAAAGAATAAGGTAAAAGGAAGAGGAGAGGAAGTGGGATGGGACCTGCACCCTTGGCAGGGAGCTGAAGGTGAGGGGCAGTTCCTGCATCTGGGGAAGGCCCCTCACCAGCAGGGAGATCAGCTGGGACATAAGGCAGCTTCAGCTCAGAGGGGAGCCCAGCAATCCTCCTGTAGCAGGCAGAACAGAGTGAGAGTGACACAGATGGTCTATGCCACAGCCCCAAGAGCCCCAGCCTAAAACTCCTGTCCACCAGTGCACACAGGGGCTGGGTGCTGGAATGTGTAGTTTGGAGAGCAGACCCAGGGAGGGACTGCTATTATTGGCTGCAAGGAGACAGCCTGAGTGGATGGAGGTGAGGAGCTCTTCAACCAGAAACGCTCATGGAGGAATCCTAGACCACGAAAGAAGTGAAGCACCATCGTTTCCTGGTACAAAGCACAGGGCTGCCGTTGCAGCCTCTTTCCGCACATGCTGGCCCTTGCCTCCACGTGCACTAGAAAGGGCTTTGACAGTAGGCAGCTTGTATGCCTCTGCTATCACCTCCTTCACACATACACTTCACACTCCTGCCACCCAGTACTTCTACCCAGCACCATCCCACTGGGGTGGTCCACTTGCCCAGACAGCCACATGAGGTCCCACGGATTCCAACTGTTACACCAGCACCTTCTCCCCTAGGATCCTACCTGCCTGATGGGCTTATCTGCTCTAGCAACCTCTGGAACAAACCTCTATGGGAGGAATACAGGCAGAGGTATTACCTCTAGAACAAACCTCTATAGGAGGAATACAGGGGCTGAAATCAGAGCTGAGACCCAAGAGTCAAGTGATTATGGATAGAGGGCTGAAATCTCTCCTTGCTGTGGCACGAACCACAGAGTTTCACCTCTGCTAATAGCTTCCTAAATTCACCACCAGTGAAATATCTGAAAGGATAGCAAGCGCTCCAGCAGCTGAGACAGGTCTGGCTTTAGCAGCTGTTGGCTTTGTGGGCACAAACACACAGAGGCTGAGCAAGGCCAGAGTCTGAGCTGCCTGGATAAGAGCTCCCACTGCAGGTCCAGGGGCAGGCTACTGCAGTCCCCTGGGACCTGACCTCAGTGGATCTGCACCAGTGGCCTGGTGAAAACAAGGCCTGAGAGTCACCAGGGCCAACTGCCGACATAGACACAGTTAAGGTGGGACTGCAAACACTGCTAACAACAATGTATTTTGTTAGCCCACACAAGGGGTGAAAGGGGACAAAACAGAGCACAGTCACAAACGAACATCTCCAGAGAAGGAATACTCAGTGGCTTCTCTCCTAGAGGGCGTGCTCCAATCCTGCCTATCTCACACCTCAGGTCCGAAACACAGCTAAAAACTGGTATGAGGGCCTCTATTCCAACATCTAGGGAGCAGACACTGCCCCTGGCAGGGCAGTCACAACCACAGAGCAAAGAGGAGGCCCCATTCAATATTCAGGGCAGGCTCTGGTCACCACACCACCAGTCAAACCCCCCATCAAGGGGATAATGGCATAACCCTCCGGACCAACCTCACCCACCAAAGGGCAAACACCAAAAGCAAGAACTACAATCTTGCTTTTTCAAAACCTCATGGGAAATACAAACCAAAAAACTACAATAGATAAACACACAACAATGAAAAAGCACCCAAACACAACACTAAAAATGGTCATCAAATCATAAGTGAAAAGAACAAAAGAAGGGACCTGGTGGCCCAATGGTTAATAATCCACCTGCCAATGCAAGGATCATGGGTTTGATCCCTGGTCTGGGGAAATCCCACATGCGGCAGAGCAACTAAGCCCATGTGCCAAAACTACTGAAGCCAGCCTAGAGCCCATGCTGTGCAACAAGAAAAGCCGACACAATGAGAAGCCTGTGCACAGTAACAGAGCAGCCCCCACTTGCTGCCAACTAGAAAGTCCACAACAGCAAAGACCCAGCACAACCAAAATTAAATTAAAAATAAATATATCTTAAAAAAAAAGAAGGGAAGTAAAAAAGACCTGCAAAAACAAACCCAAAACTATTAAGTAAATGGCAACAGGATCATACATACTGATAATTACCTTATATAAATAGAATTAATGCTCCAACAAAAGACAAAATGGCTGAATAGATACAAAAAACCCATATACATTCTGTCTACAAGAGACCCACTTAAGATCTAGGGACACATACAGACTGAAAGAGAGGGGATGGAAAAAGACACTCTGTGCAAATGGAAATCAAATGAAAGTCAGAGTAGCAATACTCATTTCAGATAAAATTGACTTTAAAATAAAGAGTGTTATAAAAGACAAGAAAGGACCACTTAATGATCATGGAATCAACCCAAGAAGGTATTACAATTGCAAACACATATGCATCCAACATAGGAGTACCTCAATATATAAGGCAAATGCTAATCATCATAAGAGGGGAAATCTACAGTAACACAATAACACCGGTGGACTTTAACACCCCACTTTTATCAATGGACAAATCACCCAGACAGAAAATTAATAAGGAAACACAAGCCTTAAATGACACTTTAGACCAGATACTTAATTGATATTTATAGGACAATCCCTCTAAAAGCAACAGAAAACACTGTCTTCTCAAATGCACATGAACATTCTTTAGGACAGATCGCATCTTAAGTCAAAAAACATGCCTTGGTAAATTTAAGAAAATGGAAAACATATCAAGCATCTTTTCTGACCACAATGTTATGAAATTAGAATCAATTACACATATGAAAATAGATAGTCAGTGGGAATTTGCTGTATGATATAGGTAACTCAAACCAGTGCTCTGTGACAACCCAGAGGGGTAGGATGGGATAGGAGGGAGATTCAAGAGGGATGGGACATGTGTATACCTATGGCTTATTCATGTTGATGAATGGCAGAAACCAACACAATATTGTAAAGAATTATCCTTCAATTAAAAATGAATAAATTTTAAAAAACAATTCAACCACAACAATAAAGAAATCAATTACAGGGAAAAAAAACTGTTTAAAAAAAAATGGAAGCTAAACAACATGTTACCAAATAACCCATGGAACACTCAAGAAATCAAAGAGGACATCAAAAATTATCTAGAGACAAATGACAATGAACACATGACAATCCAAATCCTTGGGAGGCAGCAAAAGCAGTTCTGGGAGGGAAATTTATAGCAATACAATCTTACGTCAAGAAACAAAAATCTCAAATATCCTAACTTTAAAACCATAGCTTTAAAGCTATGGTTTTTTCAAGTTGTCATGTATGGATGTGAGAGTTGGACTACAAAGAAAGCTGAGCACCAAAGAATTGATGCTTTTGAACTGTGGTGTTGGAGGAGGCTCTTGAGGGTCCCTTGGACTGCATGGAGATCCAACTAGTCCATCCTAAAGGAAATCAGTCCTGAATATTCATTGGAAGGACTGATGCTGAAGCTGAAATTCCAATACTTTGGCCACTTGATGCAAAGAAATGACTCATTAGAAAAGACCTTGATGCTGGGAAAGATTGAAGGCGGGAGGAGAAGGGGATGACAGAGGATGAGATGGTTGGATGGCATCACTGACTCAATGGACATGAGTTTGAGTAAACTCTGGGAGTTGGTGATGGACAGGGAGGCCTGGCATGCTGCAGTCTGTGGGGTCGCAAAGAGTTGGATATGACTGAGCTACTGAACTGAACTGAACCTTAAACCTAAAGCCACTACAGAAAGAAGAACAAACAAAACCCATAGTAGAAAGAAATCATAAAAATCACAGCACAAATGAAATAGAGACAAAGAAAATAATAGAAAAGATCAGTAAAAGTAAAAGGTGGTTCTTCAAGATAAACAAAATTGATAAACCTTTAGCCAGACTCATCAAATAAAAGGGAGAGGACTCAAATCAATAAAATTAGACATGAAAAAGGAGAAGTTACAAGGGACCCCACAGAAATACAAAGGATCATAAGAGACTAGTACAAGCAACTATATGCCAATAAAATGGACAACCTAGAAGAAGTGGACAAATTCTTATAAAGGTACAGATTTCCAAGACTGAGCAGGAAGAAATAAAATAATGAGCAGACTAATTAAGAGTACTGGAATGAAAACTGCGACTAAATATCTTTCAACGGGGCTTCCCTGGTGGTCCAGTGGTAAAGAATCCCCCTGCCAATGCAGGGGACATGGGTTCAATCCCTAGTCCAGCAGGATTCTACAGGCCATGGAGCAATCGAGCCCACGTGCTGTAATTATTGAGCCCACACTCTACAGTCCACAAGCCACAACAACTAAGTCTGCAAGCTCCAGAGCCCACATGCTACAACTAGAGAAAGCCTACGTGCAGCAATGAAGACCCAGTGCAGCCAAAAATAATTACTTAATTTAAAACATTTAAAAACAGTATGGTACTGACACAAAATCAGACATATAGATCAATGAAACTGGATAAAAAGATCCAGAGTACCCACACAGCTATGGTCACCTAGTCTATGACAAAGGAGCCAAGAATATACAGTGGAGAAAAGACAATCTCTTCAATAAGCGGTACTGGTAAAACTGACAGCCGCATGCATTAAGAGTGAAATTAGAACACTACTTAACACCATACACAAAAATAAATTCAAAATGGATTAAAAACCTAAAGACCAGATCTATAAAACTCTTGTAGGAAAACACAGAATATTCTTCATCATAAGTCATAGAATTTTTTGACACACCTCTTAATGAAAATAAAAACAAAAATAAATAATTGGGACCTAATTAAACTTAAAAGATTTTGCACAGCAAAGGAAACCATGAAAAAAATTAAAAGACAACCTTCAGAATGGGAGAAAATGTTTGCAAATGAAATAACCTATGAGTGATTAATTTCCAAAACATACAAACAGCTCATGTAGCTCAACAACAAAAAACAACCCAAAGAAAAAATGGACAGAAGATCTCATTAGACATTTCTCCAAAGAAGGCATACAGATGGCTAAAAACCTAATTATTAGAGAAATGCAAATCAAAACTTGCTCCTTGGAAGAAAAGCTATGACAAACCTAGACAACACATTAAAAAGCAGAAACATTACTTTCCCGACAAAAGTCCACGTAGTTGAAGCTATGGTTTTTCCAGTAGTCATGTATGGATGTGAGAGTTGAACCATAAAGAAAGCTGAACACCAAAGAATTGTTGCTTCTGATCTATGGTGTTGGAGAAGACTCTTGAGAGTCCCTTGGATTGCAAGGAGATCAAACCAGTCTATCCTAAAGGAAATCAACACTGAATATTCACTGGAATGACTGATGCTGATGCTCTGTTATTTTGGCCTCCTGCTGTAAAGAGCTGACTCATTAGAAAAGACCCTAATGCTGGGAAAGATTGAAGGTAGGAGAAGGGGACGACAGAGGACAAGATGGCTGGACGGCAGGAGTGACTCAATGGACATGAGTTTGAGTAAGCTCCGGTAGACGGTAAAAGACAGTGAAGCTTGGCATGCTGCAGTCCATGGGGATGCAAAGTCGGACACAACTGAGTGACTCAACAACAGCAACAAAATCAAAACTATAATGAGACGTCACTTCAAACAGGTCAGAATGGCCATCATCAAAAACATACAAACAATAAATACTGGAGACGGTGTGGAGAAAAGGAAACTCTCTTATATAACGGTTGGTAGGAATGTAAATTAGTACAACCATTACTGAGAACAGCATGGAGGTTCCTTAAGAAATTAAAAATAGAACTGCCTTATGATCCAGCAATCCCAGTCCTGGGCATATATCCAGAGCTAAACCATACATTCAAAAAGATACATGCACCCCAATGTTCACTGCAGCACTATTTACAACAGCCAAGACATGGAAGCAACCTGTCTGACAGAGGAATGGACAAAGATATGGTACATGTATACAGTGAAATATTAATCATAAAAATGAACAAGACAATGCCCAATGAAGCAACATGAAAAGACCTAGAGATTATCATAATGAGTGAACTCAGACAAAAAAAAGGCAAATTATTGTATTTTTTACTGTGGAATTTTTTTAAAAAGGTACAATTGAGCTTATCCACAAAACAGAAGCGGTGTTACAGATGTAGAAAACAAACTTATGGTTACCAGGGTTAAGGGATGGAGAGATAAACCGGGAAATTGTGACTGACATATACATGCATGCATGCAAGCAAAGTCACTTCAGTTGTGTCTAACTCTGTATGATCCTAGGGACTGTAGCTTGCCAGGCTCCTCCATCCACGGCATTCATCAAGCAAGAATACTGGAGTGGGTTACCATGCCCTCCTCCAGGAGACACATACATACTGCTACGTATAAAATAACTGATAGTGACACACTGTATAGCACCGGGAACTCTACTCAGTACCTCTGTAATGGCTATATGGAAAGAGAATCTAAATAGAGGGGACACATATATAACTGGTCCACTTTGCTGTACACCTGAAAGTAACACAATGTTGTAACGCAAGTATACACCAATAAAATTATTTTTAAAAAAGACACCAAATGCAAAAAAAAAAGTATCTATTTTGTAACACTTTATAAGCATATGTGGCCATCCTGAAAAGAGATTTATTATTATTCTACATGACTTCTTGCCAATGGATGATAACATCTTGAGGCAATCTGATTCATGCTATGATCATTAGAATATTGCATAGCTACAGGAATTCTGATCTGTGGTTTATTTATTTTGGTTGTTATTTACTTAAGTATTAATTCCAATAATCTCAGATGTTACTCTTGCTTATGCTCTTTGTTCTGTGGCTGCGGGCAGGGGCATATGCATGAATTTGCAAATAAGGTTTGCAGCATTTAGATGAAGATGTGACGAAGGCAGAAGTCAGTTTTAATGAGCAATCAAGGAATCCTATACATAACTGAATATAAATTAAAATGAGAACATATTACAAGGAAGCAGCTTGTAAATTTAATTTGGGATAGAGGGGAGAAGATTAAAGAGTTAGGTAAACTGCTCTGAGGTTTAGCCTAAGTTATGTATCTTGAAGGAAGGGTCACCTACATGGGATATCAAGTAGAATCAGCAACTACGAATGGTAAGACTAGTCAAATAGCTCAGTATAATTTGCTGATGATGACTATACTTCTCTGTAGTGTTCACAGCTTAATCATTTTTATTACTACTCATATTCTGTTGATGGCAGTTAGGTACCAACTTGACACAGAACGAGTTCTGTCTTTTGATGTCATTTTACCATTAGTATGAAGAACAGATTCTCCTGTTCTTTCTCTGTAGCAAGCAGTATACATAGCCATAATCTTCAAAATCACTGCGTCATAATTCGTATCTACTTTATAATTCATTTTCACCCTTAGGCCTTTTGATCATTTAATGACTTTCAGATTTTTCTCCCTTTGAATACCTATTTTATTGTTTTTCTCCTAAAGCAGTTGCAGTTTCTATTTTGAAGGGGCAGAATCTCATTTTGTTGTTTCCACTCCATATTTCTGCTTTGCTGCTCTTAGTGTTATTTGTATCACCTGTCAATTTAATATCATCTGTGAATTTCATTAACATTAGTTATACTCCTTCTTCTACATCATTAATGCAGCTGCTATATAAGACAGGACAAAATACAGATCTCGGCAGCACCTACACATATTCCCCAACTTGATCCATTTCCATTTATGGTTTATCAATATTTTTTATGATTCTGCAGCCAGTTTTGAATCCGTGTGACTCTGCTTATATCCAGGACAATCTGAATTAATTGTGCATAGATGTCATGAGACACTGCATCATAGGCTCCACTAAATTTGATAAATACATGTACCATATTTTTTCATTTACTAGTACTATATGTAGAAAACTGATATTTTAAGTTTAGCTCAATGTTTATAGTTCTAGTAATTGCTACATATTTACTTTTCTTTTAATACTAGAATCACTATTTTCATATAATGAATACTGATGACACTACAGTTTTTACTTTTTTCATGCGCTTTTAACTTTTAATTTTAGAATAATTTTAAATTTACAGAAAAGTTACAAAGATCATAGAGTGTGTTCCCTTATATGATCTAGGACATTGCATTTAGCAGTCATGTCTCCATAATCTCAAAGATACGTGACAATTTCTCAGTCTTGTATTTTCATTACCATGACACTCCTGAAGAGTACTGGTCAGATATTTTACAGAATGTCCCTCATTTTTGGTTTGTCTAATGTTCTCTCACAATAAGACTGGGGTTACAGCTTTTTGGGTAGACTATCACAAAGGTTAAAAATACCCTTTGCATTTCATCATACTTGAGGTATAGGGTGTTAACATGATATCACCATTGGTGATGTAAACTCTGATCACTTGTTTGATCACTTGCCAGCTTCCTCTGGAGTAAGTTAGAAAATTTCCCTATCTATATTCTACCCCGTGCATTCTCTGTAAGGGTTATTACAATGCCCCTAAAGGAATAAAAATTTGATCTTGGGGGGAAATTTTACTCTATTATGCATTAAACATTGATATTCATATAATACATAAACAGATAAAGTACATTTGTGATATTAAAACTTCATCAGGAGGGTGGGGGAGAGTGTCAAGAAAAATGTTCATGTGTGTGTTTGTGTGTCGAGGAGGAGGTAGAGAAAAAAAAAAAGGATTGGCAAATTCCTCTCTATTCATTAGGATCAAATTACTAAGTCCAGCCCATATCCAAGCAGATAGAAATAAAGTTCTATCTCATAAAGGAGGGAGTATCTGCTACATATGCTATTTGGTATTTTTCTCTAAAAAATATTCTTTTTAAAAAGTCTACTTTGGTCAATTTTCTGTTAATAGTTTGAGTCTATGTATTAGTCTGGCTCTTCTAAAAAGCAGATGCAAAGATGGGATTGAGCATGCGACACACTTACTAAAGGATTTACCTGTGAAAGGCAACAAAGAGGGACCAAAGTGGGGCAAGAAAGCCTTAGGATACCTATGAAGGAAAAAATGGAAAGAGAGAGAACTGGGTAGGAAGAGTCTCAGGCTGCTAAACATCTAAGGTTTTGGACCAGTCAAATGGGAGCCCTTTGACAAAATAGTCCATTAACACAGTCCCTTATGTTATAGGAAAGAACCTGGATTACAATGGGCACCATATGGACTCATGGCCTGGAAGGATCACTTGGGAATCATGGCCTTGACATGAATATGGGAATGGGTTCCAAAACATACCAGTACCTGAATCCACCAGTCAGTTATGGTCCCTGAAGAAAGAGGTGGAAGTAGGACATTTTCATGCCCACCACAGCCCATAATTTTACACAATATTAAAATACCAGAAATTATTTTTGAAAGAATATTACCTAATTCTTTCTCCATTCTAGGAGACGTCCATGAAACCTACAAGAGAGTTACAGACAAAAGACTAAAGGACCAAGTAGAAATTTCAGCAGTTTTCGAGTGATGATGAGTCAGAGTAAAAACATGAGGAATTCCAGTCAAGATATAAAAACCATAATTAAAAATCAAATGGAAACACTAGAACTGAAAAATATAATATCCAAAATGATTAATGAAATCACTGAACAGAACAGCAGGTTGAATAGTGTAGAAGAAAGGATCGATAACTTTGAAGACAATTCAACAGAAATTGCCTAAACCGAAGCACACAGAAAGAAAAATATGAAAAAAGGTAGCAGATTAATGATGTGTGTGTTCAAAATTAGGCAATCATGGACGGAGGAGCCTGGTGGGCTGCAGTCCATAGGGTCGCTAAGAGTCGGACACGACTGAGCGACTTCACTTTCACTTTTCACTTTCATGTATTTGAGAAGGAAATGGCAACCCACTCCAGTGTTCTGGCCTGGAGAATCCCAGGGATGGGGGAGCCTGGTGGGCTGCCGTCTATGGGGTCGCACAGAGTCGGACACGACTGAAGCAACTTAGCAGCAGCATGCTTAAAATTGGAGTCCCAGAGGAAAAGGAAAAAAGAGAAAAGTACAGAAAAAATATTTGACAAAATACTAGACAAACCTGCCAAAACTGATTAAAATATAAGTCTATAGCTCCAAGATGCACAGCAAACTCCAGGCAGAACACATGAGAATAAAATCACAATTTAGAGAAGAATTAACACCTATCCTGAACATCTCCCCTCCCCTGCAAAAAAAAAAAAAAAAAAACCCTCACAGAGGAAGGAACACACCCAAACTCATTCTATGAGGCCACCACCACCCATTACCAAAACCAAAGATATCACACAAAAAGAAAATTATAGGCAAATATCACTGATGAACATACACACAAAAATCTTCAACAAGATACTAGCAAGCTGAATCCAACAATATGTTACACAGATAATGCACCATGATCAAGTGGAATTTATCCCGGTGAATCAAGAATTTTTCAATACTTGCAAGTCAATTAGTGTGATATACCACATCCACAAATTGAAGAATAGAAACCAAATGATCATTTCAACAGATGCAGAAAAAAGCTTTTTGGCAAAATTTAACACCCATTTATGATTAAAACAAACAAACAAACAAACCACTCACCAGAAAGTGGGCATAGAGGGACCCTACCTCAACATAATTAAGTCCACATATGACAAACACACAGCAAACATCATTCTCAATGGTGAAAAGCTGAAAGCATTTCCTCCAAGATCAGGAACAAGACAAAGGTGTCCACTCTCACTTTCATTCAACACCACTACTGAGCCTGCTTGCTGCAACTACTGAAGCCTGCACGCCTAGAACCCAAGTTCATCAACAAGAAGCTGCCACTTGCCACAACTAAAGAAAGCCCACGTGCAGGAATGAAGGTTCAGTACAACTAGAAAGAAAGAAAGTGAGAAAACTCTTACAGGAAAACATAAGCAGAACACTCTTTGACTTAAGTTGCAGCAGTATCTCCTACAGTAATTGAAATAAAAACAAAAGATAAACAAATGGGACCAAATTAAACTAAAAAACCTGTGCAGAGCATTGAAAACCATAAACAAAAAGACAGCACTTCCCTGGTTGCACAGTGGATAAGAAACCACCTGCCAATGCAGGGGACAAGGGTTCGATTACGGGTAGGAAAAGATGCCACATGTCATAGAGAAAGTGAGTCGTTTTGCCGGAATAACCGAGCCTAGTGCCCGTGCACTCAAGGGCCCATGAGTGCAATTACTGAGTTACATGCTGCAGCTACTGAACCTGGAGCACCTGGAGCCTGTGCTCTGCAACGAGAGAAGCCACCGCAATAAGAAGCCCACGCATGGCAACGAAGAGTAGCCCCCACTTGCCACAACTACAGAAAGCCTACACAAAGCAACAAAGACCCAGCACTGCCAAAAATAAGTACGTTTTAATTTTTTTTAGAAAAAGAGTGCAGCAAAGCCCACATCCTGACTACATCCCAGGATGGCAAAAAAAGAACAGATAACCCACAGAATGGGAGAAAATACTTGAAACGAAGCAACCGACAAACAATTTATCTTCAAAATTTACAAACAGCTCATGTCCATCAAAAAGCTCGAAAAAAGACCTCAACAGACATTTCTCCAAGGAAGACATACTGATGGCCAAGAGGCACATGAAAAGATGCTGCTGCTGCTGCTGCTGAGTCGCTTCAGTCGTGTCCGACTCTGTGCAACCCCAGAGATGGCAGCCCACCAGGCTCCCCCATCCCTGGGATTATCCAGGCAAGAACACTGGAGTGGGTTGCCATTTCCTTCTCCAATGCATGAAAGTAAAAAGTGAAAGTGAAGTCACTCAGTCGTGTCCAACTCCTAGTGACCCCATGGACTGCAGCCCGCCAGGCTCCTCCATCCATGGGATTTTCCAGGCAAGAGTACTGGAGTGGGGTGCCATTGCCTTCTCCTGAAAAGATGCTAAACATCACTAATTATTAGAGAAATGTAAATCCAAAGTACAGTAAGACATCACCTCACAGGAGTAAGAACAGCCATCATCAAAAAGTTTATGAACAATAAATGCTGCAGAGGGTGTGGAGAAAAGGAAATCCTTCTACACTGTTGGTGGGAATGTAAATTGGTACAGCCATAATGCCAGGAGAAATATCAATAACCTCAGATATGCATATGACACCACCCTTATGGCAGAAAGCAAAGAGGAACTGAAGAGCCTTTTGATGAAAGTGAAAGAGGAGAGTGACTAGGTTGGCTTAAAACTCAACATTCAGAAAACTAAGATCGTGGCATCAAGTCCTATCACTTCATGGCAAATAGATGGGGAAAAAATGGAAACCGCGACAGCCTTTATTTTCTTGAGCTCCAAAATCACTGCAGATGGTGACTGCAGCCATGAAATTAAAAGACGCTTGCTCCTTGGAAGAAAAGCTATGACCAATCTAGACATCATATTAAAAAGCAGAGACATTACTTTGCCAACAAAGGTCCCTATAGTCAAAGCTATGGTTTTTTTCCAGTAGTCATGTATGGATGTGAGAGTTGGACCATACAGAAGGCTGAGCGCTAAAGAATTGATACTTTTGAACTGTGGTGATGGCGATGACTCTTCAGAGTCCCTTGGACTGCAAGGAGATCCAACCAGTCAATCCTAAAGGAAATCAGTCCTGAATATTCATTGGAATGACTAATACTGAAGCTCCAATACTTTGGCCACCTGATGTGAAGAACTGACTCACTGGAAAACTGACTCACAGAATCTTTCCCTGACTCTGGGAAAGATTGAAGGCAGGAGGAGAAGGGGACAATAGAGGATGAGATGGTTGGGTGGCATCACTGACTCAATGAACATGAGTTTCAGCGAGCTCCGGGAGTTGGTGATGGATAGGGAAGCCTGGTGAGCTGCAGTCCATGGAGTCGCAAAGAGTTGGACATGAGCAACTGAACTGAACTAAACAGCCATTATGGAGAAAAGTGTGGAGGTTCCTTAAGAAAGTAAAAATAGAGCTACCATAAGATTCAGCATTCCCACTCCTGGGCTCACATAAAAAAAAAAAAAAAAGGTTTGAAAGGATACATGTACCAGAATATACATAGTGGCACTATTTCCAATAGCCAAGACATAGAAGCAACTTAAATATTTCTCAATAGATGAATGGGTAAAGAAGATGTGGTGCATATATACAACAGCATTATTAGTCTTAAAAAAAAAAAAGAGAGAGAGAATGAAATAATGCCATTTGCAGCAATACGGATGGGCCTGGAGATTATCTTAACAAGTGAAGTCAGAGAAAGACAAATATTGTATGATACCACTTGTATGCAGAATCTTTAAAAAAACTGATACAAATGAACTTTTTACAAAACAGAAACAGACGCACAGACTTAGAAAATGAATTTATGATTACCAAAGGGGAAAGGTGGGGAATGGACAGATTGGGAATTGGGGACAGACAATTATATTTAAAACAGATAACCAACAAGGACCTACTCAATAGCACAGTACTGCTCAATATTCTGTAATAATCTAAATGGGAAAAGGATATATGAATAAGCATAACTGAATCTCTTTGTTGTATATCTGAAAGTAACACAACACTGTTAATCAACTATACTCCCGTATAA
Organism: Capra hircus; assembly: GCF_001704415.2. Lineage (NCBI taxonomy): Eukaryota > Metazoa > Chordata > Mammalia > Artiodactyla > Bovidae > Capra > Capra hircus. The sequence continues at coordinate 39,744,981 of NC_030825.1, forward strand.
ATTTTTTTTAATATGCAAATTCATGTGCTTCACCCTGGACCAACCAAACCGGAGTTCATACAGAGTCCAGCAACCTGCTTATGAAATAAACATGTAAATTTTAGCCACACTGTTTTGCGAACTAGTGCCTTATATAAAGTTTACCTAATTCTGTAGACTTACCTTTTCAATGTTTCTCATCTATTTCTCTCCTTTTCTATGGCCTCTACTCTAGTTTAAGGCTGCTTCATCTCTTAGCTGGACTTGCGTAATAGGATTTACTTGCCTCTAGGATATTTTCCACTCTAATTCATCCTACACACAGGGGCCTTATTAATCTTACTAAATCACAGCTCCACTCATTTAATGTGACAAGAACTTATTGAGAGCGTACTATATACCAGGTGCTTCAAGGCAGAAGGTTCTAAGTGGGGCTGATAATCTGAATCATTAAGCAGGAGAAGATCTCCATGGAGTTGCAAAGAGTTGGACACAACTGAGCAACTAACCTGACCGGATACCTGATTCACGCTGTATAGCAGAAACTAACGGAACACTGTAAAGCAATTATCTTCTAATTAAAAAAAAAAGTTACCCAGGTGACCCTGATATTTTAAACAACACTGCTGCCGCTGCTAAGTCGCTTCAGTCATGTCCGACTCTGTGTGACCCCATAGACGGCAGCCCACCAGGCTCCCGCATCCCTGGGATTACCCAGGCAGGAATACTGGAGTGGGTTGCCATTTCCTTCTCCAATGTATGAAAGTGAAAAGTGAAAGTGAAGACGCTCAGTTGTGTCCGACTCTTAGCGACCCCATGGACTGCAGCCTACCAGGCTCCTCCATCCATGGGATTTTCCAGGCAAGAGTACTGGAGTGGGGTGCCATTGCCTTCTCCCTAAACACCACTAGACTGGAGCATATAAAGATCAAAATGTTCTTGAATATTTTAGATTGTACTGGGGAAATGTGAACATATGCAAATAACATATAAGACATTTGTTGTTATTTAGTCACCAAGTCATGTTCAACTGTTTTGTAAACCCATGGCAATGTAGCCTGCCAGGCTCCTCTGCCCATGGGATTTTCCAGGCAAGAATACTGGAGTCTTGTTTCTTCAGATACAACACATTGATTAATGCTATATTCAAAGTACCAAGTACTATAAAAAAGAATAATTCTAACTGCATTAAATACCTTTAGTAATACGCCAACCTTGAAGAAATCTTTCCTCCTTTAATTTCCCACAGTACTTTATAACTCTCCTATGGTCTCATTTTTATCTTGCATTATAATTATTTTCATATATGTGTCCTGTCCTCTCCACTTGTACTTAAGATCAGAGCCTTGACCTTATCAGAGCACATAATCTCATAAAGACTTTTTTTTTCAGAGTTCTAATTCACTTATAGGATAAACCTGTACCATTCAAAATACTAAATTATGCATGGTTGTGCATATGGTGGTGTTGTTGTCTAGTCACTAAGTTGTGTCCGATTCTTTGCTACCCTGTGGATTGTAGCCCAGCAGGCTTCTCTGTCCATGGGATTTCCCAGGCAAGAATACTGGAGTGGATACCGTTTCCTTCTCCAGGGGATCTTCCCAACCCAAGGATCGAACTTGCATTCGCAGACAGATTCTTTACCACTGGGCCACCTGGGAAGCCCATGCCTTTTTATAAATTTAATCAAAAACTGGATGTCCTTGTAACATCGGATATATGTGCACAAATTTATGGATTTAACCTCAGTGAGGCACTTAGCACAATTCCTTCAACAAAGTAGGTGCTTAAAGTTATGTGTGAACCAACGGGGGCTGGGGAAAACTTCTTTTGGATATGGAAAAACATACCATGTCCAGTATCCACTTAAGAGGTTATAGATTCCAAATGAAGTATGCTGGTGGTTTTTGTAAACCACCCTCCTGTGAGCCAAAACCAATCAGCCTGCTTGTTTTGTTGTTGCTGTTTATTTGTTTGGATGACCCAGGATTGTGTGGCATGCTGGTGTATGTGTGTGGGTTGTGTTTTCTGTTTTTTGACAAACTTCAATTTGAAAGTCTTTGGCAAATATTCTCTGATTTACCACAGGCTCTTCCATTCCCTGGGCTTCCCTTGTGGCTCAGCTGGGAAACAATCCACCTGCAATGCAGGAGACCTGGGTTCGATCCCTGGGTTGGGAAGATCTCCTGGGGAAGGGACAGGCTACCCATTCCAGTATTCCGGCCTGGAGAATTCGCCAAGAGTTGGACACAACTGAGCGACATTCACTTCCATTCCCTATTATCTTACACAAACTTGATGTACACAATTATGTTATCTACAGGTCTAAAGATGAGAGTGCTAATGGACAACTACTGCCAATCATTTTTGCTTTCTGAATGTTGATTATTGTATGGCCTGAACTGTGTACCCCCAAATTCATATTCTGAAGTCCTAATCCCCAGTACCTCAGAACACAACCATACTTGGAGATAAGGATTTTAAAGAGGTAAGTAAATTAAAATGAGGTCTTTTGGATGGGCCCTAATCCAGTATGACTGATGTCCTTATAAGAAGAAATCTGGACACAGATGGGCATGAATTAAAGACCATGTGAAGACAAAGGCAAAGCTACACATCCAGGAGAGAAGCCTCAGAATGAAATTATCCCCGCTAACACCTTAGTATTGAACTTTCCAGCCTCCAGAATTGTGACAAAATAAATTTCTATTGTTTACGCCCTCAGCCTGTGGTATTCTGTTATAGCAAACCTAGCAAACTAATGCAGATGCCACTATATTTAATATTAATCTTAACAGTGGCATTTTTACATCAGAATTATGTTTACTGGGACTTCCCTAGTGGTCCAGTGATTAAGTCTCCATGCAGGGGGCCCAAGTTTAATCCCTGGTCAGCGAACTATATCCTACAGGCTGCAACGAAGAGCCCGCACCTGCCAATAATGATCCAACACTTGGCAATGAAGATTCCACGTGCTGCAATTAAGACCCAACAGAGCCGAAAAAGAGAGATTAAGAAGAATGATGTTTACCATGTTCAAGTCATTCTGCCATGTACAGTGGTGAATACAACTCTAAGTAGCTTAGAATCCAACAGATAAGGCAAGTTACATGTAAGATATTCATCAACATAAATGAGAAAAACATTACCAGGCCTAAATGGAAAGAAAAAAAGCCAAATAAACAGTGTATTTTTAATTCTATAGGTGTTCTGAAGGAGACAGTTAACTACGAGTTGATCAGAAAAACTCAGAATTTGTCCTGGGCATTCAGAGATAAGATTCAAAAAAGCAGGAGTAAGAAGACATTTAAGTAAGAGGAATGGAGAGTACAAAGTCAGATGCGACTACAGAAAACACTGTTTTCCCAAGTTCATCTTAGATTCAAGTCTCCTTTCTAAACTCTATAGTCACTATACACTTTTAAATTAAAAGTTCTAAATCCTTATAAAATTTAGGCATTTCCCCCTGCAGATAAATAACAGTGTAACTGACTTTTTCAGTACAATACTGACATCCAAAGGATAGTCTAGTTCATCTCTAATGCCTCTTGGGCTTCGTGCTGAGAGTTGGTTTTATTTTCAAATGGTCTATGAGGGCAATAAGCAGCTCACAGAACATTCTCTTTTGAAATTTGGCCATTTTTTGATCTCTTGCCTATCTATCAAATCTCATCATTTTAGACGGCTCCACAATGCAGGTGGCCTATGTTTTCTTAAGTGCTTCTTCTGAAGAATGTTACTCAGTTCGTTAATGTTTCATACCTAAGTATTCTAATGTATTTAATTTTTTATTTAATGAAATTTCTAACCTCCAGGCTGAAGAAGTTATTCAGAATGTTTCATCCAAGCTGCTGGAAAAGTGCTCATTAGCAGGGAGTTTTGAAGTTGGAATTTTAAGAAAAGGGTTGGCAGGAACCTAAACATATAGATCTAAGCTTTCATAAATGTTTCCCTGTCTTAAGTGTAAAGAAAGAAATTCTTCTTGATAAGCAGATAAATTATGAAATTTTCCTTTTAGATTTTGGTGACAAGAATTTAACGACTTTTGTTAAAAGATGTGTTTCAAAGCTAAGTTTTTTTTTTTTAATAATTGTCTGTAAAAAGCCTTATTTTTCCTCCATCATTTCAACAGTGCTTACTTTCTGCCATAAAGGAGAGACTGAAGTGAGACCATTATCGCCAAGAGATACACACTGAACTAAAGGAGCCATGCTAAGCATCTGGTTGCAATTATTTTAGATTCAAGTGATTCTCTATGAAAGGAGGCACCTCAGCTGAATTAGTCTGATTCTTGTAATGATCTGGACTCAAAGAACCTGCCCATCTTATACCATCTAACTTGAGATTTACGGGAGATTAAGAACTTAAGTTAGAGAAGCTTCTAGATGGTTACATAAATTTTTAATATTAAAGGTCTTTAATATACCCGGTTCAGATGAAATTTGCGGGTTCTAAAGAACTAGAATTTTAAATTTAATTGTAAATAAAATTGCACCCAATATTTCAAGACTACAAACTGCGTACAATACAGTAAAAATGCACACGGTAAAACTTTACTAAATGTTTAGAAATCAAATTTTCACTGTTTTTTTTTTTTTTTTTTTTTTTTAGTATCCACTCCCTGGTGACAAATTGGACTCAAGTTTCTGTTACCTTCAAAAAACAAGGGAGTGGTGTTATACTACACGCTTACCTTTGGAAAACAACTTGCACTTTATAACTGGACGGGAAAATCTTTTGGTGAGCGAGAAGGCTAAAGGAAACGAAGGCCAGTGGCGTGACCGTGGCACAGGCCCGCGGTTACTCCTGAGGGGACCGCCCCAAGCCACACTGATCACCTAACAAGACCGCTTTTCCCGCGGACTCTCGCCTTCCGGCGGTAAGTCACCGCAGCACCGGAAGCCGTCGTCAGGACAACGCTCTTCTGCCCACCCCGACCCTTCGTCCCGCCCACCACCTTGTACGTCTGTAGCCAGCGGGCTTCCATTGGTCCATTTGTCCTTCACTCTGGGAGAAGTTCGGAGCGCTAGGTTCTGGAACTCTGATTTGAATTTGTGGCGCGGACAGTTCATGAGGTGACAATGGTGCTGGGCGTCTTGCAGGAGCCAGAAACTCGGTGGTGAGAGACCCTGAGGGGAGAATGACGAAAAGGGCGGCCGAGGAGCAGGGGCGCTGCGTTAAACAGGTCGCCTCGAGACGGGGGACTTCAGTCGGGCTGGAACTTCCCTTACTGAGGCTGGCTCACCGTTCTCCTCACAGCCTCTAGATTCTTCCCTCACGACGTTTTCCTCGCGTCTCAGAGACGACGCTCCCGCCCACCTTCTGTCGCTCCAGGAGGGAGTCTCCCCTCACTTTTCTTTCATGAACGGGTGCCTCTCACCTTCCAACCCTCCTCAGTAGCAACCCTCCAACTCTGACGTGCTTACACCTCCCCCAAGCGTACTTGACTCCCGCCTCATTCCTCTCTCCACCTCTTTCCTAGTTATATTCTGCTCTCCATCAGCCACACTGTCAGGAACTTTCTACCTGCCCGTGATAGGGTGGGAAACTCCCGAGCGACCTGGGGAGCGCCCCACATCTCACAAACTGCGTCCCGAACTTTCCTTATCAAGGAATAGGATGCTGCTGTCCACTTGTTCCCAACTGAGACGCGATAAATGTCCCATGGAAAGCGGCAAGTGCAAGCTCTGTATAAAACGCTACAGAAATGTAAGATCTTGACCCAGTTGCTGATTCTGAATGAGCGGATTCCTGTCGAAAACATGATTACTTTGTCCTTGGTCGGACCCTGTTGACACATTTCATATTGACACTGTGAGTACTGTCTGGATCTTAGAACGAACCCAGTAGATCTTTTGGAATAAAATGAAACTCTGAGGCTTGATCAGAAACATTAAAAAACGAAACAAACAAAATAACTCCCATTGAAAAGTCTTCTTTTCATTAACCTTCTATTATGATCTTAATCCCCTCACTACACCTCCATCTATTGAATTTCAAGTTGAGATTCAGAACCACTTTAAGGAGTTCTATGGTATGAATGAACATTTTATCTGACATCCCCTGTCTATAACAATGAAAATCCTCCATTTTCTTTCTAATTTGACAATTCAACTTGATTTTCTGTATGTCCAGTCTCCGGAACCGAGGTTTAACAGAGTTTAACTTTCTTGGGGTTGGGGGAGATGTGGGGGCATAGTCCCCTTTAAGAAGCAAGAAAAACCTTGAAGCTTTTGTGTACAATATGACATATATACACAAATTTAGGGCTTCCCTGGTGGCTCAGAGGTTAAAGCATCTGCCTGCAATGCAGGAGACCTGGGTTCGATCCCTGGATTCGATCCCTGGGTCGGGAAGATCCCCTGGAGAAGGCAATGGCAACCCACTCCAGTATTCTTGCCTGGAGAATCCCATGGACGGAGGAGCCTGGTGGGCTACAGTGCACGGGGTCGCAAAGAGTCGGACACGACTGAGCGACTTCACTTTAACTTTCTGAAGAAAGTGGGAAAGTGAGAAACCTTGAAGCAGTTGTATTAGCACTTTCAAATGAGCACTGGGTTAAGAATTTTAGAGAAGTCACTGAAATGCTTTCTGGAATTGTAGAAAGGTCATTCACAGTTGAGATTTTGTATCATTAATTAGGAAAATACTTGATCAACATAAAGAGTTAATTTTTGTCCCTTAATGTTTTGGATGCCTTATATTAAAATGATTTTTATTGTGAAATTCCAGTTGCTTGTCCTGAATATAGTTTACATCATCAAGTGTTTTTTTTCCCCCACACTAAAACTTTACTTCACCTGAAACTTAGTTTTGTGTATTATGTGTAAAAAATGATTTTAACTAAAAATTTTTGTTGTTGTTTTGTTGCTATTTGGAAAACATGCCCATGGGCCAAATCTGGTCCCCTATCTGTTTATATAAATTAAATTCTGTCAGAACACAGGTACATCCACTTGTTTACATGTTGTTTACAAGGTCAGAATTGAGTAGTTGTGACAGAGACTATATGAGCTTCAAAGACTATTGTATTAACCATGTGGCCCTTAATAGAAAAAATTTACAAGCCCTGGAATAAGACATCCTTTCTTCACTGAATGGGTAATGTCATGTTCCCATACAGTTTCTATAAATATATGTTTGCCTTTGTTTTTGAGCTCATTTAGTCTATTTCACTTGCCTCACCCTGCACGTATAACAAGGTGTTTTAATTACCTTATCTCTGAAAGAAAACAATATTCTGTAGGTTAAACTGCTCCCCTTACTCCCATACCAAGCCATTCTCTTATTTATTCTTGGCCCTTTGATTTTCTCTATTAATTTTAATGAGAAATCTTCTTAGGTTTTGACAGGAATTGCTTTGATAGGAATTGATGTGTATATTCTACATTAATTTGGGACGAACTGTCATCTTTACCATATTCATTCTTTCCATCCATGAATATAGTATATCCTGATTGCTTTTATGTCTTTTAATGTGATCTTAATTTTTTTTGAGTGTTCGTAAAGAAGATTGGTCTTTGTCTTGCTTTATTGTGATTTTCTGATTTTAGCATTAGAGCAATGCTGTCTGACTACTGTAAATGATCTGAGATGTGTTATGTTCTTCTCTATTTCTTAAAAGATTTTGTGTAGGATTGGTATTATTTTTTGTTAAAGATTTGATAGAAAATAGCATGCATCCATCCAAGTCTAGCAGTTTCTTTGTGAGGAGGTTTTAATGGAATTAAGAAAATGAGTGTAAATTTTATTAATATTTGCCTACATCTTAACCATTTCTGGCACTCTGTTTCTTCTTATGAAGTGTCAGTGTCTCAGTTGTTGTCCAACTCTTTGTGACCCCACCAGGCTCCTCTGCCCATGAAATTCTCCAGGCAAGAATACTGGAGTGGGTAACCATTCCCTTCTTCAAGGGATCTTCCCCACCCAGAGATTGAACCCGAGTCTCCTGCATTGTGGGCAGATTCTTTACCATCTGAGGCACCAGAGAAGCCCATTTCTTCTTATAGATACAAATTTTCATTTGTTTTCTTCAGTCTGAAGAAATTCCTTTAACATTGCTTATGGGATGGCTTGTTGGTAATGGATTCTGTTTTTGTTTTGTTTTTGCTTGAAAATGTTTTTGGTTAACTTTAATTTTTGAAAGATTTATTTGTTTTTGGCTTCACTGGGTCTTCATTGCTGTGTGTAGGCTTTCTCTAGTTAAGGTGAGCAGGGGCTGCTCTTCATTGAGATGTACTGGCTTCTCATTGCAGTAGCTTGTCCTGGCGCGGAGCATGGACTCTTGGACCTGCGGGCTCAGTAGCTGCAGCTGCAGCCCACGGGCTCTAGAACACTGGCCTCGTAGTTGTGGCATATAGGCTAAGTTGCTCCCTAGCATGTGGAATCCTCCCAGATCAGGGATCAAACCCATGTCCCCTGCTTTGTCAGGCAGCTTCTTAACCACTAGACCACCAGGCAAGCCCAAAAGATTTATTTTTAACATGGATATATAATTGTGTTTTTAGTACTAATTTAATATTCTATTGCCTTCTGCCTTGTGTTATAAGATTATTTGGAGTCATTCTGATCTTTGTTCTCCTGTATGTAATTTTTTTTTTCCCACTCCCTGATTGCTGCTTTTTTAGAAGTCAGTTTTACTGAGGCTTAATTTACATATGGTAAAATTCACTTTTTAGGAATATAGTTCTATGAGTTTTGACAAATATAAATAGTTGTAAACTACTGCCATAATCAAGATGTGGAATATTTATGTAAGTCTGTAAAGTTACCTCATGATCCTTTATCATCATTTCTTAGGTCCCATACCTATCCCCTAGCAACTGCTGATCTGCTATCTGCCACTGTAGGTTTGTACTTTGAGAACATCATGTTAATAGAATTCTGTTGTATGCAGCCTATATCTGACTTCTTTCAGTTGGCAAATGAATTTAAGATTTATTCCTGTTGTTGCATGTATCAGTTTATTACATTTTGTGTGTGAGTAGTACTCCATTATACGTATGTACCATAATCTGTTTATCTATTAGCCAGTTAATGGACATTCAGATTTTTCCAGGTTTTTGGCTGTTAATGGTAAAGCTGCCATAAACATTTCCCTATAGGTTTTTTGTGGTCATAGATTTTTACTTTTGCTGGATGACTACCTAGGAATTATATGATAAATGTTTATCATACTAAAATACTACCAAACTTTTGCCCAAACTTTTCATTTGTTTTCCAATAAGCAGCATATGACAGTTCTAGTTATTCTATATTCACATCAGCTCTTGGTCTTGTTAGTAGTTTAAAATCTAACTATTTCATTCAGTATGTCAGTTTATATTTTCCCTTTCACCAAAGACATTGCTACAAAATTTTAATACTATATGGTGAAATAATCTTTTGTTTTTAATTTCTACTTCTATTGTATGATCAAAATGTTTTTATATTGTTTCTACTTTATGGAACATATTGAAGCTTTCTTTGAGACACATACATTTGGTTAATTTTTATGAAAGTTTCATATGTACTTAAAAAGGAAATCACTTGTTATAGGAGTTTAAAGATAAAGATATTGACATAACTTGTTTAGTTTATATATTCCTCATCCTTTTATATTTTTGGAATGCTTATATTGAGTTTGGTATGTTGATGTCTTCTTTTTGTTTCTTTATTTGTTTGCATCTTTACTTCTCCTTGATTCTATTTTATCATGATACTCACTGTGTTATTTGGCACATAGATATTCCTATTCTATATTTATTTTGAATTGGCTTTTAGATCATAAAATGTTCCTTTTAGTATGCAGTGCTTTTGGTGTTAGTTCTACCATGACTGATATCAGAATTGCACTACCTACTTTCTTATTGTTCTGTTTACATAGAATACATTGTCTAGCCCTTGTATTTTTAATAATTGAATTACTTTATTTTAGATGAGCTTCTCTAATACATTTTAGAGTTGTTTGGCTTTGTGAGTTAATTCAAAGTTGTGGATTTTTTCTAATAGTGGTAAATCAGTGTATATTTATTGATATGACACAATTCTAACAAAATATTATATTAATGTATATGTATATATTAGGGGGCTTCCCAGGTGGTGCTAGTGGTAAAGAACCTGCCTGCCAATGCAGGAAATTGAGATGTAGGTTCAGTCCTTGGTGGGGAAGATCCTCTGGAGGAGGGCATGGAAACCCACTCCAGCATTCTTGCATGGAGAATCCCATGGACAGAGGAGCCTGGCGCACTACAGTCCGCAGGGCTACAGAGTCAGAGACAACTGAAGTGACTGAGCACATACGCACACATGTATATGTTACTACATTTTCTCGCTTTCATGTTGTATTATGTTCCTCCCTTTTTGTATTTTCCTTGGCATTTTGGAAGGTTTATATTTTTGTTCTAGTGGTTATCTTTATATTATTATTTATAATGCCCTTATTTTTGTCCCTCTTTTGCTTACTTAGGATTTCACTGTTCAATTTCATCAGTTTAAATAAAATAATTTGATTCCTACCTTCCTACTATCTTTATTTGTAGGTTGCTGCTCAGTAGTCTGATCCCAGTTTGATTTTTCTTCCTTTGCAAGTGATCCCAGATAATTTTTTCTATCTTTAAAGTCTAATTAGACTTCTCTGGTGGCTTAGAGGTTAAAGTGTCTGCCTGGAATGCAGGAGACCTGGGTTCAATCCCTGGGTTGGGAAGATCCCCAGGAGAAGGAAATGGCAACCCACTCCAGTACTCTTGCCTGGAGAATCCCATGGACGGAGGAGCCTGGTGGACTACAGTGCACGGGGTCGCAAAGAGTCAAACGCTTTCACTTTCACTTTATGTGTTTTTAATAGATCTCAGAATTGTTTGTATCAGTTTTCCCAGGCCCTTATTAGACCTTTATAATATTCATATGTTTTCTTATTTGTTTTTTTTTATTAGTTTTAAATATTAGCTCTTTAATTTTATGTATGTTGGGTCCTCTTTCTTTCTCTGGTATGTTATAACGTTTCCCTGATCCTTATTACACTCATCCTTCATTTTGTTTTATTCCCTTGGTTATATTCAGGCTTTTGTTCAGTGCCCCTTGTATTTTTATTCAATCCTTTTCTCTCTTGAGTACTTTATAATTTATTTTTGATTTCTAAAATAATTTTTGTCTTCTCAGTTTCTTCCATGAGACCAGTTATCTCTTGTTTCACATCTTCCTGAAGTGAACATTTTTGCCCAATTCTGTTCTATTTCTGTTCTGAATTATTGAATGTTTGATTTAAGGTTTTTGAAAAATATCTGTAAATACTGCTTTAACAATATATGGTTCAATTTGAGACATTGTTGTAGTTTTCTCTATGGTTTCTTTTTCCCTTTTTTTTGAGGAGGAGTGTTCATCAGCTGAAGAGTTTTTGTTCTTATTTTCTATATTATTTCATAATAATTTTTACAGTTGTTGCCTACTGTTTTCTGATCCATTTTAAAAGTCTTATTTTTCTTGACCAGTGATACTAGTTTATATAGAAAGTTGTGAGAGAGTTTACAAGGTTTCTTAGTTCAAAAGGACCCTATTCTGTTGCTATAATGAAGGGCAGTATTTTAAATTTATGGTGCATTTGTTTGGAAGGTGAAATTTTCCTTCCTTTAATTTTGTGCTTCCTTTTATTTCTGAGGGATCGTTTATTATTTCTCTCTTGTTTTCTTCTTTCTCCTTACCACTAAACATCCAAATAATATCACTTTTAAGTCACTCACTGTCCTCTCCCCTAGAAGCAATGCTTCCCTAAGACATGCGTGCTAAGTCGCTTCAGTCATGTCCAACTCTTTGCGACCCCATGGTCTGTAGCCCACCAGTCTTCTCTGTCCATAGGATTCTCCAGGCAAGAATTGTGAAGTGGGTTGCCATTTCCTTCTCCAGGGGATCTTCCCCACCCAGGAATCAAACTCTTGTCTCCTGTACTGCAGGCAGTCTCCTGCATTGCAGGTGGATTCTTTACCGACTGAGCCACCAGGGAAGCCTGAGTGCTGAAACTTCAAAATTTTTTTCCGCTATATGTGATTCCTACTAACAGTTCTGCTTAGCTTCTCTGCCTCCTGAGGATTGACAAATGACTAAATAAAGCCCATGCTGAAAGTTGAGCTTAGCTTTCTGAACTTCTCTTTTATACTTCTTGACTGCCTTTGGTAGCTCTTTAATACCTTCACATTGTTGTTTTCCATATTTTACCTACTTTCTCTAGCTATTTTTTACTGGACGGGTTAGTCTCTTCTGAGATAATGTGTGAAAACCTCTTGACTGGGTTTTAAAATTTCAACTACTGTGTATTTAATTTGTATAAATGTCTTGTGAACATTTTATGTCATGAGTTGTTTTTTTTCCTGTTCTGTGAAGATGTTTTTTCACTTTAAAAGTTATTGTAAGCATATTAAACAGAGTTTTATGATCATTCCAAGAAATGAAATCCTTATAGGTTTGTTTTTACTGGTTCTCTTTCACAGTGCCTTGCTTATTTGTGTATTTAATAAGTTTGTTCCACCAGTTAACATTTGTGTTTGTTGCATTCTGGCTTCTTGGAGTATGACTAGTTGCATGCCATTTTATGTTTGTTTATTTATTTGGACCCATTCAGGTGATGTGAATTTGGTGTGTACATTTACTTGAGTGCTAAATTGTGGTTGCAACTTGTTGCTCTTTTTTCCCCTGTTTTGCTCATTTCCAAGACAGCTTTCCTTATAGTCCCTTAAACCCAGACTCTTGGATCACCTTTACTTTGAGGGAGTAACTGAGTTCTCAGCTTCTTGTTAGACAACCTCTTGTTAGACTCTTAGGTGGTATTTAATTTGTCTTCTCTTCTTCATTCCAAACCAAATCTGTACATCTTAACTCTGTTTAAACTTGGCAAAAGCAGATTCAGAACACCACCGCCTTCTCTGAATTTCCACTTTCATTTCGATTTTTGTATTGGTACTTCTTCTTCTTTTTCTTTTTAACTATTTTTATCAATTGATATGATTTTAAAATGTTTTTGTTTATTACTTTGCATTTCAGTTGTTTTCAGTATAGTCCACGGGGTCACAAAGAGTCGGGCTTCCTCAGTGGCTCAGCTGGTAAAGAATCCGCTTACAATTGAGGAGACCTGGGTTTGATCCCTGGGTTGGAAAGATCCCCTGGAGAAGGGAACAGTTAACCACTCCAGAATTCTGGCCTAGAGAATTCCATGGACTGTATAGTCCATGGTGTCAAAAAGAGTTGAACACAACTGAGCGACTTCACAACGATGGAGTCGGTACAGATACTCTTGTTCTCTACATTGTCCGAAAATTTGATAAAATTTGGAAGGAAAGCTTTCTTATTTTCTTACCATTGTCTTTCCACTATACATCCACATACCCACACCCTCGCCTACACATTCACACCTTTAAAAGGAGATAGATTCTTCTACTTTTTAAACTTTCTTTTAGGGAAAAGCTTTATGAGATTCATCTGGTATTGTCTGTAAGGTTGAGATTTATTTTTTGGTGCAGGACGGTAATTATTACCAGCAACATTTTTTTAAGCTCTGTAAAGGCCTTGAATAGTTTTCAGAAGGTAGAGATTTAGGCTACAGTCAATAGATTAATATCTGGGATATTTCTGTTATGCTAAGAATTTACTTATACTCAAGTCATATTAGCTTTAACAGTGAAAAACCCATAAAGGTTTAACATGAAAAGCAGGAATAATTTCCCTTTCTGTTTATGTTCTGTCCCTTAGCTCTTCATTTCCTGCATGGTTAGAAATTTAGTAAATTGATGAAAGTTTTTTTGTGTGAGTTTGTATAATCATGTAATTAAGTTTTATAAGTAGTTTCAGAATTTATTTTCTCTCTTAAAGCCTGAATGTCCCAAAGACAAGGATTTATTTTAAGATGATTTTTAAATAGGTTTTTTTAATGAAAAATTACCTAATCAATGTTAGTTGATGAAGATAGATATTTTATAGTAAAATATTATATAACTTTAATGTTCCTTTACTATTTGGCTTTATAAATAAATATGAAAAGTAATTATCTCATAACACTTTTTAAATTCACTTTCTTCTTTCCCCAGAAAGTAGCAAAGTAAATAAAACCATCATTCTTTTCTAATCTTCATGAATAATTTCTCACTGGCCCTTGGTGAGAGGCAGTTTTCAAGGCCATCCCATGGTATCTACAAAGATACAGTTTAGACCTTGCAGTTTATGCCTCTGTGAAAATGCTTCCAAATTACAGAAGTGAAGAGAGCTTACACTTAATCTTTGGATAATTTCAGTTGTGGACTTCACAATGAAGCAGGTAGGGGGGAAAAGGTTGCCTGTTAGAAGCATAAAACCTACTGACTGTATCTTGGCCAGTGTTCCCTTTTTTCCAGTAAGCTGTCTGCTGTACAGAGGTGTATAACCCTAATGGCTTGTTGTATGCCATTAAAAGGTATTGTACACTCATAAAAGAATGACATTTTGATCAATGCTGTTAAAAGAATTACTGTCTTGACACAAAAAAGCTTTCCTGCTGCAAGTTTAAAAATATGCCTTTAAAAGCTTTTTATTGAATACCTTTGCATCCCTCAGAAATGTGCCATTTTGGCATGAGGTTACTCTGAAGAATCCACATTGTAACTTAAATACAAAATCTCCTATTTACCTTTAAAAGTAGCAGAGATAAACAGGTATTTTCCTACAACTGGAGCTTGAAGACATGATAGCATCTTAAACCAATGTATCAGATATAAAAATAGAATTTTTGTAAAGAGGAAGCTGAAAACTAAATGAATCCTTTTTATTTTGTGAGGTATTGATTTTTTTTCATGCTGTTTTGTTTAAACTTTGTGGTTTTAATTTCCCTTTGGATTTAGGAATCATGCCTTTCCACCCAGTTCAGAGATCTTTTCTAATCACCAGGGAATTGGTTCTCTTAAATGGTGATATGTTGAATGTATTTTTCTACTGTTTATTTTCCTTTTATTATATTTTTGATTAGGAACTTATGGAAACCATGTCATAATAAACATATGGTTTCTTCTATATACAGTCTTCTACAGATTTTCACATGTACTGATGCTATAATTTTATCTTTATTTCATTGTTTGTAATACTTCTGCTCTTACCTAACTTCTGACTTTATATCGTGTTTTCTGACTTGTGAACTGAAATTTAAAATTTAATACTCTGAAAGCCACAGATTTTCTTAAATATGTCACTATAGAATTATTTACTTGATACTTATAATATCAGTCAGTCAGTTCAGTCACTCAGTCATGTCCAACTCTTTGTGACCCCATGGACTGCAGCACGTCAGGCTTCCCTGTCCATCATCAATTCTTGGAGCTTACTCAAACTCATGTGCATCAAGTCGGTAATATCATCCAACCATCTCATCCTCTGCCATCCCCTTCTCCTGCCTTCAGTCTTCCCAGCATCGGGGTCTTTTCTAATGAGTCAGTTCTTCGCATCAGGTAGCCAAAGTATTGGAGCTTCAGCTTCAGCATCAGTCCTTCCAGTGAATATTCAGGACTGATTTCCTTTAAGATTGACTGGTTGGATCTCCTTGCAGTCCAAGGGACTCTCAACAGTCTTCTCCAACACCACAGTTCAAAAGCATCAGTTCTTCAGCACTCAGCTTTCTTTACAGTCCAACTCTCACATCCATAAATGTCTACTGAAAAAACCATAGCTTTGACTATATAGACCTTTGTCAACAAAGTAATGTCTCTACTTTTTAATATGCTATCTAGGTTGGTCATAGCTTTTCTTCCAAGGAGCAAACGTCTTCTAATTTCATGGCTGCAATCACCATCTGCAGTGATTTTGGAGCCCCCCCAAATAAAGTCTATCACTGTTTCCATTGTTTCCCCATGTATTTGCCATGAAGTGATGGGACCTGATGCCATGATCTTCATTTTTCTGAATGTTGAGCTTTAAGCCAACTTTTTCACTTTCCTCTTTCACTTTCATCAAGAGGCTTTTTAGTTCCTCTTCACTTTCTGCCATAAGGGTGGTGTCCTATGCATATTTGAGGTTACTGATATTTCTCCTGGCAATCTTGATTCCAGCTTGTGCTTCATCCAGCCTGACATTTCACATAATGTACCCTGCATATAAGTTAAATGCGGGGTGACAATATACAGCCTTGACATACTCCTTTCCTGAGTTGGAACAAGTCTTTTGTTCCATGTCCAGTTCTAACTGTTGCTTCTTGACCTGCATACAGATTTCTCAGGAGGCAGTTCAGGTATTCTGGTATTCCCATCTCTGTAAGAATTTTCCACAGTTTGTTGTGATCCACGCAGTCAAAGGCTTTGGCATAGTCAATAAAACAGAAGTAGATGTTTTTCTGGAACTCTCTTGCTTAATGTACTTATAAAAATTGACATTTAATCCCAGTCTAATGAACTTTATATATGTAGGCATATTTTAAGATAGATGATATTGAATTTTATAAAGCATGTTACCTTTGTCATCTATTTTACTTTTAAAAGCAGGTCTTTTGGTGGTGGTAGTTATTTTTATTATTCACTGCCCACTAAGTGCCTGGTGAGTTATGTATAGTATTAAAACCACAACCTACTTGTTTGACCAAGTTATATAACCTTTTTGAGCCACATAAAGTACGTTAGCACAGAACATGACACATAAAAACTGCAACAAGTTTTAATTTTATCAATACTATACATAACTCACCAGGCACTTAGTGGGCAGTGAGTAATAAAAATAACTACCACCACCAAAAGACCTGCTTTTAAAAGTAAAATAGATGACAAAGGTAACATGCTTTATAAAATTCAATATCATCTATCTTAAAATATGCCTACATATGTGGGGAGGGAGGTGGGAGGGGGGTTCATGTTTGGGAACGCATGTAAGAATTAAAGATTTTAAAATTTAAAAAAAATAAAAAATTTAAAAAATTAAAAAATAAAAAAAAATAAAATAAAATTCTGAGTTTGGTAGTGTGACCCCCAACATGTACTGTTCTAACCATCTTTATATGTTATTTCTTCTAGGTGGTATTATTCCCACTTTACAAATGAGGAACCTGAAGATCAGATAGAGTAAGTACTTTGGCTGTTGTTGCAGAAGGGAGAAATGACAGAGGTGGCTCTGTTAGACTTCAAAGTATATTTTCTATGACATAGTATTAGTTGGCCAAAATGTTTCTTTGGCTTTTCTGGTAGTGCTTAGTTGTGTTTAACTTCATGCGAAACAGTTTTGTTAGATTGTATTGTGACAGCTGTCATATCAGTGTTCATTTAAAAAAAAATTCACAAAACTGGTGAATTTTGTATAGCTGTTTTAATATTGAAGGTGGAAGAAAAAAGTAATGTTTTTGGCATGTTATGCTTTATTATTTCAAGAAAGATAAAAACACAACTGAAATGCACAAAAAAAGATTTGTTCAGTGTATGGAGAAGGTGCTGTGACTGATCGAACATGTCAAAAGTGGCGTGCAAAGTTTCATGCTGGAGATTTCTCGCTGGACAATGTTCCACTGTCAGGTAGATCATTGAAGTTGATAGCAATCCACTCGAATATTAATTGAGAACAGTCAGTGTTACACCACGAAGGAGCTAGCTCTCAAAATATACTCAGAATATCCAAATCAGACATTGAAAATCATTTGTACCAGCTTGGTTATGTTATTCACTTTGATGTTTGGCTTTCACATAAGTTAAGTGAGAAACCTTCTTACTTTCTTAGTCTCATTTCTGCATGCAATTCTCCACTTAAACTTAATGAAAATGTTCCATTTTTAAAACAAACTGTGATGGATAATGAAAGGTAAATACTGTACAATAATGTGGAACTGAAGAGATCATGGGACAAGCAAAGTGAACCACCACCAACTGCATCGAAGTCCAATCTTCATCCAAAAAAGGTGATGTATATACAGTAGAATTGGAAGCGAGTCCCCTATTATGAGCTCCTTCTGGAAAACCAAACAACTGATTCCAGCAAGTAGTGCTCCCAGTTAGACAAAATGAAAGCGACAGACAACAAAGAGCATTCGAAATTAGTCAAAAGAAAACACATGTTCTATCAGGATAATGCAAGACTGCATGTTTCTTTGATGACCAGGCAAAACTGTTACTTGGCTAGGAACTTCTGATTCATCTGCTATATTCACCAGAAATCGCACCTTTGGATTTCTTTTTATTTCTATATTTACAGAAGTCTCTTAATGGAAGAATTTCAGTTTCCTGGAAGATTGTAAAAGGCACCTGGAATAGTTCTTTGCTCAAAAAGATAAAAAGGTTTTGGGAAGATGGAATTATGAACTTGTCTTGATAATGGTAGAAAGTAGTGAAACAAAACGGTGAATACGTTGTTCCATAAAGTTCTTGGTGAAAACAAAAAATGTGTCTTTTATTTTTACCTAAAAAATCCAAAGGCACTTCTTGGCCGACCCAATACTAGTTATTTTTCCTTCAACTTTCTCGTCATACTTCCCCATAATTATCTTTGTATATTTGAAGATAATTTTTATTAGAAATTTTGGAAAAGGAATTTGTCTTATGATTTTCACTTGTGATTTGGAGAGAGGCATATTAACAGATAATTGCAGTAGGTGTCAGGAGACTTGAATTCTTGTATTATTTCTGATTCTAGCCATATAACATGGGACAAATCACCTTTTCTGGGTCTTATAAAATGAGAGCATTGGATTAGATGATTTTAAAGATTTCCTCAAACTCTAAAATATAATTTGACTGTATTTTGATTTAATGTTTATACTTGTTCTTTTTAGTACAGGTAGAACTTTACCACCTGTATTTTAGCACATTAAATATTATACTTCATTAAAGTTAGACAGCAAGGAGCTTTGATTTTTATTCTCTTCTTGTACTATTATATCCAATGTTGAAATTCAGTAATTGGAAGAAGTTCCATGTAAAGAAGTAATTAATCTTATTATAAGGACAGCCTTGTAAACTATTGAGAATTCTCTTAGTTTTTACATTCAGAAAGAATAATTCTGAAAATCTTAATATTATAAAAGGAAATAAATTGTTTTTAATAGAAAATGTTTCCATCAAAGAAGACAGGAATGGGTGACTGCCTCCTTCAGTGCACTTGCAAGTTCTTACCTGTACAATATACTAATAGCAATGATAGTAATAAGTAACTTTTATTGAGAATTAATTTTATGCTTAGCATTTTATATATATTGCATCAGTTAATAATCATGAAAACCCTATAGTAGAAAGTGGAGAATTGATAGGTCAAGTAATTTCTCTTAAAGCTACATTGTTGGTAAGTGGTGAAGCTGAGATTTGAACCTATAGAATACCAGAGATTTTCCTCATAGTTATAAAATGGAGCATAATTGTAAGAGGTTTATGCTTATTAACATATGAATGAAACATGAAACTTTTTAGGAAAGAGTAGGTCTGATGGCTTGTGATGAATGGCTGTTTCTAAGTTCTCAGATTTGATCACTGCTAGTTACATATTTTATTAATATAGTCATAAAACATGTAATAGGTTTTAGATTATTTTTATAACATCACTTATTTTCTAAAGAGTTAATAAATTCATTGTAAGTTATAGGAAACCATTTTTGGGGGCTTGGGATGGTGAGTGTATGGAGGTTATACACATAAGCACATACATGCAAGCTGCATGGATTGGGAGCTATACATTAGGGTAACTAATCTTCCCAGTTTGTCTGGGCTTGAGTTTCTATATCATGAAACTTTCAGTGCTAAAACTAGGAAACTTGCAAAAAACAGGTAACAGGCAAGTATGTATCTACATATGCATGTATGTATATGTGTGTGTATGTCTCTAAAGCAATGGTAGTAGATGAGCTACAAGGAATTCAGATTTTGCAGAACATAAAACAGCTCTGAATTCAGTGCCTAGACTGATATTTGTCTGTTTTATTAGCAGAAAGCTCAGTCTCCTGTGTTTTCCCCGTTTCAGATAACCTTTTCTTGTCATGAAGAAATTAATTTCTTTATTGGAATCATTTCACATAAACTTGATAGCAGGAGTCCTGTTATTGAGGCAGCTTACACAGTGATTTGCTAAGTACAGCCTCTTCATAAAAGGTGAAGCAGAAGTCAGTTTATCGATCACTACCAGGATTTCAGTAACCTGTTGAACTGCCTGATTTTTTTCCCCTTCTCATAAAGCCCACTATCTTTATTTCTCTTTATACCTTGCATTTAATTGTTTCCTTTGGAAACATTTTTTACATGTATTTTCACATCATGTAAACAATTTTTTGTGTGTATTTGCTGTTTTCTGGAGTTTGAACTGTTAAAACACATGAAATTGCCAAGATTTGGCTATTTTTGAGATACAGCAATGGCATCGTCATATGACCCAAGTAATACTTAATTCAGCTTTTGGTTATGTGAAAACATTGGGCTACTAACCTAAATCTAAGCAGAGTATTCCACTGAAACCCTGGTTAATATTATGGAGGAAGTGAGATGAACTTTGGAATTATTACTCTATTCTGCCAATTTGCTAAAATTACATTTTAAAAAGTATAACTCATGTGGAAAAACTGAGTGTTGCACAACCATTAATATTAGGCAGGCATTTAAAAATTTATTTTAACCAAAGGTTAAGACCAAATTTAACCACTTTTCTTTCTCAGAATTTTGACCCATTGTATTAATTTTAAACTATAATGGGTAATGTAAATTTTCATTTTGGAAGAAAAATGCTCCTTTCATTGAATTTGATTTAAAATTTTTGCTGTATTATTAACAGAAACAAATACCAACCAACAGATTACTTTCTGTGCCTTTTCAACAGTCTAATTTCGGATTTGCCTTCTTGGATTATTTAGCTTCTAGAACAAACACAGGATGTAACTGTTATTTTATTTTTTTTTAAGAAATGTAGCCAGTTACTATTTATCTTAGCCTCATATACTAGGAGCCTGGAAGGCTGCAGTCCATGGGGTCGCTAAGAGTCGCACACGACTGAGCGACTTCACTTTCACTTTTCATTTTCATGCATTGGAGAGGAAATGGCAACCCACTCTAGTGTGCTTGCCTGGAGAATCCCAGGGACGGCGGAGCCTGGTGGGCTGCCATCTATGGGGTCGCACAGAGTCAGACATGACTGAAGCGACTTAGCAGCAGTAGCATATACTATCATAATTTTGAGATTCTTATGGTATGTATAAAATTGTACATGTTAATTTTTTATGTTAAAAGCATACTTTTTTCTCTTTTGCCCCATTCATCCCACATTTGTATAACACTTGGTTCATAAAAAGGGAAAGGATCCCTTTATGGTTCCAAGTTGTGCATACAGTGGACTAAACCAACTTGAGCAATGATTCTACCTTAGAAAAATAATAAGCTAATATAGGATTTTAAGGAATTAACTTTAAGACTAGTATTTTGCATAATTGGAACTCATATCTGGGTTTCATTCATTCAAAATATCATTTTCCCATCATGATATTCCTTAAATACTTTCGACAGTGTCTAAGTACATCTCTTGCTCTACCTCTGTTATTGATATCAGATATTTTGAGTGCCTTCTATTACTGAAGTATTGTACTCAATCTTATATATATTTTTCACAAACTACTTTGTGACTATTAAAGAGTAATATGCATGAATTGTGGTTTGGTAGATATTCTCAGAAATAAAGTATCATGATTATCAAGACTATTAAAAAAAATACCTTCCTAAGTCTTTAGAAATCATTTTCATTGTTACAAGTTAAAAGATAATTGGCCCAAATATAATGAAATATGTTCTGATGCTATAATATACCTAACTTGAGTTTATCCTTAAACTGTTTAGCTTGAAAACCTAAAAAACAAGTAGGTATAAAGCAGGAAACATCTAGATAAGATGGGAATTTGATACTAAATTCTCAGAGACTAAATTCATGGGGCAATTGACTAGAGGATGTGATGTTTCTTTGATCACAAATATTCATATATTATAAGTGTATAGTCCAGTAAATTTTTATAATCTGATAATACCTGTGTAACTTGGCACCTTGATCAAGTAATGGAACAGCTGCACCTAGAACCCCTGTTAGCGATAACTTCTAAACCTAACATCAGGTTTTATTTACTCAGCTCAACTTTTAGTTGAGTATTTAATAATCAAGATTTAAAACTGCCTGAAGAACAAGACTACTTAATTTGCACAAATTATCCAGATAGTTGCATTTTCATATTTGATATACTAGCTATGTCAATATTCAGTTTAAATCTACAGAATTTTAAATGTCTAGAGTTTTCTTAGTTGTCTCTATGATTGCTGAACAAGGATTTAGACAATTTCTGAATGTCATCCCGATTTTTCTGATTAACTACATTGCTTGGACAGTGAGTGACAGTAAAAACTGATTTGATTGGCCCCTTAAGTTCTCTGTTTTGAGCTGTTGAGATTACAAAACTCAATCATATGCAGAGAATTTGCCATTCAGACTGACAGTTCTGTCAGGTCAGATGGTAAGATCATTATGCATGCAGCAAGTACATTGTTATTGCTATGTGGGTTTAGGGGGAGCCGGTGTTTTGGTTTGTTTTTTTTTTTTTTTCCTTGAAATCTAGGTGGAAGCTCTGGTCTCTTGAAGGTAAAAAGCTAGAACATCAGTCTATCTCCATTTGGCTTTAGTTTCACTGTTATTTCCTTGTGCTGAGCTATTCCAGTCACTAAGCCCCAAACTTAGTTTTTTCACTAATGTTTGTCAAAGAAAGATCTGTCCTCTTTGAGAGATTAAAATGAATAATAGTCTTTTGATGCTATTGGCAAGTGGCTTTCACAGTCCATGGCAAATCTAATGAGCTACATCTGCCTGCTTGGAAAATTCAGCCTTTGATCATGTAAAAGAATTCTCAGAACATAAACATGAATTTCTGTGTACATTAAAACACTATCTTGACCAACTTATAAATGTGTTATAAATTGTTTATCTTAAAGCTTAACATTCAGAAAACTAAGATCATGGCATCTGGTCCCATCACTTCATGGCAAATAGATGGGGAAACAGTGGCTGACTTTATTTTTGGGGGCTCCAAAATCACTGCAGATGGTGACTGCAGCCGTGAAATTAAAAGACGCTAACTCCTTGGAAGAAAAGTCATGACCAACCTAGACAGCATATTAAAAAGCAGACATTGCTTTGTCAACAAGGTCCATCTAGTCAAGGCTATGGTTTTTCCAGTAGTCATGTGTGGATGTGAGAGTTGGACTATAAAGAAAGCTGAGTGCCGAAGAATTGATGCTTTTGAGCTGTGGTGTTGGAGAAGACTGTTGAGAGTCCCTTGGACTGCAAGGAGATCCAACCAGTCCATCCTAAAGGAAATCGGTCCTGAATATTCATTAGAAGGACTAATGCCAAAGCTGAAACCCCAATACTTTGGCCACCTGATGTGATGAACTGACTCATTGGAAAAGACCCTGATGCTGGGGAAGATTGAAGACGGGAGGAGAGGGGGACGACAGAGGATGAGATGGTTTGATGGCATCACTGACTCAATGGACATGAGTTTGAGTAAACTCCGGGAGATGGTAATGGACAGGGAGGCCTGGCATGCTGCAGTCCATGGGGGCACAAAGAGTCGGACATGACAGAGTAACTGAACTGAAGGTATTTTATAACAACATTCAGTGGTATTCAGTTTCAACTGTAATATTTACTTTTTGCAGAAACCTGGAAAAATGAATAATATAAACTATTTGACAAAGGTATTGGGTTTATATCAGGAACTGAATTTTTGGCATTTTAGTTCTACAAGGTCAGTTATTCATATTTAAAAGAATAATAGTGTGAATTGTACATATTGATCTTCACTTCTTAGAGCATCAAGTTCCTTCTGCATATCAACTAGGTATACTATGATGTGGGAATAAATTGAATCTTATGGAATCATATGACAGAGTGTGATAGACTTGTGATTTATGGATAACCCAGTATATATAAGCACAGTTGACACTCAAGGTTTGCATCTTCAGTTCTTTTGATAGTCAGAGAATGGAGGCTGATCTCTTATAATGCTCATGTAGAAAAGTAACAATCATTTCATCTAAGCTCTTATGAGGCAAGTATTTCATCTCATGGTTGAAGGAATCCCTTTTTATGGCTTGGGTAATGGTATTTTATTAATTTAAATAAACTATAAATTTAATGTGTCAGTTTCAGGAAGGTTTTTTTCCTTTGAAATGGCTTCATCACTTGTTCAAAGTGATGATATGAAACGTAGTTGATTATTTTCATATCAACTATAAGAAAGCTTCATGAAAAACCCTGCCTGACCATCCACTTTTAAGCATAACTACCTAGTGACCTCTGACAAGCAGTTTTTCCTCTGCTGTGGTGTTTGGATAAAGGGGGTATCATTGCTCTTGAGAAAGAATGAAGATGAAATGCAGAGTGCTCATTCAGTAACTTTGTACACATCAGTGGAGTCACTATTAGGCACTGTAATAGTTACAACTATAAAACAGAGCAATAATTCTTTGAATTTAATATGAGAATTGTGATAAAAGGAGGCATGAATCTTGCACAGGCCTGTTGTGGCATGTGGAGTGATTTAGGGAATATGGAGAATCAGCACACAACACAGAACAAGGATAATAAAACATGAGCATCTTAAAGAGGATCAGAATGGGAACATTCCTTCATTCATACTTTGTTGTTGTTCAGTCGCTCAGTTGTGTCTGACTCTTTGTGACCCCATGGACTGCAGCACACCACACTTCCCTGTCCTTCATCACCTCCCAGAGCTTGCTTCGACTCAGGTCCATTGAGTCAGTGATGCCATCCAACCATCTCATCCTCTGTCGTCCCCTTCTCCTCCTGCCTTCAATCTTTCCCAGCATCTAGTGAATCAGCTCTTCACATCAGGTAGCCAAAGTATTGGAGCTTTAGCTTCAACATCAGTCCTTCTAATGAATATTCAGGATTGATTTCCTTCTGGATTTATTGGTTTGATCTCCTTGCATTCAAGGGACTCTCAAGAGTCTTCAACACCACAGCTCAAAAGCATCAATTCCTTAGCAGTCAGTCTTCTTTATGGTCCAACTCTCAACATCCATACATTAGCAGTGGGAGTTAACATTGGAATCACATTCTATATTGTTTATAATTTTTGGAATAAGTTTGCTGTGTATGTTGTTGTATATTAATTGATTAGTAAACTAAAAAACAAAGAAGGAAAGAGGTGGAAAGTTGTGACTTTTCCAAGAGCAGAATGTTTAAAAAGCTAGAGTAGAGAACAGAAAGAGGAAAGTAGCAGATGTTAAGAAAGATTCTTCATTAAGATCATAAATTGTGTAAGACACTCCCCTGCATTTCATCCTAGTATTTAATCAGATCTTCCTTTCACTGACTTCTTGTGACCCATTTTTAACAACTTTATTGAGATATAATTCAATATCATAAAATTCACTCATTTAAAATATAGAGTGCAATGATTTTTTTTGTTATTCACAGAGTTATGCAGCCATCACCACAACTAATTTTAGAACACTTTATTTTCCCAAAACAAAACCCCATACTCATTAGCAGTGTCTCCCTCTTCTCCCTCAGTCTCCCAGCCCTAGGCAACCACTTATCTATGCAATCCAAGTGTTAAAGTTGTTGATTTGAAACTCCCTCCTGCCTTCCAAGGACATTCTACTTCAAGCCATTTGATTGATTACACCGGTACAATCAGAAAAAGCACAATTATTCTCTTTTTTGAATTAAGTCTTGTAAATCAAAAAGTGAAAGTGTTAGTCATTCAGCCATGTCCGACTCTTTGTGACCCCATGCACCCCATGGAGCCCACCATGCTCCTCTGTCCATGGAATTCTCCAGGAAAGAATACTGGAGTGAGTTGCCATTCCCTTCTCCAGGGGATCCTCCTGACCCAGGAATCAAACCCGGTTGCATTGCATTGCCTGCATTGTAAGCAGCTGCTTTACCATCTGAGCCACCAGGAAGCCCAAAGAAGGTGGCATATAACTGCATTCATAGATATAGTTTCTTAAACATGGTTTTCAAATGGTTGTTTTTATCATAGATATAGACCTGTTAAATATACCCCAACTCTGATCCTTAACGTAAAGATTCAGAATATTGATTCTGTCAAAATCCTACAGTCCCTGGCCAAAATGTTCTGGCTCATTCTGACAGCACTCAAAAGATACTAATGTGTGACTCAGAAAAAAAATTAGTTAATATAATATAAAATGTATATGCTCAGGGCATAGGACATTGTACCCACCTCCCCCACCCCACCCCCA
Source organism: Capra hircus (assembly GCF_001704415.2). Taxonomy (NCBI): domain Eukaryota; kingdom Metazoa; phylum Chordata; class Mammalia; order Artiodactyla; family Bovidae; genus Capra; species Capra hircus. The sequence goes on from NC_030825.1 coordinate 39,771,161, forward strand.
GCAAACAGCACATTCTCCTCCTATAAGTAAGTTTTAGGGCAAGCTAAAGTGTTGTCAGTAAGTTGCCTCACACATATGAAACTAGAATAAGGAGGCTAGTTACATGGTTTAATCTTTGAGTGACACTATTCTCTTAGTCATACTGAGAATAATGCTCCCTACCAATCCCCATAGATACCTGTGTCCTAATCCCTGGAACCTGTTAACCTTACACAGCAAAGGGGACTTTGTAGATGTGATTAAGTTAAAGTATATAAGATGGGAAGATTATGATGGTTTATATAGGTGTGTCCAATCTAATCACCTGTTCTCTTATAATTGAACTCTTTTGTGGTGAAAGGGTGATGGGATAATGGAAGAAAAATGGAAATGGCAGTCAAAGGAGAGCTCAACCCACCATTGCTGGCTTTGAAGATGGTAGCCAGAGGCCATGGCCATGGATTGCTGTTGGCCTCTAGCAGCTCGAAGAGGCAAGGAAGTAGATTCTTCTCTAGAATTTTCAGAAGGGAATACAGCCCTGCTGATTCTTTGATCTTAGCCAGTGAGACTCTTGTCAGCTTTCTGACCTATAAAACTGTACTGTAATGAATTTGTGTTGTTTTAAGCCACTAAATTATTTGATTACAGCAGCAATGAAAACCTAAAACACAGATTTCTTATATGAATCTAGTCAGTAAGCCCTGGGCAAGCACACTGTCTCCTAGAATACAGTGTGGGTGGGCCTTGCCCATGTTTGGCTCAGTAGCTCTTTCTTTATATCGCAGGTGTCTTCCTCAAAGCCCTTTCTTGAATGACTTATTTATTAAAATGCATTTAATAAGAACATGGACTTGAGAGAATGGGCCTGGGTTAAATTCTGGCTCTGCCATTTTACTAGCTGGATAACCTTGGACAGGTGACTTAATATTCTAAGCCTTGATTTTTATGAACAAAGTGGGAATAATAATATCTACCCTTTGGGATATTTGGAGAATAAATGAGATAATATATGTAAAATGGCACAATGCTGATAAATAGTGATCCCCTAATAAATGATTGCTGGTATTATCTTCTCATAAAGGCTAGAAGAGATTTGTCAATAGCATGCATTCTAACACTTGATCGGATACAAATATATCAAGGATGATTGTTACAGCCGTTGGATTTATGTGACCGTTCCACAGGATTCTGTTTATATCCCTCTGACTCCTGGTACCTGAGCCTTTTAGCTGAAAAAGGCTTACTTTTGGAAACTTTAATAAGTAAGTTAAAACCACAGCCATGAAGTTAAAAGATGCTTGTTCCTTGGAAGAAAAGCTATGACAAACCTAGACAGCATACTAAAAAGCAGAGACATTACTTTCCCAACAAAGGTCCATATAGTCAAAACTATGGTTTTTCTAGTAGTCATGTACAGATGTGACTGTTGGGCTATACAGAAGGCTGAGCGCCAAAGAATTGATACTTTCAAACTGGTGCTGGAGAAATATCTCGAGAGTCCCTTAAACAGTAAGGAGATCCAACCAGTCCATCCTAAAGGAAATCAACCCTGAATATTCACAGGACGGACTGATACTGAAGCTGAAGCTCCAATACTTTGGCCACCCGATGCAAAGAGCAGACTCATTGAGAAAAACCCTGATGCTTGGAAAGGTTGAAGGCAAGAGGAAAAGAAGGATGCAGAGAATGAGATAGTTGGGTAGCATTGCTGACTCAAAGGACATGAGTTTGAGCAAACTCTGGGAGATAGGGAAGGACAAGGAAACTTGGCGTGCTGTGGTCCATGGGGTGGCAAAGAGTTGGACACAACTTGGCGACTGAACAAAAACAACCTTTGATTTATAGTGCAATATGTACTACCTTGTAATATTTCCTTTCTCCTTAGAGCTAATGTGAAATAGAATGCATTAAGGAAAACCTGCAATTCTTTTTCTACAACTAAAAGTAAATCCCTAAGACTGGAGTTATTTCTTCAGTTTAAATCCCTAGTGCCTGACAAATGGCTGATATTTAACAGGCAGCAGTGTTTACTGAACTGAACTAAACTTACTTCTAAGCAACTTATTCTTTTATAATCTGTTTTGAATTCATCTATTTTGTAGCTACTCTTATTTAGGCCTATATGTTTGGTGCCTTGGCTACTAGAGCAGTTTTGAATGACTCCTTCTTCTCCTTGTCTTTCTCTCTTGATCTTCCACAGAACCACCAAACCAGGCAATGACTGTTGTATAGTATGTGTGCATGTGTGCTAAGTCACTTCAGTGGTGTCTGATTCTTTGTGACACTACAGACGGTAGCCCACGAGGCTCCTCTGTCTATTGGATTCTCCAGGCCAGAATACTGGAGTGGGTTGCCACACCCTCCTCTAGGGGATCTTCCCAGCCCAGAAATCAAACCCACATCTCTTGTGTCTCCTCCATTGGCAGGCAGATTCTTTACCACTAGCACCAGTACACCGTCTTCAATTTAGTCTTTTATCTTCATCCCATTGCATACTTCCTCATAGACATGTTTTAAACTCAATGTTTCCCAACTTTTTTATGGCCTTACCATGACAGTATTGACTAGTTGCTATCATCTCTATTTTATAGATGAGGAAAAAGAATCAAAAATATGTAGACTGCCCAAAAGTTACTGAGCTGGGAGGTGGTAGAGCTGCGGTGGGAACCTGGGCCTGTGTGCCCTGTTCTCTCTTCACTGTGCTGCCCTGCCTCTCTGATGTAGGGTGCCCTGGCGCAAGTGCAGGAGACGGGCAGACAAGCCACTGTTAGATTAGAGCTATGCTTAATAATGGAAACTAGCGCTATGATCTTGGTACTTTTTGTCTTCAAGTTAGAATTTGAGGAAGGAATATAACCAATATTCTGGAATAAACCCAGTAAAAGCATTATTCATTTTTGCTAAACCATTACCTTGTGATCTTGGCTAAGCTTCTTTCCCTTTTTGTGCTTCAGCTCTATCTTGTACAGCATATAGTTGATAGATATCTATTTATATCCAAAAATGTTTTATGATGTTAGGAGTAGTGTTCAGACTCTGGAATTAGGTAGCAAGTACTACACAAATATTAAGTTTGAATTCTTAGTCTTAATATTAAAGTTTGACACCACCATGTTTTTCCTTTATAGCATCAGACCTTTACTTTGCTATGTCTTTTGTTTTCTTCCCGACACTGACAAAGAGATTTGTTCATAGAAAACTGACTCTGAAGATGACACACTTCATTGTATCTCAGTGGCTTAGGCTCCACATGCAGTTTCTTCTCTGTCTTTAATTAAACTTGTTTTTTTTCAGTGCTATAGCTGGGAGCACTGTGTTGACACAACTCATTCTTGTACAGAACAGATTAAAATGTCAGTGTTCTAATGTTCTCATCTGTGGGAAAAAGAAAATATTTGGGATATTTTATTTATAACTTTTAAAAGACTCTTCTGTGGAGAAAGATTACTTGTAGGCTGGAAAGCCATTTGACAGTTAAAGGGACAGACTCTATTTAATATTAACCTAACAGAAAAGGGGGAAAAAGTATGAAATCTTACTAAAACTCTTTTCTAGGGATTTAGAATCCATTTTTCTTTCTATTTCCTTCTTAATTTTCACTCAATTGTATCTCTTAATTTCCTAGTGTTCTGCTTAATCCTTCTAAATGCTGTGTATGCATATATTAATATTTATTAATTAATACATTAATATTAAATATATTAATATTTTGTGGAAAAGGCAGTCAGTTGGTCATAACAGTAAACACATATATTATGTGGAAGAGCGCTACTAGTCAAGGGAAATAGAGTTAGTGTATTGAGCCTTTAACCTTCAAATCACAGGTCTGAATGTATTTATTTTTACAATGGAGTCATTGATATTTGCTTGCCAATTAGTGGTGGGGACTTCCCTGGTAGCTGAGCTGGTAGAGAATCTGCCTGCAGTGCAGGAGACCTGGGTTCAATCCCTTGGTTGGGAAGATCCCCTGGAGGAGGGCATGACATCCACTCCAGTATTCTTGCCTGGAGAGCCCCTATGGACAGAGGAGCATGGCAAGCTGCAGCCCATGGGGTTGCAAAGAGTCAGACATGACTGAGCGATTAAGCACAGTTATTGGCTAGCAAATTCACCAACCATGCCACAGCTTGAGACTCTTTGCTACCTATCAGGCGTTCACAGGATATGCTGCTGCTGCTGCTGCTAAGTCGCTTCAGTCGTGTCCTACTCTGTGCGACCCCATAGAAGGCAGCCCACCAGGCTCCGCCGCCCCTGGGATTCTCCAGGCAAGAACACTGGAGTGGGTTGCCATTTCTTTCTCCAATGCATGAAACTGAAAAGTGAAAGTGAAGTTGCTCAGTAGTGTCCGACTCTTAGCGACCCCATGGACTGCAGCCTACCAGGCTCTTCCGTCCATGGGATTTTCCAGGTAAGAGTACTGGAGTGGGTTGCCATTGCCTTCTCCGATTCACAGAGTATAAGCCACATTAATTAATGCTGGGTGCCATGCAAATTTTAGAAGTCGTAGTAAAGAGACAGGCTTGCTGCAAACCGATAAGATAGGGACTTAATAAAAGAACTAAGACTAAGGGAACACTTGTCTGTATCTGAAATAACGTTTTAAGTGTCTATATGTATTGATGTATTGACTGTCTAATCTACATAGCTCTATAAATAGGTAATATAAAATCATCTTCACTTTGCAGATGGTAACCTGAGGCCTGTAAGTGTAAGGTAACTTGCCCAAGGCAACACTGGAAATGAAGAAGCTGGATTTTGAATCCATGGAGTTTGGTTCTATAGCCTATTCTTTTTGAGAGTTTCTGAAAGTTTATCAACTTCGATATTGTACATTTAGGAGCTTTTAAATTGTTAAACCAACATGTAATATTGAATAGATGAAGAAGATAAATAGTAAAATCACAAGGAAAGTCCTTTCTTATGTTCATGTGCTAGATGGTGGCCAGGCAAAATTTCTAGACTTCTTTGGGTATATCTTAACTGGCAAAGGAATAATGAATTGTTCTGGTTTGCCCATATAAAGACAAAAGGTAGCTTTCCAGAAAGGCAGACATTAGCATTCCAAGTGCCCACTCCATACTCCTGGTTTTGGAAGTTGGCTGCCCTCTAGCAGATCATCTGCCTTTCAGACCTTATTTAGAGATTTGCTTGATTTGAGTTGTCCCCTGGGTTAACAGCTGTGGAATCTGTATTTCTTTGGCATTGCTCCCTTCTATGTAAATTACAGATGTTCTCTAATGCCCTTTTGGGTTGCTTTTGAAAAAAGAGGAAAGATTAAAAGCTTTTTTTTTTTTTTTTTTTTAAGGAATCTAGCCTAGGTTCTAAGTAGGAAGAAATATATTTACTGCATTTTTCCCCATTTATGTTTCCCTTCAATCTTTGAAACTACTCCTTGCAGCCCTGCTGCTATGGGATCAATTTGTTGGCAAGGGTTATTCAAACATGAGCAGAATTTGTGTCCTCTTTGGATTAAAGTGCTAAAGCCAACAATAACAATTTTCATGTGGGAACTGGTGCTTGATAGCCAAGTCAGACTATACTTGGTGGTCTGTAATTTACTCCAGATTAAAAACAAGCATTTGAAGGGGAGGAGGGTCTTTTCCCAGGTTTTTGTTTGTTTTTATTTCCAGCCTTTTTGTTACTTTCTTTTTTAACCTGCTGTTTTTAAATAGATATTGTTTTAGAGGTACTTTTTTGCCTCTTGATTTGAAGGTGAAAGGAATAGGATACTTGAACAGAGGTGTATAATAGAGTTCTTTTTTTAAAAAAAATAATATTTATATTAAGGTATAACTTAAAAGTTGAGTGAACAGATCTGCAGTATACAGCTTAAATGAATTTTTGCATATATGTAACTCATTTCTATCTTTCCCACTTCCATTTTATTTAACTTTTACACTTTTATCTTCTATGGCTGGAGGGAAAAATCACATAATATTGAAGACTGCTATACATGGCAATCCACTCCAGGACTATTGCCTGGAAAATCTCATGGACAGAGGAGCCTGGTAGGCTACAGTCCATGGGGTCGCAAAGAGTCGGACACAACTGAGCGACTTCATTTTATGTATATATATACACATACTTAGCATAGATTTTTGGATTTAACTTCATTTCGAACCTCTAGTATTATGTGGCAGCTCTCTGTGTTTCCAATTCAGCTTTCTTCTTTTTCTTTCAACAGTTATTTCAAACTTTTGTCACTGTCCTCAGAGTTTCTTTCTTATGGAAAAAACTTTTAGCGTGTGACTTCACCTATTAGGTTACCACGGAAGTTGAGGCATTCGGAAGGGAGCTCCCTTATCTTTATGTGGCCTTCTCGTTGCTCCCCTTATCCATTCTTTTTGTCTGAAACTGTGATTACATCCCTTTTGATCTTCTCAGTGATTCACTTTATCAACTTATTCCCTTTTTCCCCCTTAGCTTCTCTGTTGACTTCTACTCAGTATGTATGCCTGGTTAAGATGTCTTAATTAAATAAACAAGTTAATATGAAGTTTGCCATTGACCCTGGACCACCTTCCTTTCTTCTTTACCTCACACTCAAGCTTCTTGACTCTTCTCACTGTTTCCACTTCTGATCTCTCATTGCTCTTCCTCAACAGTAGGATGGCTTTTTACCGACCTTTCTCCACTGAAACTGCTTCTGCCAGAATCACCAGTTTTTAAATTTCCTTCTTTGATATTTTTTCTTTGATTTTTTTCCTTCTTCCTCTCTAATCCCTCCTCAGACTCCTTTTGGGAACTCCGATTATTTTCCCTATCCCTTAAACGTAGGAGTTTTCTAAGATTCGGTCTTTGTTTGGCCTTACTTCTATTTTATGCATTTTGTGGACAATCTGGTCCACATGCACAAGGTTTTAGTTATTGCCTGTACCTCTTGCTTTCTGATACTTACTAATTCTATTTTGAATCTCCCTCTTGATCTTCAACTTTCAGACTCACAGTTTGCATTTGCACGTGTCATAGTCACATAAGGAAAACCTAACATTATTATCTTACCTCAGCATATTCCATCCCCAGAATAAACCTGCTTCTGTTATGTATTTTCTATTCTAGTTGGTGGCATCATCTGCATCCTTCTTTATTTCAGAAGTTTTTTTTTTTTCTTTTTGTATTTAAATGTTTTATGCCAGGCACTAAGTTCTGGAGTACAGAGCTATTAGAGACGTTATGAGATAAGGTCCTTGCCCTCTATCACAGAGACTAATAGGAGAGAAAACACATGAACAGAGAATAACTTCACAATTTAGTAAACACTGTGGTAGAAGTGTGTGCCATAGACATTTATATCACAAGAAAGAACATAGAACTCAAATAGTGGATTCAGGAAAAGCTTCTTGGAAAAGGTGGTGCCCAAGTAGAGTCCACAAAGTAGGAGCTTCCTATGACTCCTCCTTTTTTCCCCCCTTTTTTCCTCCCTTGGGTGCTAAGTCCCATTAATTCTAGACACTTAATGTCTTCCAAATTTGGTTCATTTTTCCCATCACACCTCCTATTGCCTTAGTTCAGGCATCTTTGGGATATAGCAGCAACTTTCTAATGTCCTTCCCTTTTCCAATCTTAGTATATTTGTTTTTTCAGTCTCTACATTGTCATGATTTACAATAGTGTATTTGTGCTGTAAATTGTTGTTTTATGCTTCATTGCCTAAGTAAACCCCCTAAATACAGTGGTGCTCATAGAAGCTTTATATTGAGTACTTTCTGACTTTCTTCCTCTTCCTGCTCCTATTTTAGCATTTTGAATGCTGCCATTGTTAGGTATAGATATATAAAACCAATGTGCCTCATATCATGTGAGTGGTCTGATTAGCAAAAAAAAAAAAAAAAAGTATGTTATCTATTTAGCCTTGAAACTAGAGTGTTCAGTGTTAGTGGTTGTTGATCACATTCCTCTGAGTCAGAAAAGTATAGCATATATATTAGAATTAAGCAAGACTTTTCCTTTAGCAGAAATCTCTCTCTTTTAACACTAACAATGTTCAAGTTCGAATTTTGGCTTTGGAGTTGCCAGGAATAACTTTACATGGATAATTAACCAGACTGAATAACAGAGCAAAAGAACATACTTTATTTCCACACCATGGTAATAATAAAACTGTTACTAATTCTGGAGCTGCACATTATTTCCATAGTTGGATATGTCTTAATAAGGGAGTGGATTCCTCTCACTAACCTGAAGTCATGCCAAAAAACCTGCTTCTGCATAAAGGAGGTTTAACTTATTTTCTAAGCTAAATGATTTTTCAGCATAGGATGTTTGGGTACACATTTTTCTTGAGGCTACAACCTAGAATCTGTTAGTAGAATGGTAAGGTTGAGAATTCTTGCTTTGGTTGATTCAGTGCTTTACAGCCTGAACTGTTCCTTGAGGCAAGCTATTTCTCAGTTCCATTTTTCTACCTATATTCTGAAAATAATAATTAAAGATACCATAGCTATGAGGTAACTTCAGTGTTAATATTCTACTTGTTTAAAATCAGGAACTTTTTTTGCAGTGAGGAGGAGGGGAAACTACGGGGAAAGAAAAGTACAAATTTAATTTTAAAATTTTATTTTCCAGACTTCTGTGTAGTAGTGAATTAAAAATAAAACTAGAGAAAGTGTTCTCAGTGATATTTCTTGGTTTTCATTTAACTTTTGGTTGAGGATATTCAATGTTCTGTCAGTTTCTCTGCATCTGTAAATGAAAGGTCACCAAAGCGTTCAAATTTTGATCCTTGAGATGTTTAGGTACTTATTTAGATAAAGGCTTAGTTATGCATTGCCATCAAATTTAATTGTTTGGTCTGTGTTCACTGGAATTTTGAAGCAAAATCAAAAGGGTGCTAAACACTAAATAGTTTCTCAGGCAATACCTGCTATTTGTACTTATGTTGAAAAGCTATTTAGCTTAAGGGAGAAAATTATAATATCCTGTAATTACCTTGTTCTAGCTGTACTCTCTTGATAGTGATTTAACTTATTCAGATAGAATATGGCAGCTAGCATATGATCTCATTTTAGCAGTTTGTCAGTTGAACCTAATCATCTTTAACTTTAATAGATTTGTGTCAATTATATATTCACAATGAGAATGCCTCACAAAAGGCCTTCTTTCCAAACTACTAACACCTTCAACTAAACACCAGAAGGCATCACTGACTACCTATTAGCTGATATTTGCTAGTAGGAATTATCTGCTATCTTTTTTTGGAGAAGGCAATGGCAACCCACTCCAGTGTTCTTGCCTGGAGAATCCCAGGGATGGAGGAGCCTGGAAGGCTGCAGTCCATGGGGTCTCTAGGAGTTGGACACGACTGAGCGACTTCACTTTCACTCTTCACTTTCATGCATTGGAGAAGGACATGGCAACCCACTCCAGTGTTCTTGCCTGGAGAATCCCAGGGACGGGGGAGCCTGGTGGGCTGCCATCTATGGGGTTGCACAGTCGGACACGACTGAAGTACCTTAGCAGCAGCAGCAGCAGCTATCTTTTTTACATCATATGTCAGTGCCCACTGTGAAAGGAACTGGAAGCCACCTAATCAATAAGACACTCTTAATTTTCTGCCTTCTCTCTTTTTATATATTATTGAGGTATAATTTATAAAAGGTAAAATAAATTTTATTAAACAAATTACATATACATGTTTTAATTTAAAGTTATTTATTTTTATTTAAAATTGTTTATTAAACAAACTTACACAAATTTTGTGTACACAAATGTAAATATTAACCCAATTTACGTATAGAATACTTACATTACATCAGAAAGTTTCCAGAGCGTTTCAGTTCCACCTGAATGCCTGCTTTCTTGGGTCACTAGTGGTACTAACTATCCCTGGCTGTTCCCAGGATGTAGACTCCAAAAGGCATTTTAGCTTGCAGAGTGTTTATTACGGAGTGCCCTTGGGGTCAACATTTGTGAAGGCAGGGGAAGAGAGCAGGGCTGGGTAGCAGGAGAAGTCAAGCATTTGGAAAGTCAAATGCCAGCCTGGACTGACCCTGTGAGGAACTCTCAGCTTTGATTGGCTTTTAAAGTTATCTGGAGCTGGGGCCAAAGGTTCAAGCCTTTATATTCCCATTTTGATCAGCTGTTGGATGCAGGCCACCCTGAGAAGAGATCCACCCTTAGGGAATATGGCTTCCTCCAGCTGACGCCATTGTAGAAGGGCCTGTCAGATGATGGCTGATCACTCTCCCAGCAGCTGGGTAATAAGTCCTTTATCTAAGGGGAATCTGAAAAGATTCTCACATTTTCTCCACATTGTTGTTAAAGAAATTCAAGCTGCTTGGAAACATAGGTGTTTTTTATTCAAGTCTGGAAGGAGGAAACCAGAATTAGAATAAAGAGTAATTGATAGCAGTTAAATATGAGAACATTCATAATTACATGTATTTATTTAAAACTTAGTCTAATAATATTTTGAATATATTTTAGGATTTATTCATTGAAGAAATATCTGAGATGAATGGGTACATTTATCCTTCGTTTTGGCCACCTACCTATATTTAGGTGTATATGAACCCCTTCTTATATTTGAACCCCTTCTGTATGAGGCCAAGCTCATCTACCACAGTAGAGACTGAAAATGCAACCTTATTGAAAGGGGTACAGGCATCAAACCTAAGCTCTGCCAAACAAACACATTTTGTAATCAGACCTGGTGATATGAAGGACTAGGACTTTGTTTTCAGTGATGTGCTATGCCAGCAGAACAATGTGTAAAGCCTTATCCACTTTCCAGAGCTGGCTGTGTTTCTATCACCAGACTCTACTTTAGTGGAGTCAGCAGTATAAACACCCAGAACCAAAGACAGTAGTTTTCTCATCATACTGGACATATTCTTTGGGCTTTGTTTCTGACTGGGTATCCTGTGTGCTTGATTAACTGGGATTGGTGTCAGTTTTTTGACTTCCAAAATCCCTGGCTAATATAACCTGTGTACTGTGTGTGCTCAGTCATTAAGTCATGTCTAACTCTTTGCGATCCCAGTGACTATAGCTCGCAATGCTGCTCTGTCCATGGAATTCTCCAGGCAAAAATAAAGGATTGGGTTGCTATTTCCTTCTCCAGGGGGATCTTCCCGACCCAGTGATAGAACCTACATCTCCTTCATTGGCAGGCAGATTCTTTACCACTGAGCCACCTGGGAAACCTAGCTAATATAACCTACCCCCAACCCCCACCCCCACCAAATGTTCTAGGCAGTAGGATTATTATGGTGAAAAGAAAGACAAGGTTAAGTGGGGAGAGACTGAGCCAAGAGACAAATTGACAATATAATTCTACGTTATGATGAGTAGCATGAAGGAAGTAACAAGGAGGTGAGATTAATAAAGGAAGGGGATGTTGGTGGTAGGGGGCAAGGAATCCTTAAAGAAGTCTAGGAAAGTAAAATGATTACCCTGAGACCAGTAGGCTGAGAGGAAGAGTAAACTGTATGAATGGTGAGTGTGATGAAAAAGAATTTTGCAGCCAGAGACAAGAGCAAAATGAATGAGGATGAACTTTACTGTTCAAGGAACCAAAAGGAGCATAGTAGTTGTCAGTTGTGTTTGTTTAGCTAATTTAATAGTTTCTCTTTTTAAAGAAAAATATATTTTGATATGAAAACCTATGCTATAATTGATTTCTATTAACTCTGAAGCAGCACGGTTTGGATCAAAAAGCTTGTCTGACTATATTGGACTATATAGGAATATATATTGGAATCACCAGGGAAGTTTTCAATAAGTGTGGATTTCTGGTACCCACCCATAGAGAGTGTGAAAGTGAAAACCACTCAGTTGTGTCTGACTCTGCAACCCCGTGGACTATACAGTCCATGGAGTTCTCCAGGCCAGAATACTGGAATGGGTAGCCTTTCCCTTCTCCAGGGGATCTTCCCAACCCAGAGATTGAACCCTGGTCTCCCACATTGCAGGGGAATTCTTCACCAGCTGAACTACAAGGGAAGCCCCAGAATACTGGAGTGGGTTAGCCTATCCCTTCTTCGGCAGATCTTCCCAACCTAGGAATCAAACCAGGGTCTCCTGTATTGCAGGCAATGAAGAATCTGCCTGCAATGCAGGAAACCCAGGAGATGTAGGTTTGATCCCTGGGTCAGGAAAATTCCCTGGAGACAACCCACTCCAGTATTCTTGCCTGGGAAATCACATGGACAGAGAAGCCTGGCAGACTACAGTCTATGGGATTGCAGAGTTGGACACAACTGAAGCCACTTAGCACACACACATGCATGAGGAAATTGATGTCATTTACTGTATTTGTTTTGCTTATAAACCTTCAGCGATGATTCTGTGTATTCATTAAAAATGGGACAGATAAACTGATAATCAATGTTAAATCTTTTTTTTCCCAACTTTTTGCTATAAAAAAAAGATGGCTTTCTAGAAAGAGCCAATTTTATTTTTTCTGAAATAACTTTAAAAATATAATTGTCAGTTGTAGGAATAAATATCCCACCAGAACTCTCATATGTAGATATAGAGATTTGGCAATTATTTCACCATTATTTGGAAGATTGTCTGTGGAAACATTATTTTAGCATTTCAAGGGAATGATTATTTTTAATATTTTAACTTAGCTGCTATCCTATTCATGAATATTAGGCTTAAGGCATTGGAACATCTGGGAACCAGAGTTAGATTTTATTAAAAATCTCTTTCTCTTCCGAAAGCAGTAGCTTTAGTGACCATATTTTAGGATGGGAGTCACCACCAAGAAATGCCAGTAAGTGTCAGTGGGTACCGTTGGGAGGATGACAAAGAAAATTACCATGGGATAAAAAAATATAAGAGAAAAAAAGAAAAAGTGAGAGGTGGTAATGGTAGAGTCCTTCAGTTGTATCTAGTGAGAATAATCAGAATAATTTAGGGCCATTACAGGTTTCAGGATCTGCCTGCAATGCAGGAAATCCTGGTTCGATTCCTAGGCTGGGAAGATTGCCTGGAGAAAGGATAGGCTACCCACACCAGTATTCTTGTGCTTCCCTGGTGGCTCAGTGGTAAAGAATCCACTTGTAATGTGTGAGACTTGGGTTCAGTCCCTGGGTTGGGAAGATCCTCTGGAGAAGGGATCCTCTGGAGAAGGCTACCCACTCCAGTATTCTGGCCTGGAGAATTCTATGGACTGAGGAGCCTGGCAGGTTAGAGTCCATGGAGTCACAAAGAGTTGGACATGACTCAGGAAGTTTCACATTACTTCACAGGTTTCAGGCACTAACCAACAAATAAACAAAGCCAGCAAATCTCTACTGTGATTTGTCAGTTGATTGGTTAGTCCTTTTGGTCAACATCACTAGGATACTCCTGATTCCTCTGCATGAATGGGTGATGTTGTGAGGAAGATCAGGAAACACTTGTTGATCATACCAGCCAAATATCTGATACCTGGCTCAAGTGTTTTGCTTGATACTTTTTTTTTTTAACTTTTTTTTTTTTTTTTAATTTTTACTTTATTTTACTTTACAATACTGTATTGGTTTTGCCATACATTGACATGAATCCACCACGGGTGTACATGCGATCCCAAACATGAACCCCCCTCCCACCTTCCTCCCCACAACATCCCTCTGGGTCATCCCCGTGTACCAGCCCCAAGCATGCTGTATCCTGCATTGGACATAGACTGGTGATTTGATTCTTACATGATAGTATACATGTTTCAATGCCATTCTCCCAAATCATCCCACCCTCTCCCTCTCCCTCTGAGTCCAAAAGTCCGCTATACACATCTGTGTCTTTCTTCCTGTCTTGCATACAGGGTCATCATTGCCATCTTTCTAAATTCCATATATATGTGTTAGTATACTGTATTGGTGTTTTTCTTTCTGTCTTACTTCACTCTGTATAATCGGCTCCAGTTTCATCCATCTCATCAAACCGATTCAAATGTATTCTTTTTAACGGCTGAGTAATACTCCATTGTGTATATGTACCACAGCTTTCTTATCCATTCATCTGCTGATGGACATCTAGGTTGTTTCCATGTCCTGGCTATTATAAATAGTGCTGCGATGAACATTGGGGTACATGTGTCTCCTTCACTTCTGGTTTCCTCGGTGTGTATGCCCAGCAGTGGGATTGCTGGGTCATATGGCAATTCTATTTGCAATTTTTTAAGAAATCTCCACACTGTTTTCCATAGTGGTTGTACTAGTTTGCATTCCCACCAACAGTGTAGGAGGGTTCCCTTTTCTCCACACCCTCTCCAGCATTTATTGCTTGCAGATTTTTGGATCGCAGACATTCTGACTGGTGTGAAGTGGTACCTCATTGTGGTTTTGATTTGCATTTCTCTAATAATGAGTGATGTTGAGCATCTTTTCATGTGTTTGTTAGACTGAACTTTTTTTATTTTTGAATAACTTTAGATTTACAGAAAATAGTACAGAGTCTTGAGTATACCTCTTACCAGATTTCACTTTCCCCTCAGGTTATCATCTTACATTACTCCTTGGTTTCTTTTAATCCTCACACAACCTTTGAAAGAAGCTACTATTGTTTTCTGTAAGAAGCAGCTTAGGCCACATTGTAAAGCGTAATTTATTAATTCAACAAATATTTGAGTGTACTATGTGGCAGGCATTATTTTAGGGTTGACCATGGGCATATACTGGTGAGTAAGATGGTATGCTTGCCTTCATGAAATTGTAATATTTATGTTATTTTTTTCTGTAAAACACTACATTGAACTAATTTCCTTTTTGTTCCTCTGGGAAGTCATTATAGGAAAAGCACTGAAATGTTTATCTCATGAGTGATATAGTATGAACTATCACCCCGCCACCCAATTGGTTTCCTCAAAATTATGGATGTAGTTAGCTCCAGACCTCTACACTTAGCCACTTTCACAAACTGCTCCATAATGTTAATATATATGCCAGTTTGGATTTCTGATAATCTGTATACCTGGTTATATTTACTGCTGTACACTGTCATCCTCTAAAAATCCTTTGTTGTCTTACAACCATTGGCTCTGTAGGTAGTACAGATTATGTGAAAACATAATTCTCAGCATCAGAAGCCTGGGTTGGATTTTTAGTAAGGGAATATAGCCTTCAAGCCCTGTTAACAGTAATGGGAATCCCATGACTACCTCACCACACTCCTTGTGGAAAATACTACTATTCCTGAGGGGGTCACTGACCTTTACATCCATTACAGAGGTATGGAAGGAACACGGTGGAAGAAGTACTTTAAGTAATAGGTTAGCCAGAGAGAGACAGAAGAATAATCAGAGCACTTAAAAGCTGGAGGAAGCTTATGAAAGAATGGGGAAGTGATATTCTTGTAACAGGGATCCCTGCTGTTCTCTATTTTCAGTGTGGCAAAGCAAAGCAGGCCCCTATGGACTCAAATACTAAAGAATGAATTATAGGCCTGAATAGTAATGTGGTAGTGCTAATGATTTCATCAGTGGCCATGGCCCTTGTCATTCCATTTTAGGTATATATGAGTTTGTGTGTGTGCTTTGGGCCAGTTAACTTATTAAATAACCTTTTTGGCTTAAAAAATAAATTGTAGTTTTTCAGGAATAATTTACTTATTATTAATTTGGCAGTGTGGGAAATGCACTTTATATGTTTCTGCAATCATACTGACTGAATAAACGAATAAGTTACATCATTATTTCTTGTGTTTATTCCCATGTATTAAACATACTGCTTTTAGCCTAGTCCTTTTTCTGTCAGGCTTTAAGATCTTTCTCCAAATTATTCTTTTAGAAACTGAAATTTTTACTTTTCCCTCTAAATTCTTTTTCCATTTTCTCCCATCATCCTTTAATTCATTCTCATACATTAGATTTTATATCTTTCTAGAAGCAATCATATTTCCCTTTGTTTATATATACATTTTTCCTGAAATCTAGATTTTAATCTCTATATTTGTGAGTATTATTAAGTAATTATGAAGTAATTTTGTGGCAGTAATGATTTTTGTGGTGATTTTTGTGGCAGACTCCCAGTTGTCATTGGAGATATTATAACACTATTAAGGCTAAGAAATATAATAATGAACATTTGTGCTAGACATGTATTTGTTGTTCCTCCAGACCAATATCAAATATTTAAGCCAAAGTTCAGTTAGTTTTAGAAGAGACATTTTACATCTTTTCATACCTTCTCATCTAAAATGTTCCTGAAGAGTTTATACTCTCTCCCAGCTGTGCTTTTCTGACATTAATGTTCATAGAGTTTAGTGTCTCATCAGTTTTCTGAAATCTCATGGTTTTATCAAACCTAATTTTTGTTTCATACTACTAGTTTAAAATTTCTCTAAGTTTCTCTCAAGAGATCCTTGAGGGAGTTGGAATTGTTCTTGAGGCACTCAGGAAAGTATGTGATGTGAGTCAGCATTTCATTTCATTGAAGACAAATGAAGTATCTCGTTTTAAGGTGAAAGTCACCCCTTTCTCTTCATACTCTGCTAACTATCAAGCTACAAACAACGAGAGACCCCATGGGAATGGAGATACGGTGTTATGCTATGGTAGGTTTCACTACACTACACTGCACTACTTTACAGCAAGGGAAAATTGCAAGGATGGGCTGTTGTTGTCAATTTATGTGAAGATTTGTGTGAGAGAAACGTACTTGGAGGAGGTGGAAATTGTCCAAAAATTTTCTTCTACCTAAAGGGTACCCTTTGCTATTGACATTAATTAGCAACTTTGAGCTAGTTGTGTGCAGCCCAAAATGAAGTGGAAAATTAATAATTTTCTCTAAATTTGAATTGTTGCCTAGATCTTTCGGGACATAAATCTGTTTCTTTGTTTGTTTTTTTATTATTCTACCTAAAGCATGGCTCTTGTGCAAGGGACAGAATTTGTATTTCTGTGAAGACTGAGACAACTAAGAGATTCCCTTTCTTTCCTACAAAAGAATGATTTAAGATCACTCACTGCAGCTTCCTACATTGTCTTATGTGCTAGCTACTGCTTGCTGAGTTAAGATTACCAATTTCTATCTAGTGATTTTATCTTTTAGAAATCACAAAAGCAAATAATTCTGTTGCCATTTTTCTCAAGGTGTGTATATGCCTTTCAAATATTTGCTTGGAAATAGAAGACTGTTCCTGTCTTGCTCATCTTGGTAAAACTCATTTACTGTTTTTCCTTTTAAACTGTTAGCTCAAGTGACCTTACACATGAGTCCCAGCTGTGCATTAGCATTGCTTGGGGATGTGTTTGTATCTTTTGTCTAAAAATACCCAGCCGGTAGGATTCATGATCCATGAAAGCTAATTGAAACAATTTCTCTTCAAGTTTTGGCAAGCAAAGCATGCATTATAAGCATTAATATCTATAAATTGAATTGTTAATGAATCTAGACACTAATAATGAATGCAATTTTGCAGGCTTAACTAGAAACACTAAAATTATCAGGATCTGGAACAGAATTTTCAATCATTTTTGCTTATTAAATACCAAAGCTATGCTTTTAATAAGCTAATCATTTTTATTTGACCCCATAGGAGTAGCTCAGTTGATTAGAAACAGGTTTCTAAGTGCAAAACAATGTTGCTTTTCTCTTAATGTTTTAACTACCAAAGCAGTGAAATTTTAAGATGGATATTTGATCTCATAGTCTGTGTCTTCTAATCACATTTGTATATACATTCAATGCTTTATGAAATATTTACTTACTCCATTTCACCTGTATTAAACTGGATGTCATATAAATGTGTGTCTACACACATATGCATGTGTGTGTGTGTGCATGCGCATCCTCTTCAGTTTTTAAAAGTCAGTGTCACAATTGGCTTAAACAAATGGTCGTATTTTACATGAAAACATTTGAGAAGAAGACTGCATTATCAAGGTGTAATAGAATTTTGAGCTTCATGGTTGCCTAATAGCGGTATTATTTTCTGAGCCTCTGGTATATATATTTCCATTTGAATATCACCTCCTAAAACTTGTGCATAGACCCAGTTTAAATTGCAGCAAAATCCAGTACATAATGTTAAACAGCAATAGAGAGTTTTCTCTTAATTGCTTGAATGACTTGAGACAGTCAGCCATGTGCTAAAGGGCACATTTAGTGCCTTTCCATAGTTGTGTACCAAATAGTTCCCAAGTGGCCAGAAAGAGTTAATGCACCTTTCTGTGTCCTTTCACTTACTACTCAGGAATGATTTAACCGCTAGGAAGAGTGAAAGCGTGCTAACTAGGAATATGTGACATCTCTCTCAGTATTCTCATGGAGGTGACTGAAATTGGAACTTAAAGTACCTTTTCTGATTGCTTCTTTCCCTACAGATCTTAAGGATATTGACAGTTGTTTTAGGTTGAAATAAAGAAAACTAAGAAACCAAAGTGTAGAAGTTGAGTCTAATAGTAATTTTTGCTTCAGAGGTTATAGGTTGGAACTTCTGTGGAAAGGTGGCCTAGAAGGGCTGTTAGAATGCTTTGATATTTTTTTTTCTTCAGCATTATTGCATATTCCTTTTGAGTACCAGATCTAAGAATCTGTAATACATTTAGAAGAATGGAATATATGACCAATGTATATTATTCATATTTTCTCAGAAATATAGTGTGTATTATCATCTGTGAAATTGTTTTCAGGATTTCCCAACCATCATAGATGTGATAATTATAGGCATGTACTTTTTTTTTTCCCCAATGACTGTTTACTTTAGTTAACCAAATCTTATACCTCGATTCTTATATATGTGGCTTTATCAAAAGGAAATCGAATAGTCTTAGAGCATTTTGTACCGCTTTTTCCAAAAGCTGATGGTCAGTCTATACATGTGACTTAATCAGCCAAGAAAATCTTCCTAGCCACAAAGCTCAAGAAAAACAATCAGCTAAACAAAATTCTTCCCCAAAGAACCATTTAGAGAATGCTCATTTCTTAGTTAATAAACTTTTACTACTTTCTAACATTTTGATCACGCTTTAAAAAAAATTTTTTTATTGAATTTAGTCTTTCTTTTCCTGTTAGAAATAAAATTTGGATTGACTGTATTTTACATATCAGTAAATCTTGATTAAATGAGTCCCTGGATTATAAGCCTGTCTGGATTCAACTGTCTATTTTTATTTCCAAGAACATGTGATTTTAAAACTGTACATACCAGTCTAAGTTCTGATATAAAAATCTTCTCCAAAATTGTCTAAGTCAATTGGCATTCATTTGATATGGCTACTTGGAGCACAGAAATAATATATGTGCCTGAATAAGCAAGAATTTTTGCTTATTCCAGACTTTTTGCTATTACCTGGTCAATTTCATCAAAATGAATTCCACAGACAAATCTTAATAGTTAAGCTCAACCTATTGTAAGCAGTCATACTCAGAACAGAGTAAGAATCTTCTACTTTTCTTTCTTAGCCAAATATTTTTTAAAAAAATTCTACATCAGTTCAGTTTTCTTGAAGTTTTTTCATGTGATAGTTTACATCAGAAACATGACTGAAAATCTTTACTATAAGATTTATTTCTATGCTTAGTTGGAAGGCAATGTGCCTATTATCACTGCAGTATTTGATTTTTACGCTAGTTCTGTTTCTCAAAAATATTTCTTTTTATATCTGTGGTGTTATAAATAGAAGTACTATAAACTCTGTGTTACACTGAATAACATACCTCATTCCAGAGCAGAGAGAGGTTGAAATGATGTCTCTAACACAAACATTTTCTCTTCTTATAAGTGCTCTAGGAAGATAACATTCTATACAGGAAATTTAAAACAGGAAATCAAACTTGAACTTAATAATTCTTATTGCAAGCCTAATTCTTAAATATCTTCATTTTCATCTTAAAATATATCCTCATTGTCATCATCTTAAACTGTTCTTCTCCATTAAAATAGTAAGACTTGAAGCTTTCCAATAAAAATCTATTCTGCAATGCTTATTTTAAAAATGCAGTAACAGTGATTTTAAACTAAATCCTGAGCTATATCTAAAGGGTATGGTTAGACATGACCAATAATCAGAACTCTCTTTAGATCCTCAGACCTTTACTTTCACAGTATCTTTCCATGACTTACATAAGACAAGAAACCAGTAGGGACACTTAAACATTGCTTATGTGAAGAACCCAGCAAAACAGACACATACTGGAATGAGTAAATTACTTGACTTGGAAATTATGATTACTTAATACCATGGAGCTTCCCTGGTGGCTCAGATGGTAAAGAATTTGCATGAAATGCAGGAGATTCTGGTTTGATCCCTGGGTCAGAAGATCCCATGGAGAAGGGAATGGCTACCCAATCCAGTTTTCCTGGTGGCTCAGATGGTAAAGAATCTGCCTGCAATGATGTTAATACTATTCTATTCTTAGAAGTTCACACTTCTTCTGTTATTAGCGTGCAGCTCTTGTTTTTCCAGTCAAATGCCTGACTGCAGGCATTATATCTACATCCCAAGTAAGAAGAAAGGAGAAATAGCAAAGAGCAAAATTCATCTTGCTTGGCTTGTGTTTATCAAGAAAGTGAAATTGTCCTCAGTTCAGTTCAGTCATTCAGTCATGTTCGACTCTTTGCAACCCCGTGAACCACAGCACACCAGGCCTCCCTGTCCATCACCGACTCCTGGAGTCCATCCAAACCCATGTCCATTGAGTCGGTGATGCCATCCAACCATCTCACCTGCTGTCTCAGGGACTTTCATTTATATCTCATTGGTCAGTACTGTCACATGATCACTCCTAGTTGTGAGGGAACCTGAGGAAGTGAGTAGTTTTTATTATTGAGGTATAATTGCTTTACAATATTAAATAAGTTTCAGGTATATAACATAGTTATTCACAGTTTTTAATGATTATACTGCATTTATAATTATTATAAAATATTGGCCATATTCCTTGTACTGCTCAATATATCCTTGTAGCTTATTTATTTTACATACAATAGTTTGTACCTTTTAATCCTCTATCCCTATCTTGCTCCTTCCCCCTTTGGTAACCACTAGTTTTCTATATCTGTGATTCTTATTCTTTTTTGTAATATTTATATATCCACATATAAGTGATAAAATATAGTCTTTGTCTTACTCTGTCTGAGTTCTTTCATTTAGCATAATACCCTCCAAGTCTATCCATGTCATTGAAAATGACAAAATTTCATTCTTTTTTTAAATGGCTGACTTGTATTCCATAGTGTATATATGTGTATGTGTGTGTGTGTATACATACATACACCACGAAAGAAGATGTGGTATATACTGTGGAAGGTGAGTAATTTTAAAAAATTATTTTTTCTATTTTTTAATAGACAATACAGTCTCAAACTTAAAACATCAAAGTATAGGAAGGTATATTAATGAGAATCTCTCTTTCAAATCACATCTCCTTCATTTTCCAACTTCATATACATCCCTCCTTCCCCTCCCCCCCAAAACAGGTAACCATTGATAATAGTCTTTTTTTATCCTTCTGGAAATTTAAAAACTGTATATGATTCAAATATGTGTTCTTTTCTCCCCTCCTTTTGAAAAATCATAAATAGTATGTGAAATAAGGATTTTTAACTGGTCACATAGCTGTCTCAATCAAACTAAACCAAAAGAACAAGCCAGTATTCTTCTAATAAAGAAGGAAGGGGACTAATAATATCTTACATGGACTATTTTGTGCATTTATTTTGGTCTGAGTTGAGTCCAGTATTATAAAGATAGCTGTGAAACTGCTGATCCTATTTAGCAACTGACAAAGGCATAAGTGTTCCTCACAACAAGATACCTGTGTCATCCGTGTAGCACAACCCTGTATAGAGGAGTTGATCAATAAATGTATAATATAGAGCTCATGATATCTTTTACCCCATAACTGCTCCTCTTCAACTCAGTTAATGAAGCTACCATTTGGTAAATTATTCAGACCAGAAACTAAGTGGTCATCCTTGATTCCTTTTTATCCTGCTTCCAGATGTGTCCCCTTCTCTTATACACCACATCCATTAAGTCAGTCACTCCTGCTGACTACCTTCAGAAGATATCCCATGTACCTCGTAGCCTCCATCCTCTCTATCCTGGGCCTGGCCACTGTACTTGTCTTCCTACTTGTTAATTCTTGTTAATTCTCTGGCTTTTCCCACTAAAATATAAGTTTCATCAGTGCCAGAACTTTGTACTGTTTATTTCTTCATTCAGCAAATGTTTGTTGAGTACTTGCTATGTGCCAGATCCTTTGCCATCGGGGTGATCAAAACAAAATGGACAAAAATTACTTCCTTCATGGAGCTTTTATTTGTGTGCATTTGTGCATGTATGTTTCTGTAGGCAGGGGTATAAACAGTCAACAAAGACATAAAATATATAGTAGTTTAACCTTATGTACTTCTGTGAGGAAAATAAATAAAGAAAAGGAATGAGGATCACCTGGATATTGACAGTTTTTACTTTGTCTTCGCTATTTTGATATAAACTAGTGTTTATATCAAACCACCTAAAGCAGTGGCCTTTTAACACCAGACACATCTGTGGGTTTCTGGAGGTTGAAATAAACTGTCTATAGCTCAGTTCCAGGTATAGCCCTTGTGTCTCCCATTTTTCTGGCACCAGTGGAATACCAAATAATGTGATCCTCCATGGCAAAAAGCAGGAGTATAGAGCCCAGTCCTAGCAATGCAAACCATTTAAAGTCTCTGTTTGAACGATGTCCACAACTTCCCACTGGCAATATTGATTGATTTCTGGAAGTTATTTAAATATTCTGAATATGAATCCTTTACTGGATGTATAGGTATCCATATTCAATCAGTTCAGTCACTCAGTCATGTCCGACTCTTTGCGACCCCATGAACGGCAGCATGCCAGGCCTCCCTGTCCAAAACCAACTCCTGGAGTCTACCCAAACCCATGTCCATTGAGTCAGTAATGCCATCCAACCATCTCATCCTCTGTCGTCCCCTTCTCCTCCTGCCCTCAATCTTTCCCGGCATCAGGGTCCTTTCCAATGAGTCAGCTCTTCGCATGAGGTGGCCAAAGTACTGGAATTTCAGCTTCAACATCAGTCCTTCCAATGAACACCCTGGACTGATCTCCTTTAGGATGAACTGGTTGGATCTCCTTGCAGTCCAAGGGACTCTCAAGAGTCTTCTCCTACACCACAGTTCAAAAGCATCAATTCTTCGGCGCTCAGCTTTCTTCACAGTCCAACTCTCATATCCATACATGACTACTGGAAAAACCATAGCCTTGACTAGATGGACCTTTGTTGACGAGTGATGTCTCTGCTTTTTAAAATGTCATCTAGGTTGGTCATAACTTTCCTTCCAAGGAGTAAGCATCTGTTAATTTCATGGCTGCAATCACCATCTGCAGTGATTTTGGAGCCCCTAAAAATAAAGTCAGCTACTCTTTCCGCTGTTTCCCCATCTATTTCCCATGAAGTGATGGGACCAGATGCCATGATCTTCGTTTTCTGAATGTTAAGCTTTGAGCCAACTTTTGCACTCTCCTCTTTCACTTTCATCAAGAGGCTCTTTAGTTCCTTTTCACTTTCTGCCATAAGGGTGGTATCATCTGCATATCTGAGGTTATTGATATTTCTCCCGGCAATCTTGATTCCAGCTTGTGCTTCCTCCAGCCCAGTGTTTCTCATGATGTACTCTGCATATACGTTAAGTAAACAGGGTGACAGTATACAGCCTTGACGTACTCCTTTTCCTGTTTGGAACCAGTTTGTTGTCCATGTCCAGTTCTAACTGTTGCTTCCTGACCTGAGTACAGGTTTCTCAAGAGGCAGGTCACATGACCTGGTATTCCCATCTCTTTCAGACTTTTCCACAGTTTATTGTGATTCACACAGTCAAAGGCTTTGGCATAGTCAATAAAGCAGAAATAGATGTTTTTCTGGAAACTTCTTGCTTTTTTGATGATCCAGCGAATGTTGGCAATTTGATCTCTGGTTCCTCTGCCATTTCTGAAACCAGCTTGAACATCTGGATGTTCGTGGTTCACGTATTGCTGAAGCCTGGCTTGGAGAATTTTGACGTATTACAGACATCTTTACTTGGGTTATGGCTTACTTTTAAAGTTTTTTTTTTAATTGTGCCTTGATTTATGAAAGTTATTAATTTAATGTGATCCGATTATCAATGTTTGTTTTTTTAAATACTGCTTTGGTCTTTTGTTTAAGAAATCTTTTCCAGTGTAATATAAAAATGTTGTTATAAATTGACTTCTAAAACTTTGTAGTTTGTCTCTCACGCTTAGGATTGTAATCTACCTGGCAGTGATTTCAGTATATGGTGAGAAACAGGAAACCAGATTAAATGGTTTTTTCCATATTGAAACCCAACTGCCCCATTGCAGGACGGATTAGTCTAACCTTTTCTCATTGATCATGAATGCCTGCTATGTTAAAAGTGAAGTTTTATATCACTGGGTCTATTTATGAATTCTCTCTTTTGTTTGTTGGTCCCTATACTATTGCATCTTTATCTTGGCTTTTAATAAGTGTTGGTGTTTGGAAGAGGATTTTTGGTGGGAGAATCCCCCTAACTTGTTCTTCTTCATGAATATATTGGCCATTCTTTGCTCTTTCCTTTTCTATATATATTTTATCATCACTTGTTAAACTCAAGGAAAAGGCAGTTGAAATTGTTTTACATCAATGGCTAATAAAATAATGACTATTTATTGATTTGAGTGTTTTGTGACAAAATATAAAATATTTCAGCATTAAAAAAAATTGTTTTACATTTAAAGATTAATTTGGAGAGAACTATATTCTTTAAAATATATAACCTTTCTATCTTTAAACATTTGCTATTATCTCCATTTATATCTTACTATCTTTTAACAAAGTAATTTTTAATAAATCTTTTATATATTTTGTTATATTTATGACATATACTTCTTGTGTTGCCATTGGAAATGGTTTGTTTTATTGGGAAATATTTTAAATATACAGATAAGAATAGAGAATAATGTAATGAACACCTATGCACCTATTCCCAGCTTTGCAGAGTATTAGCACTATGGCTGATTTCCCACTGCTGCTCTTTCTCCTCCAATTACGCATTATAAATACAATTACTGTTCCATCTGTGTTCCTCTCCTATCTCACTCTCTTCCCTCCCTCCTTTTCTAGCATTTCACAAATCCAGTGTTATGATTCTTATACTTTTTTTTAATATTTCCACCACATGTTTATGTATTTGTTAGCAATATAAAATATCATTGTATTTTGTAATATAAAAGGCTTGATGTCTTTTATTAAAATAGTACTCTAATATTATTATATTAATAGAAAGTAGTCTGTAAAAAAGGTCTTTCTACCTACAGTATTAGTCATTCTTATTTTTCTCCAGGGTTCTCACTAAAACATTACATCTTTGGAACTCATACTGTTTTTCTCTTTGAGAAAGCTCTAGAGAGAGGAAGGTATAAAATTTTCAAATGAAGGAATATATTTTAACATAATCATGTATGTTTTGGACTGACATTTCCATTTCATATGAGACATATTTGAGTTAATTATTTTAAGTCTAACTCAATGAGGTGAAATTATGCTGCCATTGATTTTAGGCATTTTTGACTCTTGCCTGATTCACCCATAGCCCCATTTCTTAAACACTTGGACAGAATAAATAAATGATAAACAAATAAAATGTAATCTACATAGTATATTCCAAGTCCCCCAAATTAAGATCAGCATGATTTTATATATAAATTTTCACTTTAGCTTTGACACTGATGATAGAGAAGAAAGGTATAAATAGTCACTTTTTTTGTTGGATAATTGCTAATGACCGGAAGTAAATTGAAGAATTTCTTGATTCATTTATAAGTCATATTCAGCTTTCCCTAATTATGGATTTATGCTTTCTCAAAGTTTAAACAAATTCAAGTGATGTTTTGCCTACTTTGAGCTGAATATCAACCCATGTTCAGGAAATGACATATGGATCCACATTTGCTTTTGTTACCTACTAATCCATGCTTATTTGTATGACTATAGGGACTAATTACTGTCCTTCCTGAAAATAGTGTAATAATTTACCCATGGGTGAAGGAAATCAATGGGAAACTTAAAAGGAGTACTTCAAGGAGAACTTTAAACATAAGATAAATTTTAAATACTAAGACTTCTATCACAACACTTTTTCTGTATTAATGATGCTGTTAGAACAAATGAGTCAAACAAGGATTATTTATTTTATGGGTGATTTTGATAAGACAAGTATAAGTGCTTTATGCAAAGATTTATGTAGATAGTAACTCTGTTTTTGTAGCCTTTTATAAGATATGCTGCTCCAAGAGTGTTAGAATTCATATTTCTGTTTATTAAAATAGAAAAGATGTTTAAACTACAGCCCCAAAAAGTTAGTTGCTTCATAGGATAGTTCAGTAACTTCAAGAAAACTGAAATCATATCAAGCACCTTTTCCAACTACAACATTATAAGACTAGCAATCAATTAAAAGAAAAAAAACTACAAAAAACACAAACACATATCTTTCAAATGAAAAGAAAATTAATGCAATAAATTTTCATTAAGAAAAAGATATGAAAATTAATGGCATTTTTCACAGAACTAGAACAGATAATTTTTGAAAAATTTGTATGGAAACACGAAAGATCCCAAATAGCCAAAACAATATTTAGAAAGAAGAACAGAACTGAAGGAATCATGTTTTCTGACTTCAGGCTATGCTACAAAGCTAAAGTATTTAAAACAGCATGATACTGGCACAAAAACAGACACATAGGTCAATGGAACAGAAAAGAGAGCCCATAAACCCACACCCTTGTGGTCAATTAATCTAAGACAAAAGAGACAAGAATATGCAATGGAAAAAAGATAATCTCTTCAGTAAGTGGTGCTAGGAAAATTGGAGAGCTACATGCAGAAGATTCCAGTTGAGCTATTTCAAATCCTGAAAGATGATGCTGTGAAAGTGCTACACTCAATATGCCAGCAAATTTGGAGAACTCAGCAGTGGCCACAGGACTGGAAAAGGTCAGTTTTCATTCCAATCCCAAAGAAAGGCAATGCCAAAGAATGCTCAAACTACCACACAATTGCACTCATCTCACATGCTAGTAAAGTCATGCTCTAAATCCTCCAAGCCAGGCTTCAGCAATACGTGAACCATGAACATCCAGATGTGCAAGCTGGTTTCAGAAAAGGCAGAGGAACCAGAGATCAAATTGCCAACATCCGCTGGATCATGGAAAAAGCAAGAGAGTTCCAGAAAAAGATCTATTTCTGCTTTATTGACTATGCCAAAGCCTTTGACTGTGTGGATCACAATAAACTGTGGAAAATTCTGAAAGAAATGGGAATACCACACCACTGACCTGCCTCTTGAGAAACCTATATGCAGGTCAGGAAGCAGTAGTTAGAACTGGACATGGAACAACAGACTGGTTCCAAATAGGAAAAGGAGTACGTCAAGGCTGTATACTGTCACCCTGTTTATTTAACTTCTATGCAGGGTACATCATGAGAAACGCTGGGCTGGAGGAAGCACAAGCTGGAATCAAGATTGCCGGGAGAAATATCAATAACCTCAGATATGCAGATGATACCACTCTTATGGCAGAAAGTGAAGAGGAACTAAAAAGCCTCTTGATGAAAGTGAAAGAGGAGAGTGCAAAAGTTGGCTTAAAGCTCAACATTCAGAAAACGAAGATCATGGCATCTGGTCCCATCACTTCATGGCAAATAGATGGGGAAACAGTCGAAAGAGTAGCTGACTTTATTTTTCTGGGCTTCAAAATCACTGCAGATGGTGATTGCAGCCATGAAATTAAAAGATGTTTACTCCTTGAAAGGAAAGTTATGACCAACCTAGATGACATTTTAAAAAGCAGAGACATCACTTCGTCAACAAAGGTCCATCTAGTCAAGGCTATGGTTTTTCCAGTAGTCATGTATGGATATGAGAGTTGGACTGTGAAGAAAGCTGAGCGCCGAAGAATTGATGCTTTTGAACTGTGGTGTAGGAGAAGACTCTTGAGAGTCCCTTGGACTGCAAGGAGATCCAACCAGTCCATCCTAAGATCAGTCCAGGGTGTTCATTGGAAGGACTGATGTTGAAGCTGAAATTCCAGTACTTTGGCCACCTCATGCAAAGAGTTGACTCATTGGAAAAGACCCTGATGCTGGGATAAATTGAGGGCAGGAGGAGAAGGGGACGACAGAGGATGAGATGGCTGTATGGCATCACTGACTCAATGGACATGAGTTTTGGTGAACTCCGAGAGTTGGTGATGGACAGGGAGGCCTGGCGTGCGGCGATTCATGTGGTCGCAAAGAGTCGGACACGACTGAGTTACTGAACTGAACTGAACTGAACATGGAGAGGTAGAAAATTAAAACATTCTTTAATACTTTATTTTAAAAAAAAGCACTTCAGAGTGGATTAAAAACCTAAATGTGAAACTGGAAGCTATAAGAGTCTTAGAGGAAAACATGTGCCAAACACTCTTTGACATAAATTATAGCAATATTTTTTTGGATCTGTCTCCTAAAGCTAAGGAAATAAAAGCAAAAATAAACAAATGGGACTTAATTGAACTTAAAAGTTCTTGCCCAGCAAAGGAAACATTGACAAAATAAAAAGACAACCTACTGAATGATAGGAAATATTTGCAAATGATATGACTGATAAGAGGTTAATATCCAAGTTATATAAACAGCTCATGTAACTCAATGTAAAAAATAACCAGCTCAACTGGAAAGTGGGCAAAAGATCTGAATAGACATTTTTCCAAAGAGAATATATGCATGGCCAACAGAGCACATGAAAATATGCTTAATATCACTTATTATTAGGGAAATGCAAATCAAGACCACAGCAAGATATCACCTTACAACTGTCAGAATGGCTATCCAAAAGAACAGAAATAGCAAATGCTGACAAGGAAGTGGAGAAAAGAGAACCCACATACACTGTTGGTGGGAATGTAAATTGGTGCAGCCACTATGAAAAATAGTATAAAGGTATCTCAAAAAACAAAAATAGAACTGCCATATGACCCAGCAGATCCTCGGCTGGATATATATCTGAAAAAACAAAAATGCTCATTTGATGGGTGGAAGAGATGTTTCTCCAAAGAAGACATACAGATGACCAACAAACACATGAAAAGATGCTCAACATCGCTCATTATTAGAGAAATGCAAATCGAAACTACAATGAAGTATCACCACACACAGGTCAGAATGGCCATCATCAAAAAACCTATAAACAATACATGCTGGAGAGGATATGGAGAAAAGGGAGCCCTCTTACACTGTGGTGGGAATGTAAATTGATACAGCCACTATAGAGAACAGTATGGAGATTCCTTTAGAAACTAGGAATAAAACTACCATATGGCCCAGCAATCCCACTACTGGGCATATACCTTGAGAAAACCATAACTGAAAAAGACACATGTACTTCAGTGTTCATAGCAGCACTATTTACAATAGGACATGGAAACAATCTAGATGTGCATCAACAGATGAATGGATAAAGAAGATATAGGGGTGTGTGTGTGTGTGTGTGTGTTTATGGATATATAATGGAATATTACTCAACCATAAAAGAAGAACAAATTTGAGTCAGTTCTAGTGAGGTGGATGAACCTAGAGCTTGTTATACAAAGTGAAGTAAGTCAGAAAGAGAAAAACAAATATAGTATATTAATGCATGTATGTAGAATCTGGAAAAATGGTATTGATGAACTTATTTGCAGAGAAGGAATGGAGATGCAGATATATATAATGGACTTGTGGACACAGTGAGGGAAGAAAAGAGTGGGACGAATGGAGAAAGTAGGATCAACAACATATATACACTACCATGTGTAAAACAGATAGTTAATGAGAAGTTGCTGTATAACACAGGAAGCCCAGCCTGGCACCCTGTGGTGACCTTGAGGGGTGAGAAGGTGGAGGAGAGGGAGGCTCAAAAGGGGGATGATTTATGTATAAATATGGCTAATTTGCATTGTTGTATGGCAAAAACCAATACAACACTGTAAAGCAATTCTCTTCCAGTTAAAAAGTAAAAACACACATTTAGTCCAGTGTTCATTGCAGCACTATTTACAATAACCAGGACATGGAAACAACCTAGATGTCCATCAACAGATGAATGGATAAAGAAGTTGTAGTATGTATATGCAGTGGAATATTACTCAGCCATAAAAAGGAACAAATCT
This sequence comes from Capra hircus, assembly GCF_001704415.2. Lineage (NCBI taxonomy): Eukaryota > Metazoa > Chordata > Mammalia > Artiodactyla > Bovidae > Capra > Capra hircus. Next base: position 39,801,255 of record NC_030825.1, read on the forward strand.
GAGTCAAGCTGAGAAGGATGAACCTAGAGTCTGTTATAGAGAGTGAAGTAAATGAGAAAGAGAAAAAGAAATATCATATATTAACACATATTTATAGAATCTAGAAAATAGTACTAATGAGCTGATTCGCAGGGCAGGAATAGAGACAACAAATTTGTAGACGCAGTAGGGGAAGGAGAAGGTGGGACAAATGAAGAGTAGCATTGGAATATATACTTTACCATGTGTAAAATAGATGGCTAGTGGGAAGTATTGGAGAAGGTAATGGCACCCCACTGCAGTACTCTTGCCTGGAAAATCCCATGGACGAAGGAGCCTGGTGGGCTGCAGTCCATGGGGTCGCTAAGAGTCGCACACGACTGAGCGACTTCACTTTCACTTTTCTTTCATGCACTGGAGAAGGAAATGGCAACCCACTCCAGTGTTCTTGCCTGGAGAATCCCAGGGACGGGGGAGCCTGGTGGGCTGCCATCTATGGGGTCGCACAGAGTCGGACACAACTGAAGTGACTTAGCAGCAGCAGCAGTGGGAAGTATTAACACAAGGAGCTCAGCGTGGTGTTCTTTGACAACCTAGAGGCATGGGATTGGGTGGTAGGAAGAAGGCTCAAGAAGGGGATATATGTATACTTATGACTGATTCACATTATATGGCAAAAACCAACAAAATGTTGTAAATAAATTATCCTCTAATTAAAAAAATATTTAAATGCTCTTTAAAAAGATACATGCACCCCAGTATTCATAGCAGCATTATTTGCACTTGCCAAGATAAGGAGGCAACCTACATGTCTGTCAGTAGATGAAAATGATAGAGAAGATGTAGTTTGTGTGGACTACTATCCAGCCATAAAAAGGAGTGAAATTTTGCCATTTGCAACAACATGGGTGGACTTGGAGGGCATGATGCTAAGTGAAGAAAATCAGACAGAGAAAGGCAAATACTGTATGATATCACTTATATGTGTAATCTGAAAAATACAACAAACTAGTGAACATAACCAAAAAAAAGCAGACTCATAATATAAAAAACTAGTGGTTACCAGAGGGATGAGGAAAGGGGGAGGGCAGTATGAGGGTGGGAGACGAAGGTACAAACTATTATGTATAAAATAAGGTACAAGGATATATTGTACAACAAAAGCATTTTAGCCAAGATTTTATAACTAGAAATGGAGTATAACCTTTCAAAATTGTAAATCATTATATTGTACACTTGTAAATTGTATTGATACACCCATTTTTGTTATTGTTTTGCAACCTCATGGCCTGCAGCATGCCAGACTCCCCTGCCCTTCACTATCTCCTGGAGTTTACCTAACTTCATGTCCATTTGACAGTCAGTAATGCTAAAATCCTTTTTGATTATGTCAACTGTACTTCAGTTAAAAAAAAAAAAACAACGTTGTTTCAGAAGAAGGTAATCAGAGATGTGAAGTTATTCTAGAAGAGAAAATAGAACCTGGCTATTTAGAGAACTATATGTAGAGTCACACTATTCCTATACTTCTGAACACAGAGGGTAACTTTAATTTTTTTAAATTTAAATTTATTTAGTTTAATTGGAGGCTAATTAATTTTAAAATCTGGAGAATTTATACATTTTATACAAGGAAAGGTCAATGTTTTTATTTTACTTCATGAAAAGTGTTTTATATGGGTTCTTGACACAGTAAAAACACCACAGTTGTAGTTCTGACTGCTAACTTTTGTGACTACACTGTATATGTAGTCATGAGACAATTCATATACTGTTCCTTTTATTCTCCATCATAGACACAGAGCAAAGGATACATGGAACCTTGCATGGAATCAGCAGGCTCAAAAAAAGATGCCTGAATTTGGGCAACTTATCAGTAAATAGAGACTTCTATGAACAGCTTGTTCATCTGTACCTTTTTAATCCCTTTCGGTATATAGCAAAGGACTTTCCATGCTTGCTTTAGACGCAACTATAAGGGTAAAGAGAAAAGGCCATGGAAGCTCCTGTTTGTTTGTTTGTTTGTGACTATCCTATCTAAACAATGGCCTGTTTCCTCAAAGGAGACTCCATATATAGAAAGTCAAATCTGTAACCTATCACAGACTTCTGACTTCAATCCTTCTTGCCTTTTTTCTCCTTATTTGTTATTTCAGGATATTTATTACCTTTTTTTTTTTAAACTGAAAATATTTTGGAGGTAATCTCTCGGTAGGCCAGTGATTAGGACCCTGGGCTCTCACTGCCAAGGGCTTGGGTTCAACCCTTGGTTGGAGAACTAAAATCCCATAAGCCGTGCAGCATGGCCAAAAATATATATATTTATACTTGAATAGGAAATGCTTCCACAGTATTAAATTCTAAGAGGCAAAACAGTCCTAAGTGAAACTTAACATTACCCTTATGTTCAAACCACTCAGGTCTCTTCTTCAGAAGCAACTACTATCACCAGTTTCTGGTGTGTATTTCCAAGATATTTTTATGTGTATGTAAATATATAAAAATACATGCACATACACACATTCTTTAAAAAGCACACACCTACACATAGTATTCCTTTTATTTTGTTCTTCACCTTGCTTTTTTTTTTAAATTTAATTTAATTTTATTTTATTTTTATATAATTTTAAAATCTTTAATTCTTACATGCGTTCCCAAACATGAACCCCCCTCCCACCTCCCTCCCCATAACATCTCTCTGGGTCATCCCCATGCACCAGCCCCAAGCATGCTGTATCCTGCGTCAGACATAGACTGGCGATTCAATTCTTACATGATAGTATACATGTTAGAATGCCATTCTCCCAAATCAACCTTGCTTCTTTAAATTAAGACATCTCAGATCATACTACAATAGTTCTTAAAAAGTTGCCACATTAAAAAACAAATGAAATTTTATACAGATTGTTTAGGCAGAATTGCATTGTGTTGCATACATGCTTAGTTGTGTCTAACTCTTTGCGACCCCATGAATTGCAGCCTGCCCAACAGGCTCCTCTGTCCATGGGATTTTCCAGGCAAGAATACTGGAGTGGGTTGCCATTTCCTACTCCAGGGGATCTTCCCAGCCCAGTGATCAGAACCCTCATCTCCTGTGTCTGCTGCATTGACAGGCAGATTCTTTACCACTGCACCACCCTGTTATATAGATGTCTTTGCAGTTCCTTCATTTCTGACATTTAAGTTGTTTTCAGGTTTTTTAAATTATGAATTCTGTTATGATGGCTATTACTACTTGATGATTTTATATATATGTATCTAGGAACTACAAGATTAAAATGTATGTGCATTTTGCTGGTTTTCTGTCTTACTGCTGTTTTTTTATTTTGATGATGTCCACTCATGTATTTATTATTTCCTCCTCTCTGCTTGCTTTGATTTAAATTAGTGTGCTTTTTTTTTTCACTTTTTCAGATAGAAGCTTAATTGATTGTAAATCTTTTTTTTTCCAATTAAAGCACTTAGAACTATGGATTGCCCTTCAAACCCTGTTTTAGCTGCACCATAAATATTTGATATGTTATTTTCGTTATTATTTCAAAATATTTTATGATTTTCCTGTACTTTCTTATTTGACATCTGTTGTTTAGAAATATGTTTTTTTTTTTTAATTTTAAAATCTTTAATTCTTACATGCATTCCCAAACATTGTTTTAATTGTCAGTACATGGGAGGTTCTGAGATATCTTTTTGTAATTGATTTATAATTTGATTTGGTCATAATACAAACTGTATAATTTCAATCTTTTAAAATTTATGTGACTTCTAAAAATTCATTGAGACATAACCTATGAGTTGGTGGGCGTTCCTTCTGTTCTTGAAACGAATGTACATTCTTTAGTTTATGAGTTTACTCTTCTATTACTGTTAATTAGGTCAGTTTGGTTTTCCAAGTTTTCTATTTCATTTTTTGTCTCATATTCTTATCAACTGTTAACAAAGAGATATATTAAAATCTCTATTTACAATTGTAAATTTGTCTATATCTTTATTTATGTCAGTATTTAGAAATGTATTTCAAAGCTCTCTTAAGAGATGGATACATGTTTACCATTGTTATGTCATCTTAATGAATTGATCTTTTATTATTATGAAATGTCTTTCTTTGATAATATTCCTTGTTCTGAAGTCTATTTTGTCTGATCTGAATATAACTAGCTTTCTTATGCTTAATTCTTGCATGGTATTTTTTTTTTTACTGTTCTTTTACTTGTAATATATCTGTATTTTTATAATGTGTGCTCCTTATAAGTATTGGTTCTTGTGTTTTTTATTGGCTGACAGTTTCTGACTTTTAACGAGAATATTTTGTCCACTTACATTTATTGATAATTTAATTTTGAATAAGTCTTGGGTTAAGCCTACTGTCTTGCTATTTTTTTCCTATTTGTCTTACCTCTTCTTTTTTATGTTTTTTCGGCTTCCTTCCCTGCCTTTCAAATTCATAGTTTTTAATGTATGATTTTTCCCTCTTTCAGCTAATTATCCATATCTTTTGTATTATCATTCTGAATGGTTACTCAAGAATTTATAATTTCATCTTCAAGTTATCACAGTCTGCCTTCAAATAATATACTACATCACATATAATTTGACACCCCTTCTATTTGTTTTTGTTAAACTTTCTTTATATCATATTATAAACCAACTTTACAATGTTTAAAGAAATTAAGATAGAAAAAAAATGTAGTTTGTATTTACCCATACAATTTTTCATTTGCAAAGCTTTTCATTCTTTGTGTAGATCTGGTATTTCCCTCAGCCTGAAGAACTTCCTTTAACATTTCTTGTAGTACAAACCTTCTGAAAACAATGCTCTGAGCTTCTGTTTGTCTGGAATATGGAATTCTTAAAAAGCCATTTTAATCAAACTGCAGCTTTTAGACAACACCGTTGATGCTTCTAGATAAAATACCTATTTTATTTGCTTACCTTTACCGTGCTCTTTCCCAGCTCCCTTTGAAGGCAAATGCTTCACTTCCAAATTACAAGATGACTCTATCAAACAGTTTGGAAGATGATAATTTCTTTAACTGTCACTTCACCACCTCTTTCCTCTTTTTATCATTTCTATTATTAGAAATACCAGTCCATGTCAAATTTAATGTAGAAGACCTGCTTAGAAAGTCTCTAGTCCCATCAACTTTGAAGATTTGGTCTGGTAGACCTAGCCATTTCATTGCACTACAGTCTGCCCTCTGTATCTGTGGGTTCTGCATCAGTGGACTCAACCAACCACAGATCAAAAATATTTGAAAAAAATTTCAGAAAGCTCTACAAAGTAAAACTTAGATTTGCCACATACTGCAACTATTAATATTTACATAGCTTTTACATTGCAAAGTAGTATAAGTAATCCTGAGATGATATAAGGTATGTTGGGGACTTCCCTGGTAGTCCATTGGTTAAGAATCCACCTTGCAATGCAAGGGACACAGATCCCATCCCTGGTTGGGAAACTAGGATCCCACATGCTGTGGAGCAACTAAGCCCTTGCATTGCAACCACTGACCCTGCGCACCACACTTGAAGAGTCTGTGCACTGCAACAAAAGATCCTACATGACACAATGAAGACTCCATGTGCCCAATCTAAGACCAAATGCAGCCAAATAAATAAATATTTTTAAAAATAATAAAGAATATGGGAAGATCTGTGTAGATTATATGCAATACTATGCTATTTTATACCAGACTTGAGCATCAATGGACTTTTGTATCTGTGGGAGACCTGAAACAATATCCACCCCCATGGATACTGAGAGATGACTGTGTAGCTCTTTTTAAGAAAAGGCAACACTAGGGCATGAAAAGAAACTCTGAAAGACTAGTAGAAGTATATTTATAATTTATTCTAATATTGTCTACAGTGATCAACAGTTCTATTCTTGTACATGAGCAGTTGAGGCCTTAAAGGAAAGTTAAGAGAAGAGTTTTCAAGTTACACAAAATTCATTTCCCTATTTTACAGTTAATATTTTTTTATCTCTTGCTGTAAAGAAATAACTTTAGGAGAACTATATACTAACCAATCTTATTTTCATCAACTTTAGGACACTGTTCTTCAACTGCCAGTCTTCCCTCACTCTATATTAAATCTATCAGCAAAAGCTGTCAGGTTTACCTCCAGAATATATCCCGAGTCTGACCATTTTTCTTCCCTTCTAGTGCCCTCCCTTAGTAAAAATATTTTGATCTCTTATCTAGCCTCTATCTAGTAACTTCTTAACCTGTTTCTTTTCTTTTACTCTTACCTCCTAAGTCATTCTTTACACAGCAGCCAGAGTCATCCTTTTAAAATCCAAGTCGATCATATTACTTCTCTGCTCAAAACCCTCTAATGGTTTCCCTTCATGCTTAGAGTAGCAGCCAGTCTTCATCATGGTATAGACTGCCCTGCATATCTGGTTCTACCTCAACATCCTGCCATTTTATCCCTCACTGATTCTGCTCCAGACACACTGTCTTTTCCTTGAACGTGCCGAGCATGCTCCATTTTCTGGGCTTTATTCTTATTGGTTTCTCTGCCTGAATGTTCTCCCAGATTTTTTCAAAGTTGGCATCATCTATTTACTTAAATCTCTCCTCAGAACCGTATCACCGAACACTTTTAAAGTGGCAACTCTCCCACTTTGCCCCCTTACTAGCATAGAAAGATAGCTCTTTGTCCATAATAAATGAGGAGAGACATCAAGAATATAAGTCAGGGTAAGTGAGGATTTCTAGCAGAAGCCCCTTTCTGATCACGTATGAAGTGCACATGTACATTATATGTGTGTGGATTTTATGCTTCTTAAGAAATTGATGAATCATGGAGATAGCAAGGGAGTTTTGGAAAGACTTCGACTTCATTGACTACGCTAAAGCCTTTGCCTGTGTGGATTACAGCAAACTGGAAAAGAGATGGGACTACCAGACCATCCTACCTGTCTCCTGGGAAACCTGTATGCAAGTCAAAAAGCAACAGTTAGCACCAGATATGAAACAACTGACTGGTTCAGAATTGGGAAAGGAGTAAAACAAGGCTGTGTATTGTCACCCCTTTTATTTTACTTCTATGCAGAATACATTATGTGAAATGATGGGTTGGATGACTGACAAGCTGTAATCAAGATTGTTGGGAGAAATTTCAGCAACCTCAGATATGCAGATGATACCACTGATGGCAGAAAATGAACAGGAATTAAAGAATCCATTGATGAGCATGAAAGAGAAGAAAAAAATGTGAAAGAGGGGTGAAAAAGATGACTTGGAACTCAGCATTGAAAAAACTAAGATCGTGGCATCTGGTCCCATCAGTTCATGGCAAATAAAAGAAGAAAAAGTGGAAGCAGTGGCAGATTTTATTTTCTAGTCCTCCAAAATCACTGTGGATGGTGGCTGCAGCCATGAAACTAAAAGACGCTTGCTCCTTGGAAGGAAAACTATGACAAACCTAGACAGTGTATTAAAAAGCAGAGACATCACTTTGCCAACCAATGTCCATATAGTCAAAGATATGGGTTTTTCCAGTAGTCATGTACAGATGTAAGCTGCTGCTGTGCTAAATCACTTCAGTTATGTCCAACTCTGTGTGACTCCATAGGCGGCAGCCCACCAGGCTCCTCTGTCCCTGGGATTCTCCGGGCAAGAATACTGGAGTGGGTGGCCATTTCCTTCTCCATTGCATGAAAGTGAAAAGTGAAAGTGAAGTTGCTCAGTCATGTCCAACTCTTCACAACCCCATGGACTGTAGCCTACCAGGCTTCTCCGTCCATGGGATTTTCCTGGCAAGAGTACTGGAGTGGGTTGCCATTTCCTTCTCCGACAGATGTAAGACTTGGATCAAAAAGAAGGCTGAATGCCGAAGAATTGATGCCTTTGAATTGTGGTTCCAGAGAAGATTCTTGAGAATCCTTTAGACTGCAAGGAGATCAAGCCAGTCAGTCCTAAAGGAAATCAACCCTGAATACTCATCGGAAGAACTGTTGCTAAAGCCGAAGCTCCAATACTTTGGCCACCTGATGTGAAGAGCTGACTGACTGGAAAAGATCCTAATGCTGGGAAGGATTGAAGGCAAAAGGAGAAGAGGGCAGCAGAGGATGAGATGGTTAGATAGCATCACTGACTCAGTGGACATGAATTTGAGCAAACTCTGGGAGATAGTGGTGGACAGAAGAGCCTGGCATGCTGCATTCCATGGGGTGGACTGCAGTCCTAGAGTTGGACACAACTTAGTGACTGAACAACAACAAAGGAATTGGTTCATTGCCTAATGTATAATTATGAATTATATAACTGGTGAAGTTATTAAAAAACTCAGCTAGTTATTAGGAAACTTATCATAAAACTTTATAATCTACCTGTAGTGAATGTGTATCCCTGCAATATAGAATACATTATTTATGATTCCATTTTGTTTCCACCCTTGCTTTTCCCTCTTTTGTATCACATTTAATTTATGTTCTGGCGTTATATAATGTTTTTTTTTTTTTTTTGAGCTTGCTTAAATTCTTTCTGGAACTAGAGAGGATATAAACAAATAAACGCAGGAGTTATAGCATTGCCCACAGACATTTAAGTTGGAAGAACTACCAAATAAAATGAGATCAGTTCTATTTTCTCTGTTGTCACTGTTTTTAGTTCAGTAGGGGAAAAATGCATAGTAACATTAATAACCTTTAATATGCATTTTTTCTGGGAGAGAATTTGATTTTTTTAGAGTAGGAAACATCTGTGGGATAATGTGTCCAGCATATCTCTTCTGGAAAAATTTCTTCCCATTCATATGCCTAACATGACTTTTGGTCCCAGATGTGTAGTTTAGGGACTATTTGCCCAAGCTTGGACACAGTTCCTTACCTACCCAGGCAAAGTTAATTTGTCTAGGGATAGACACATGACTCATAAGTTAGGTCAATGAGAACCTTCCCTAATAATTTTGAATATAGGAATAAACACTATTATTGAAGCTGTGAAATGTACAACTCTCTAACTATAGGCAGCCATGTTTTTCTTTATGTGGAAAAAGGCAGACTGCAGTGATGATAGAAAACTAAGCTGGCCTGTGGAAAGAGATAAGAGAAAGACCCTTTACAAGTTTCCATTGTATCTTCATTTTGTACAATTCTTCCCTGTACAATTTTGCTAAGCCAGTTCAAAATAATTTTGGTCACTTATGACCAGAAGGGTCCTAACTGATAGTTAGTCATAGGCAAGGTGAGTGGGTAGTAGAAAGTACATGTGGGTATAGAATCCATATCGTAGGAATTTGCAGGTGGTCCAGTAGTTAGGGTTCTGCGCTGTCACTGCTGTGGGCCTGGGTTCAGTCCCTGGTCAGAGAGCTAGGATACCACAAGACTCGCAGTGTGGCCGTATCCTTACCCTGAACTACCTAAACCTCGGAGTGTGTCCAAATATAGAAAGCTCTTATCCTAAAATTGGGAAGGTATGCAAATTGTTGAGTCGTTAAGAATATGTAACACTTCTCATTAAAACACTTTTTTCCAAACTTAGACTGTTTCAGGTTTTTTGTTTGTGTAATATTCTTATTTCAGAATCACATGCCTATGCTTTTATAGGCAGTAATGAAATCAGAGATAAGAGTAATATTAGCCTGCATTTGGTCATTTGAATGAAAAAAACCCTTGGAATAGAATGAATTTTTGTGTAATATACTTTCTATCATGTGACTGAATGTTAGCCAAGTCCCCAGGGACAAAGCATTTATCGCTGGCAGAGTGTAGCAGTAAGAACTTTTCATCTTATATTGCAATCAGCACTTTGTGTTTAGTGTTTAAAAATATTTGGCAAACACAACAGAAGCAAGGTTGTAGATGTCACCTTTAATTGGACTTTAAAAATTAATATAGCGAAACAGTGTTCTGGTTTTTGCCCTCTTGCCATTGACCAGATTAGAAAGAACCCAGAGTACTTTTTCTCAGCTCTATTTTGTTCTTAATGAAGGTAGTGGTATTAAGAAGAAATTATTTGCTCTAAATGGTACTGTGATCAGTTGCATTTTTAGTGAATTTTTTGTGTGTATATAATCTATGTACAATAATATATAATGGTTCTTTACATATAAGAGAGATTATTCCAATAAATATAACAGGTATAGTTATACCAGACCTCATTTCAACCAATAATCTCAATTTTTTCCCCCAAAGATGATAGATCAAGAATAACTGATTCGTTTTTATCTGCTCTTCTAAGCCCTTGACAATTTCTGGAGGATGTACAAATGAAACAGCAAAACAGAGAATGCAAACTAGACTATCTGAAAAGCAGAATTTTTCCGTTTTTTAAGTAATTAAAGGCAAAGCCCCTATTTCTTCAAGGTTCGGAATTAGATTGATACCATCAAAAGGTGAAAGAGGGTATTTCTTGAGAATAATAACTTTTGACCTCTCTCTGGGATTAATGTTCCAAGCCACCAATATATGTCACAGCTGACTCCATTGAGAAAATCCTATCCTTTAGGTGCTTTTAATGATTTCTACCAAGATAGAAGTCTAGGAAATGAACTACTCTTTTCCCAGTGTATCTAAACTAGGATTTCTTTGGTAGCACCAACAGAATCTGTGCAAAGATCATTGTCCTTAATGCCTACTTAATTTGCACCTGGAGCCTAGAGCATCTGGCAGGCACAATTTATTAACATAGGAGTTTAGACTTAGATCTTAAGTAAAAATCATTACACCTGTCTTTGAGAGTAGTTTAACCTTGAGAAGCCTTCCCTGGTGGCTCAGATGGTAAAGAATCTGCCTGTAATACAGGACACCCAGGTTCGATCCCTGGGTCAGGAAGATTCCCCTGGAGAAGGAAATGGCAACCCACTCCAGTATTCTTGCCTGGAGAAAACCCCGTGGACAGAAGAACCTGGTGGTCTATAGTCCATTGGATCCCAAAGGGTCAGGCACAACTGAGTGACTAACACTTTAACCTTGAGAAAATTATTTAGCTTCTCAGTCTTACTTTTCTAATCTACTACAAAATGTTGTAATGAGATATTATATCTGAAGTATCTTCTGTAGTACCAGGCATTTTTAGTTTCCTTAACATTCCTTAGTTCACCATGTTCCGTATTTCTGCCTCGCTTGATCACGAGTCCAAATACTAGCCACTGTAACAGTCCTTTTTTTTATCTTAAACTGTCATCCAAGTAATGCTCTGTGCTTGGTCTCATGATCTCTCAGTGATTTTGATCCTCCTCAGCTCTTCCATTGTAACTGGTGGAACTGGTCCTCTGAAAAAAAAAGTAACCTCGGTCCTGAGGCTTTTCTCAGAATTATTCCTGTACTGACTTTATTTAAAGCTACACCAAGAATTTGACTACCCCGATACACTCTAGAGTAGAAGCTCTATATCTTCTTCATTATATATTCATATGCCTGGGACATTGGTTGCTCAGTATTGTTCAGTTTTTTGGTGGTTTTTTTTTTTTTTCCTGTAGCTTCTGATTCATCATTCCTCTATCCTCACTAAAAATAATCTCTGGCACCTATCTTTCAACAATATGACTATCTTGCTTTCCCCAGTCTCCAAGTTACTTTTCTGTTTTAATTAATAAATTATACCAGAATAGGAGTCCTTTTGCCTAATGTCATTGTATTCTGTTCTACATGCCATCACTGGACTCAGTGAAATGTTCTGTGTGATGACAAGAGTCACATGGTTTCTTGACATCCTTTTGTGTCTTGATGACTCTATCCCTGAAATATTATCTGATACTACACAAAATCTGGAGCTACTGCACAAGCAGTAAATTATTTTCTGCATAATTCCATCCCTGTGCACCTAGGTGAAAGTCTTAACAGTTGCCCTGCCACAACATACCAGGAATCACTGATCATTAGTTTGTCCTTAGCCAGTTAGTGAGAGAATCAGCTCGAGTCTTATCCTTTAAGTATGCTTTGTAGGACCACTTGTATTACCAATTCTCTTAGGTTGGGTCCCCTAGAAGCAGCGCTCAAGAAAAAGATTCTTGTGCAATGATTTAGTAAGAGGCCATGCTTCAAAAGAAAGTGAAGAATATAGGAAAGGGCAGAGGAAGAAGCTAGGCAAAGCTGTGGTTTCAGAAGTCTAGCTTCAGTTTGATCCCATGAGGAGCTGTGGAGAATTAGTGATACCACACAATTACTGTCTTATGGGACAATCCCTCCATGCGTCCAAGATGATGAGTTGGCTTTTGTAACCCCATGTTTGTTACTCAGCTGTTGTGGGCCACCCTAGGTACTTGACTCCTATATCCAGTAAAGAGACTCTCATTAACAGAGGGTAAGATTGGCAATTGGTAATTTGGCAATTGGCAAGATTGGTAATTTTAATTAAGTCCTAGGATTCCAATGTAGAATTATATCTATATTTTGTTTAGCAAGAGTCCCAATTCTTAGACATTTTGATTGTTTTCATTTTTTCTGTTGTAAAACAAATGAAGATTAACATTAAATGATTGAGCACATACAGTTTTTTAAAAAAGCAATAACAAGATAATGGGAAAAACATGAAAAAATCTGAGACTCTATGTCACACTTATATAATGTAAGGAAGAAATTTGAGTTAGGTTTTGGTTTAAAAGATGGAAATATGTTAAAAGTTGTTGCATGGATATAGAGATGAGAAATAGAAATTAAAATGGAAGCCAAAACTAGAAAAAGTAGAAGTTTACATTTGTTAGGGAATAAGTGTAGTTCTTAAATTTAGGTACCCACACACATTTTCTAATCCCTTGAGAAATATATTGACATGTAAGAATCAGCTGAAGAGCAAGTTGAGGGATCCTCTTGTTGATTTAAGCATGTGTAATCAGACCTATATACCATAATTAGACCATAATAAGTAATTTAAGACTATGTTGTTGTTGTTATTTGGTCACTAAGTCATGTCTGACTCTTTGTGACTGCACGGATTGTAGCCCACCAGGCTCCTCTGTCCACGGGGTTTTTCCAGATATGTATACACCCATAAATGAGAAAGAGACAGCACAAAAAAGTGGTCCAAAACTACATAAGTTAAGGGGAATGTGTTGAAGAAGCAGCAGCAGGAGAAGAGAAAGTTGCATGTAAAACTAACACTAGGGATTTTGGTAAAGGAAGGATTGAAGAAAAAATTATTGCTTTCTTCCAAATTTATTGAGGCCATATCACAAGATATTCATTATTCATGCAGGAAAAAATGAAATATTTAGGAAAGAGAATGAATTAGTATAAGATGGAAATGGATAACTAAAATTCCTGAAATACTTAATTCTTGAAAAAAATACAGCTTAGCTATAAGGATACTCAGAGAACTGTATAAACAAAAAAGAAAAATATTTTCATAAAATTCATAAAAGCAGTTGCCCCCTAAGAAAAGCAGGTATGCAATTGGAAACATGTATGTAGGTAGCTGCTAAGGTTATTAGTGATGGCATTTTTTAATCTGGGTGGTGGGTACACACATGTTGTTTTTAATATTCTGTCTTCAAAACACACTTAGAAGTCTGACATACTTCCTCATAAAAATAAAATTTTAAATAGGTTTTAATACAGGAAAATAATTTTAAATAACCAAAAATTAAAAAGAAATTATAAGGACTTCCCTGGTGGTTAAGTGCTTAAGATCCTCCTGCCAATGCAGGAGACAGATTCAATCCGTGGTCCAGGAAGATCCCACATGGCTTGGGACAACAAAGCCCCAGGGCCACAACTACTGAGCCTGCACTGTAGAGCCCAGGAGCCGCAACTACAAAAGCCTGCGTGCCCTAGTGCCCATGCTCTGCAACAAGAGAAGCCACCTTAATGAGAAGCCTGTGCACCACAACAATGAGTATCCCCTGTTCATGACAACTAGAAAAAGCCCATGAGCAGCAATGAAGACCCAACACAGCCAATACTTTTTTAAAAAAAAGAAATTACAGTTAAAAAAATGTAAAGGAGGAACAAAAGAGTTTTACTCGGTTCACATGAACCATATTGATCTTGGTTCAACTTATCAATTCCAGAATAACTTAGAAGCATGCTAAATTAATCCTATTCATATATATAACAGAATATTACAATGGTAAATTGGTATCTAAACTTCAAACTTGTTACACAGCAAACAGAATTTGGAATAAGATATCTTTGTAAATTTACATCATGGACATGAGAACATCAAAATGAGGCTTCCATGCTGTTAGACTACATTTATGAAAAAAGTAGCAATTGCAGGAGGATAGAAAATTGTCAGTAAAAGCATTGTCATTCTCCCGAGAAACGACCGTAATAGTAACTTAGCACTAACATTAAGAAATGGCAGCATGATTTCTGTTTTTAGCCCTAAGCATGATTCTGTTTTTAGTCCACCATCAGCCAATTCTAAAATAATGAAACAAATATTAAGTGACAAAATGGTATGTTCTTAAGACTGCAGCAAGACTATAAACATTGAAGAGCATTAGACTCTTAAAAAATAAACAAATCATAGGAAAACTTTATTAATGATTTATAAGAGAGGATACACATCATGTTAATTAAATTTACAGATGATACTAAATTGGATAGTGTTGACAAAACCAGTGAGGGCAGATAAAAGGACCTAAAGTGGTTAGAAATATGGGCAGGAAATGAAATGTGATTCAACCTAGAAAAATGTAGCTAATACATCTGGGGAAAAATAATCAGAAACACAGCCATTCAATTGGCAGGATATACGGTACTTGGAAAGCAGTAGTACCAAGAGACTTTGAGATGATAGTGGGTAGCAAATTATATATGATCTAGTAAATAAAATCAGTCAATGAGATTGTAGTCTGTATATGCAAAATGTGGAAGATAAAAGTTATTTAAATGGTGCTGCTAAGATCACAACAAGAATACCAGTTTAGAGTATAAATACCTCAAATAAATCAATAGAGTTGTGTTCAAACTGGACAATAAATATGTAATGGGCTTCAGACTTCAATTTGTCAGAGAAGATGAAAATAACAAAACATACATTTGTCCATCTCTGACTGAGTCTCGTTTTGATAACATTTCACAAATATTTGAAAGATATAAACATCATGGAAGCCAAGTCATTTTGAAAGGTAGAACAGGGGGTTTATAGTCAAGTAATGGGATGAAATTAAGTAACGGAAATTTAAGACTGAATTGGGGAAATGTTTCCTGACAGTGAAATCTATTAGTCTCTGGAATGGATTCCCTAGAGAGGTAAGGGGAAGTTCCATCGCTTTAGTGATTGGACTAGATCAAGGCTTGGACAACACATTATTTAAAAAAAAAAAAAAGTAAAAACTAATTTGATCAGTTTGCATTGTCAGGAATGTACACAATAACATTGCTGGGTCTCATCCAATTGTCTTAGATGGTCTCAGACTTCTCTGACATGTTATGGCCTACCATTAAAAACTGCATGTTATTTTTTAATGAATGATTTCTAAAAGACCAAATTCATACTTTCCAGCTCATGGATTTCAATTTCCTGGATTATTATTTTTTCTCTTCCAAGTCATAGGAGTGCAAGAAAAGAAAACACCCCTCCTTTTCCCTATTGATGAGCTTTGGCCTTAAATATTCCAAGCCTTTTGGATCAAATCAGATGAGGTAGCTGAACTCTGAAGTCTCACTTATACCAGTGCATTGAAAACATATTTTTACTGCAGTTTTGCAACCACAACTATGCAATATATAAAAATTCATTCACTTCCTTTTCTGAGTTAATCCACAGAGAGATTTTTACCAGATGGTGTCCTAGAGGTACTATTTACTTTTAGCAAAGCAATATAACTGAGTTTGAAAAATATAGAGTAAAGTATACACTTCATCCCAACATTAAAACATTCTGTCAGTTGTACTTTTAAATTATCTGGCCTAAAGTTTCTCTGTAATTTTGTTTTGTGTCCCTGGCTGAGTGAAATAAATGTGGAAAAATTCTTTTAACAGATAATTTTAAACCAAAGTGTGATTCTTCCAAGTAAAAACAAAAACAAATTAAAATTAAATTATATACCATATTGTATTGGTTTTGCCATGCATCAACATGAATCCACACAGGTATACACGTGTTCCCCATCCTGAATCCCCCTCCCTCCTTTTAAAAAAAAATTTTATACACACACAAACAAATATCTATGTCTGGTGGCTGCTAGGTAAAGAGTCTACCTGCAGTGCAGGAGACCCACACTGGGTTCGATCCCTGGATCAGGAACATCCCCTGGAGAAGGGGACTCCAGTATCTTTGCCTGGAAAATTCCATGGACAGAGGAGCCTGGTAGGCTACAGTCCGTGGGGTCACAAAGAGTTGGACACAACTGAGCAACTTCACTTTCACTATATATATATATATATATATATATATATATATCGGAGAAGGCAACTGCACCCCGCTCCAGTACTCTTGCCTGGAAAATCCCATGGACGGAGGAGCCTGGTGGGCTGCAGTCCATGGGGTCGCTAGGAGTTGGACACGACTGAGCGACTTCACTTTCACTTTTCACTTTCATGCATTGGAGAAGGAAATGGCAGCCCACTCCAGTGTTCTTGCCTGGAAAATCCCAGGGACAGGGGAGGCTGGTGGGCTGCCGTCTATGGGGTCGCACAGAGTCGGACACGACTGAAGCGACATGGCAGCAGCATACACACACACACACTACATATTTTACCTTATTATTAGTAGTTCTTGTTATTATCTCTAGAGAAAGAAATAAAGAAAATAGAGTCCTTGAAGTGCCTAACAGAATAGCTGGAGAGAAAAATGTGAGAAGCAAATATAGGTGGTATAGATAAATATTAGTAATCTCATAAAAGCATTTATATGGAATTGTGCAAATTATGCAAAAGGTAACAGATAGATTTGATTTAGTGGAGTGGAGAATCTGTTGATTTCTTTAATAAGAAATGAGCTGGTTAAATGGGACTACAGAGTTGGAACAGACATAGTATATAGGGTTATGACTGTCTGGGGAGGCCTTACAAATAGCTGTGAAAAGAAGAGAAGCGAAAAGCAAAGGAGAAAAGGAAAGATATAAGCATCTGAATGCAGAGTTCCAAAGAATAGCAAGAAGAAATAAGAAAGCCTTCTTCAGTGATCAATGAAAAGAAACAGAGGAAAACAACAGAATGGGAAAGACTAGAGATCTCTTCAAGAAAATCAGAGATACCAAGGGAACATTTCATGCAAAGATGGGCTCAATAAAGGACAGAAATGGTATGGACATAACAGAAGCAGAAGATATTAAGAAGAGGTGGCAAGAATACACAGAAGAACTGTACAAAAATGATCTTCACGACCCGGATAATCACGATGGTGTGATCACTCATCTAGAGCCAGATATCCTGGAATGTGAAGACAAGTGGGCCTGAGAAAGCATCACTACGAACAAAGCTAGTGGAGGTGATGGCATTCCAGTTGAGCTATTTCAAATCCTGAAAGATGATGCTGTGAAAGTGCTACACTCAATATGCCAGCAAATTTGGAGAACTCAGCAGTGGCCACAGGACTGGAAAAGGTCAGTTTTCATTCCAATCTCAAAGAAAGGCAATGCCAAAGAATGCTCAAACTACCACACAATTGCATGCTAGTAAAGTAATGCTCAAAATTCTCCAAGCCAGGCTTCAACAATATGTGAACCATGAACTTCCTGATGTTCAAGCTGGTTTTAGAAAAAGCAGAGGAACCAGAGATCAAATTGTCAACATCCACTGGTTCATCAAAAAAGCAAGAGAGTTCCAGAAAAACATCTATTTCTGCTTTATTGACTATGCCAAATCCTTTGACTGTGTGGATCACAATAAACTGTGGAAATTTCTGAGAGAGATGGGAATACCAGACCGCCTGATCTGCCCCTTGAGAAACCTGTATGCAGGTCAGGAAGCAACAGTTAGAACTGGACATGGAACAACAGACTGGTTCCAAATAGGAAAAGGAGTGCGTCAAGGCTGTATACTGTCACCCTGCTTATTTAACTTATATGCAGAGTTCATCATGAGAAATGCTGGACTGGAAGAAACACAAGCTGGAATCAAGATTGCTGGGAGAAATATCAATAAGCTCAGATATGCAGATGACACCACCCTTATGTCAGAAAGTGAAGAGGAACTAAAAAGCCTCTTGATGAAAGTGAAAGAGGAGAGTGAAAAAATTGGCTTAAAGCTCAACATTCAGAAAACGAAGATCATGGCATAACAGTGTCAGACTTTATTTTTTGGGGCTCCAAAATCAGTGCAGATGGTGACTGCAGCCATGAAATTAAAAGACGCTTACTCCTTGGAAGAAAAATTATGACCAACCTAAATAACATATTCAAAAGCAGAGACATTACTTTGCCGACTAAGGTCTGTCTAGTCAGGCTATGGTTTTTCCAGTGGTCATGTATGGATGTGAGAGTTGGACTGTGAAGAAAGCTGAGCGCTGAAGAATGGATGCTTTTGAAACAGTGTCAGACTTTATTTTTGGGGGCTCCAAAATCACTGCAGATGGTGACTGCAGCCATGAAATTAAAAGACGCTTACTCCTTGGAAGAAAAGTTATGACCAACCTAAATAACATGTTCAAAAGCAGAGACATTACTTTGCCGACTAAGGTCCGTCTAGTCAAGGCTATGGTTTTTCCAGTAGTCATGTATGGATGTGAGAGTTGGACTGTGAAGAAGGCTGAGTGCCGAAGAATTGATGCTTTTGAACTGTGGTGTTGGAGAAGACTCTTGAGAGTCCCTTGGACTGCAAGGAGATCCAACCAGTCCATTCTGAAGGAGATCAGCCCTGGGATTTCTTTGGAAGGAATGATGCTAAAGCTGAAACTCCAGTACTTTGACCACCTCATGCGAAGTTGACTCATTGGAAAAGACTCTGATGCTGGGAGGGATTGGGGGCAGGAGGAGAAGGGGACGACAGAGGATGAGATGGCTGGATGGCATCACTGACTTGATGGACGTGAGTCTGGGTGAACTCCGGGAGTTGGTGATGGACAGGGAGGCCTGGCGTGCTGCGATTCATGGGGTCGCAAAGAGTCATACACACAAACACACAAAAAAAGAGTCGGACACGACTGAGCGACTGAACTGAATTGAAAGTTGAGTAAGTGCCAAGCCAGGAACTAAATTTCTCAGCCTCTTGCTCTCTTCTTTAGGGCTTCCCTAGTAGTTCAGCAGGAAAGAATCTGTCTGTAATGCAGGAGACATGGGTGAGATCCATGAGTGAGGAAGATCCCCTGGAGGAGGTAATGGAAACTCACTCCACTATTCTTGCCTGAGAAATCTCATGTACAAAGGAGCCTGGCAGGCTGCAGTCTGGATTCACAAAAGAGTCGGACACAACTTAGCGACCAAACCACTACCACCACTATCTTCTTTAGCCTATTCTCTCTTTCAGTTCATAATAACAATTCTACTTCCTTTCTCTTTACACTAAAACTTTAATACCTCTTAAAACCTTGATTTTATCCTCATTAAATAGACTCTGTACATCTAAAAGGACCATATGATTTATTTCCAGTAGAATCTGTGCAGTATGATCTGGTGACTTCTAGGCAAATTGGTTAGGAAGCAGTATGTCATCTTTTGTTTTCCTCTATTTGCTGTTGAAGTGAAAACTCTAAAGTCCTGAGCTGTGGCAGAACTTGGGCTCCTAAAGCACCCATGAGAGCTGCCCACTGAACATTTGTACTATTTGTCATGTGTATATAAACTAATATTTTGTTAAATCACAGAGATTTCAGGGTTTAGTTATTGTAGCAGCTACTGTATCTTCATCTTCTGAATGTTGAGCTTTAAGCCAACTTTTCACTCTTCTCTTTCACCTTCATCAAGAGGCTTTTTAGTTCCTCTTCACTTTCTGACATAAGGGTGGTGTCATCTGCATATCTGAGCTTATTGATATTTCTCCCAGCATTCTTGATTCCAGCTTGTGATTCTTCCAGCCCAGCGTTTCTCATGATGTACTCTGCATATAAGTTAAATAAGCAGGGTGACAGTATACAGCCTTGACGCACTCCTTTTCCTATTTGGAACCAGTCTGTTGTTCCATGTCCAGTTCTAACTGTTGCTTCCTGACCTGCAAAAGGGTTTCTCAAGAGGCAGATAGGTGGTCTGGTATTCCCATCTCTCTCAGAAATTCCCACAGTTTATTGTGATCCACACAGTCAAAGGATTTGGCATAGTCAATAAAGCAGAAGTAGATCTTTTTCTGGAAATCTCTTGCTTTTTTGATGAACCAGTGGATGTTGACAATTTGATCTCTGGTTCCTCTGCCTTTTCTGAAACGAGTTTGAACATCTGGAAGTTCACGGTTCGCGTATTGCTGAAGCCTGGCTTGGAGAATTTTGAGCATTACTTTACTAGGGTGTGAGATGAGTGCAATTGTGCAGTAGTTTGAGCATTCTTTGGCATTGCCTTTCTTTGAGATTGGAATGAAAACTGACCTTTTCCAGTCCTGTGGCCACTGCTGAGTTCTCCAAATTTGCTGGCATATTGAGTGTAGCACTTTCACAGCATCATCTTTCAGGATTTGAAATAGCTCAACTGGAATTCCATCACCTCCTCTAGCTTTGTTCATAGTGATGCTTTCTAAGGCCCACTTGACTTCACATTCCAGGATATCTGGCTCTAGGTGAGTGATCCCACCATCGTGATTATCTGGGTCATGAAGATCATTTTTGTACAGTTCTTCTGTGAATTCTTGCCACTTCTTAATATCTTCTGCTTCTGTTATTTCCATACCATTTCTGTCCTTTATTGAACCCATTTTGCATGAAATGTTCCTTTGGTACTCTAATTTTCTTGAAGAGATCTCTATCTTTCCCTTTCTGTTGTTTTCGTCTATTTCTTTGCATTGACCGCTGAGGAAGGCTTTTTTTTTTCGTAGCCACTTTATTTATTATTATTATTATTATTTTATTTTACTTTACAATACTGTATTGGTTTTGCCATACATCAACATGAATCCGCCACGGGTGTACATGAGTTCCCAATCCTGAACCCCCCTCCTACCTCCCTCCTCATACCATCTCTCTGTGTCATCCCAGTGCATCAGCCCCAAGCATCCTGTACCCTGCATCGAACCTAGATGGCGATTCATTTCTTACATGATATTATACGTTTCAATGCCATTCTCCCAAATCATCCCACCCTCTCCCTCTCCCACCGAGTCCAAAAGTCTGTTCTGTACATCTGTGTCTCTTTTGCTGTCTCACATGCAGGGTTATCATTACCATGTTTCTAAATTCCATATATATGTGTTAGTATACTGTATTGGTGTTTTTCTTTCTGGCTTACTTCACTCTGTATAATTGGCTCCAGTTTCATCCACCTCATTAGAACTGGTCCAAATGTATTCCTTTTAACGGCTGAGTAATACTCCATTGTGTATATGTACCACAGCTTTCTTATCCATTCATCTGCTGATGGACATCTAGGTTGCTTCCATGTCCTGGCTATTATAAACAGTGCTGCAGTGAACAGTGGGGTACATGTGTCTCTTTCAGTTCTGATTTCCTCGGTGTGTATGCCCAGCCGTGGGATTGCTGGGTCATAAGGCAGTTCTATTTCCAGTTTTTTAAGGAATCTCCACACTGTTCTCCATAGTGGCTGTACTAGTTTGCATTCCCACCAACAGTGTAGGAGGGTTCCCTTTTCTCCACACCCTCTCCAGCATTTGTTGCTTGCAGACTTTTGGATTGCAGCCATTCTGACTGGTGTGAAATGGTACCTCATTGTGGTCTTGATTTGCATTTCTCTGTTAATGAGTGATGTTGAGCATCTTTTCATGTGTTTGTTAGCCATCCATATGTCTTCTTTGGAGAAATGTCTATTTAGTTCTTTGGCCCATTTTTTGATTGGGTCGTTTATTTTTCTGGAATTGAGCAGTAGGAGTTGCTTGTATATTTTTGAGATTGGTTGTTTGTCAGTTGCTTCATTTGCTATTATTTTCTCCCATTCCAAAGGCTGTCTTTTCACCTTGGTTATAGTTTCCTTTGTTATTCAGAAGCTTTTAATTTTAATTAGATCCCATTTGTTTATTTTTGCTTTTATTTCCAGTATTCTGGGAGGTGGGTCATAAAGGATCCTGCTGTGGTTTATGTCGGAGAGTGTTTCTTATCTCTCCTTGCTATTCTTTGGCACTCTGCATTCAGATGCTTTTATCTTTCCTTTTCTCCTTTGCTTTTTGCTTCTCTTCTTTTCACAGCTATTTGTAAGGCCTCCTCAGACAACCATGATGCTTTTTTGCATTTTTTTTTCCATGTGGATGGTCTTGATCCCTGTCTCCTGTACAATGTCATGAACCTCCATCCATAGTTCATCAGGCTTTCTGTCTATTAGATCTAGTCCCTTAAATCTATTTCTTACTTCCACTGTATAATCATAAGGGATTTGATTTAGGTCATACCTGAATGGTTGAGTGGTTTTCCCTCCTTTTTCAATTTAAGTCTGAATTTGGCAATAAGGAGTTCACAATCTGATCCACAGTCAGCTCCCAGTCTTGTTTTTGCTGACTGTATAGAGCTTCTCCATCTTTGGCTGCAAAGAATATAATCAGTCTGATTTTGGTGTTGACCATCTGGTGATGTCCATGTGTAGAGTATTCTTTTGTGTTGTTGGAAGAGGGTGTTTGCTATGACCAGTGCATTCTCTTGACAAAACTCTTAGCCTTTTACTTGCTTCATTCCGTACTCCATGGCCAAATTTGCCAGTTACTCCAGGTATCTCTTGACTTCCTACTTTTGTATTCCAGTCCCGTATAGTGAAAAGGACATCTTTTGGCTGTTCTAAAAGGTCTTGTAGGTCTTCATAGAACCTTTCAACTTCAGCTTCTTCAGCGTTACTGGTGGGGGCATAGACTTGGATTACCGTGATACTGAATGGTTTGCCTTGGAAATGAACAGAGATTATTCTCTTGTTTTTGAGATTGCATCCAAGTACTGCATTTTGAACTCTTTTGTTGACCATGATGGCTACTCCATTTCTTCTAAGGGATTCCTGCCCACAGTAATAGTTATAATGGTCATCTGATCTGAATTCACCCATTCCAGTCCATTTTAGTTCGCTGATTCCTAGAATGTCCACATTCACTCTTGCCATCTCCTGCTTGACCACTTTCAATTTGCCTTGATTCATGGACCTAACATTCCAGGTTCCTATGCAGTATTGCTCTTTACAGCATTGGACCTTGCTTCTATCACCAGTCGTATCCACAACTGGGTATTGTTTTTGCTTTGGCTCCCTCCCTTCAGTCTTTCTGGATTATTTCTCCACTGATCTCCACTGGCATATTGGGCACTTACCAACCTGAGGAGTTCCTCTCTCAGCATCCTATCAACTTGCCTTGATTCATGGACCTAACATTCCAGGTTCCTATTCAGTAATGCTGTTTACATCATTGATCTTTAATACTGAAGTGGTTTGCCATTCCCTTCTCCAATGGTCACATTCTGTCAGACCTCTCCACCATGACCCATCCATCTTGGGTGGCCCTACATGGCTTGACTTAGTTTCATTGAGTTAGACAAGGCTTTGGTCCATGTGATCAGATTGTCTAGTTTTCTGTGATTATGGTTTCAGTGTGTCTGCCCTCTGAGGCCCTTTCCCAACACCTACCATCTTACTTGGGTTTCTCTTACCTTGGACGTGGGGTATCTCTTCACGGCTGCTCCAGCAAAGTGCAACCGCTGCTCCTTACCTTGGACAAGGTCGGCCCTCCTGACCTTGAACATGGAATAACTCCTCTCGGCCCTCCTGTGCCTGCGCAGCCACTGCTCCTTGGACATGGGGTTGCTCCTCTCGGCCACCTCCCCTGACCTTGGACGTGGGGTAGCTTCCTTTCGGCCACCGCCCCTGACCTCAGACTTGGGGTATCTCATCTCGGCTGCCAATTACACTACAAATATTATAATTTCTTATATATAAAAGAAATTTAAAGAATATTACTTACAGTACATTTTTATGAACATTACCTTATATTTTAACTGCTCCATTTGCTTCTCTTCTTGTAAAGTGTGAGTTTATTGTGGGGCTTTGTAGCACACTTTATTCATTTGCAAATAATATTCATCTCAACAAAGATGCAAAAATATTGCAAAGAATTACCCAGGTACTCAAATTGTTAACATATTACCATATTTGCTTTCTGTCATTTCCTCTCCACCCTCTGTGTTTGTGTGTTGTTTATAAATAAAAATCATGTGTGTGTATTTATGTATTTTTCCCAAATCATTTGAGAATAAATTGCAGACATGTTTCTTTACTCCAAAATACCTCAGCTTGTACTTCCTAAGAATATTCTGGTACATAAGCACAGGAGAAATTAACATGATTCAATACTATTATTTAATCTACAGACCTTCTTCTTATTACAGCTATTTTTCTTTGCAATAGCATTTATAGAAAATAAAATAAATTTTTTCAGACCAAGATCATACATTGCATGTGTGTCATATATCTTAGTCTCCTTTAATCTGGAATGATTTCTCTGTCAGTGTTTTGTTTTTCATGCATTTGAGATTTTTAAAGAGTGCAAGGGTAGATATTTTGAAGGGTATCCTTCAATTTGGGTTTGTCTGATGTTTCCACATGATTAGATTCAGGTTATGAATTTTTGACAAAGATATCACATAAGTGATATGTCTATCTCAGTGTACCATATTTGGAGACATTTGATACCTTTTTGTCTCATTTCTGTTGATGTTAACTTTGATCATTTGGTTTAAGTGATAGTTGGCAAGTATTCTCCATTGGAAAGTTAATTTTTTTCTCCCTTGTAATTAATAAGACTTTTGTGGGGGGATAAACTGAGACCATGAAGACATCCTATTCCTCCTAAAACTTTCACTACTAGTTGTAACATATGTTGATGACATTTGCCTAAATCTAGTATTACTTTGTTATTTGTCACATAGTGATATTCTGTTTTGTAAATAAGTTCATATGTATTATTTTTGTTTCCGCATATAAGTGATATCATATAGTATTTGCCTTTCTCTGTCTGACTTACTTCATTTAGTATGATAATCTCTAGGTTCATCTGGGCCTGCTAAGTCGCTTCAGTCGTGTCCGACTCTGTGCAACCCCATGGACTATAGACCACCAGGCTCCTCTGTCCATGGGATTCTCCAGGCAAGAATACTGGATGAGTTGCCATGCCCTTTTCCAGGGGCTCTTCCTGACCCAGGGTTCAAGCCCGCATCTCTTACATCTCCTGCATTGGTAGGCGGGTTCTTTACTGCTAGCACCAGGTTCAGCCATGTCACTGCAACATTTCATTATTTCATTCTTTTCATGCCTCAGTTATATATACATATATATATGCATACATATACATACACATACATATACATATATATGCTGCATCTTCTTTATCCTTGCATCTGTTGATGGGCATTTAGATTGCCTCCATGTCTCGGCTCTTGTAAATGGTTCTGCTATAAGTATTCAGGTGCATTTATCTTTTTGAATTTGAGTTTTATCTTTTCCAGATATATGCCCAGGAGTGGGATTGCTATTTCAGATGACAACTCTATTTTTAGTTTTTTAAGGAACCTCCATATTGTTTTCCATAGTAGCTATTGCAAATTAAGAGTTTTGGATTAAGAAGTACCCAAGACTATATATAAAATAAACAATAAGGCCCCACTCTATAACACAGGGAACTATATTCAATGTCTGATAATAACATACAATGGAAAAGAGTATGAAAAAGAATATGTACGTGTGTGAATATGGATAACTGAGTCACTTTGCTGTACACCTAAAACATTGTAAATCAGCTATACTTCAATTTTAAAAAACATAAAAGCATCTGGGAAAAAAGTTATATTCTAACTCTATTATTCCTTCTGCATTTATTAGTTTACATCCTGCCTAAGGAAGAGTTTTTCATTCCCTCTATTAAAAAATAAATTTACATTAGTATGACTCATGCATTTTACAGTTGTTAAATGCTTATACTGTCCCAAGTTTAGCCAGTGGAAAACTTTTCAACCTGGCCCTTTGTGTTCCTTTGAATGTCTCCAGCATTTTTTGATCATTTCCTTTCTTTCTGACCTAACAAGATGTCCCAGGTATCTTACACATTCCTTTTCTCAATCCTTCAATAAGCCATTTCTCCAAGGAATCCTAGTTTCTTTTAATGCTTAAAATCAAGATCTACATACTAGAAAATATTATCATATTTTCAATTCTTCTAGGCCCAGTATTGACTATTAAATCAGGTTAGTATATTCCCTCTTAAAAATTATAATTTGAAAATTTAAACCTGAATGCACTTTATATCACAAATAGATTGTAAAGCCAGTGAATACACCATTAGAAAAAAAAACTTTAATATAGTGTTTGGGGATGTAGTCTTCAGAGTTGGGTAGCTCTCGGTTCAAATTGAATACTACCACTTAATAGTTTGTAATTTCACTTTAGTTACCAGTTAATTGGGAATGTGTGTGTATATATATCCTCATGATAACCCAATTATATATATATATAATTGGGTTATCATGAGGATTTAATGAGATATAAAGCTAATGAAAAAACTAATCTCAAAAACAACAAAATAATCTCAATTCGTTTCCAATGCAAACCATTCAGCATTACAGTAATCCAAGTCTATGCTGCAACAACTGATGCCAAAGAAGCTGAGGTTGACTAGTTTTATGAAGACCTGAAACACCTTCTAGCACTAACAACAAAAAAGGATGTCCTTTTCCTCATAAGAGACTGGAATACAAAAGTAGGAAGTCAAGAGAGAACAGGCAAGTTTGACCTTGGAGTACAGAATGAAGCAGGGCAAAGGCTAACAGTGTTTTGTCAAGAGAATACACTGGTCATAGCAAACATTCTCTTCCAACAACATGAGAGACAGCAGTATACATGGACCTCACCAGATGCTTAATATCAAAATCAGATTGATTATGTTCCTTGCAGCCAAAGATAGAGAAGCTCTATACAGTCAGTTAAAACAAGACTTGGAGCTGACTGTGGCTCAGATCATGAGCTCCTTATTGAAAAATTCAGGCTAAAATTGAAAAAAAAGTAGGGAAAACCACTAGACCATTCAGGTATGACCTAAATCAAATCCCTTATGATTATACAGTGGAGGTGATGAACAGAGTCAAGGGATTAGATCTGGTAGACAGAGTGACTGAAAAACTGTGGACAGAGGTTTGTAACATTGTACAGGGAGCAGTGACCAAAACCACCCCAAAGCGGGGGGGGGGGGGGGGGGGAGGCGGAAAACAATGCAAGAAGGCAATGTGGTTGTCTTAGGAGGCTGTAGTGGTTGTCTTAGGAGGCTGTACAAACAGCTAAGAAAAAAAGAAGCAAAAAGCAAGGAAGAAAGGGGAAAATATACTCAACTGAATGCAGAGTTCAAAAGAATAGCAAGGAGAGATAGGAAGACCTTCTTAAATGAACAGTGCAAAGAAATGAAAGAAAACAACAGAATGGTAAAGACTAGAGATCTCTTCAAGAAAACTGAAGATATCAAGGGAGCATTTTGTGCAAGGATAGGCATGATAAAGGAGACAAATGGTATGGACTTAACGGAAGCAGAAGAGACTAAAAAGAAGTGACAAGAATACACAGAAGAACTATACCAAAGAGATCTTAATGACCCAGATAACCACAATGGTGTGGTCACTCACCTAGAGTCAAACATCTTGGAGTGTAAAGTCACGTGGGCCTTGGGAAGCATTACTATGAACAAAGCTACTGGAGGTGATGGAATTCCAGCTGAGCTATTTCAAATCCTAAAAGACGATGCTATTAAAGTACTGCTCAATGTGCTAGCAAATTTGGAAAACTCAGCAGTGGCCACAGGACTGGAAAAGATCAGTTTTCATCCCAATCCCAAAGAAATGCACTGCCAAAGAATGTTCAAACTAACATACAACGGCACTCATTTCACATGCTAGCAAGGTTATGCTCAAAATCCATCAAGCTAGGTTTCAGCAGTATGTGAACTGAGAATTTCCATATGCACAAGCTGGGTTTCAAAGAGGCAGAGAAACTGCCAACATATGTTGGATCATAGAAAAAGCAAGGTAAAGATTTTAAAATTTAAAAAAATAAAAAATTAATAAAAAATTAAAAAAAAAAAAAGAAAAAGAAAAAGCAAGGTAATTCCAGAGAAAGCATCTATTTATGTTCCATTGATTACGCTAAAGTCTTTCACTGTGGATTACAATAAACTGTGGAAAATTCTTAAAGAGATGGGACTACCAGACCACCTTACTTGCCTCCTGAGAAACCTGTATTTAGGTCAAGAAGCCACAGTTAGAACTGGATATGGAACAAATGACTTCCAAATTGGGAAAAGAGTATGACAAGGCTGTATATTGTCACTCCGCTTATATAACTTCTATGCAGAGTACATTATGCAAAATGCCAGGGTGGATGAATCACAATCTGGAATCAAGATTGCCTAGAGAAATACCAATAGCCTCAGGTATGCAGACGATACCATTCTGCTGCTGCTGCTGCTGCTGCTGCTAAGTCGCTTCAGTCATCACTCTAATACCATCCTAATGGCAGAAAGTGAAGAGAAACTAAAGAGCCTCTTGATAAACGTGAAAGAAGAGAGTGAAAAGGCTGGCTTAAAACTCAGTATTCAGAGAAACTAAGATCATGGCATCTGGTCCCATCACTTCATGGCAAAAAGAAGGGGGAAAAAATGGAAGCAGTGACAAATTTTCTTTTCTTGGGCTCCAAAATCTCTGTAGATGGTGACTGCAGCCATGAAATTAAAAGACATTTGCTTCTTGGAAGAAAAGCTATGACAAACCTAGACCACGTATTGAAAAACAGAGACATCACTTTGCCGAGAAAAGTCCATCTAGTCAAAGCTATGTATTTTCCCTACAGATTTTCTGTACAGATGTGAGAGTTGGACCATAAAGATGGCTGAGTGCTGAAGAAGTGATGCTTTCTAATTCTGTTGCTGGAGAAGACTCTTGAGAGTCCCTTGGACTGCAAGGAGATCAAACTAGTCAATCCTAAAGGAAATCAATGCTAAACATTTATTGGAAGGACTCATGCTGAAGCTGCAATACTTTGGCCACCTGGTGAGAAGAGCGGACTCATTAGAAAAGACCCTGATGCTGGGAAAGATTGAAGGCAAAAGGAGAAGGGGACAGCAGAGAATGAGATGGTTAGATAGCATCATCGACTCAGTGGGCATAAATGTGAGCAAACCCTGGGAGGTAGAGGAGGACAGAGGAGCCTGGCATTCTATAGGCCATGGGATCGCAAAGAGCTGGACACATCTTAGCGACTAAACAATAAAGACAACAAAACTAATGATATATAACATACATTTAAACATTGCTTTTGCTTTATGAATAACTTTATACTTAGCACAGTATTGAACATTATATTCAGAAAGTACTTGTTGAGTTGGATTGTAATGCTCTTCTCCCTTAACGATAAGATACAGATTGTAGAATCACTGCAATGTTCCTGAGCAGTCTCTCAAACCATGAATTTAAAAAAATATATATGGAGTGAAATAATTTATAGACTTTATTGAGACAGAAGACAAATTGGAGTTGATCTTCAGCTTTAGGATGTTCTGAGTTGATAGAAACTTGAGTTAACAGTGTCTAGATCATACTTGTTGGATATAGTCAGAAATAATTTATGAAAACAGTTTATGCTAAGTTAAGCCTTCCCTGGTGGCTCAGAGGTTAAAACGTCTGCCTGCAATGCGGGAGACCTAGGTTCGATCCCTGAGAAGGAAATGGCAACCCACTCCAGTATTCTTGCCTGGAGAATCCCACGGACAGAGGAGCCTGGTGGGCTACAGTCTACGGGGTTGCAAAGTGTCAGACACGACTGACCGACTTCACTTTCACTTTTACTTCAAGCCTATATGTGCCTCAGAAGTAAATTTCCTCAGGTTTACTTTTATAGAATTTTATACTTTACCAATTTAGGAGTAGAGAATGAAAGCAAGAAGCAGGGGGGATAGCATTGAGTTTCATATAATAATAGAAATCATGCAGTTTAATATAGAAAGGAATAGAAAGGAGAAATTTATTATAATCACATTTTCAGCTGGTTCATACTTGACATACAATGTGGGAGTGTTCAACTAGATTCTCATCAAGTTCCGAAAGATGGCAAATTGACTGCTTTTGCAGCCTCAACTATTAATATAATTTTTATTCCCCAATACTTATGAACCATTTCATATTCAAAATACAGAAGTGGCCACTGTTAGAAATACTATTATTGTCACTAGCGTTCACTTCTACCCTGCCAAGTCAGCAGTATATTGAATGTTTTGGATGGGGATAAGAGGGCAAGCCACTGCAACCATGGTGTTGGCTAGTCACATATACTATAGCAAAGAACAGGCTGGAGAAGGTCCTTTTCCTTCAGCATAACTCTATAGTTCATAACATTTTTCACAATTATTTGAACCAGCAAACAAGCAAAAAAAAGAAAGAAGCCACCCAAATAAAAATAGGCAAAGGATTTGAAGTTTTTCAAAAGAAGGCATACAAATGGTCAATGAGCCCTGAAAAGGTACCTGAAAAGGTACTCAATACCATTGTCATTAGGGAAATCCAAATGGAAATCACAGTGAGATACTACTTCATTCTGACTTATAAACGCTAAAATGAAAATGACAAAGACAAGTGTTGACAAGGATATAGAGTAATTGGAACACTACTAGTGGGAGTCCTACTAATGGGAATTAAATGGCACAGCCACTTTGAAAAGGGGCTTCAAAAATTCTTCCACCGAATTGTCATATGATTCAGGAATTCTAGGAACAAAATAATCAAGAGAAGTGAAAACATATTCACATAAAACTTGCATACCACGTTCATAATAGCATTTTCCATTGCATCAAAGAATGAAAATATACTGGGCAATATACTGGAAAGTTAGCCTAAACAGATGCTGGGAATATATAATAATTGACTTCCTAAAAACTGGTGGAATCTGGGTAGATTCTGGGCAGTTAGGCATTACATTGAGAGCAGTTATATTGCATTGGGTCTTGAGGGAACCCGGCTTCTGCAGTTAGTAAGGTCCAGTATGACCGATGTTTTTCTGAACTATGAGTTTGGTGGGGTTTCAGTGTGAATAATAGGTCTCTTCTCTGTGCTTTTAATGATTCTTTTTACAGAAACTGTTTGGCCCTATTTCTGTACTGGAACAGACTCTGAGCCTCTTAAGTATCTTGTCAGTAACATATGAAAGATAAACTACTTAGAAAGTGACTCTGTTTCAGTTTTTCAGCCAGTAAGTTTAGTCTCAATATTTCTGGATTCTTTTTAAGTTTTACCCCTGAAAATCAGAATCGATTTTTTGCCTTAATTTTCAATAACTATAAAAACATGATATTAATGCCAGTTTCATAGATGTAACGGGTATCATTTATCAAGTGCTTTGAAATTCTAGGGCTTCCCTGGTGGCTCAGACAGTAAAAAATCCACCTACAATACAGAAGACTCAGGTTTGGTACCTGGGTCAGGAAGATCCCCTGCAGAAGGGAATGGCTACCCACTCTAGAGTTCTTGCCAGTAGAATTCCATGGACGGAGAAGGCTAGCGGGCTATAATGCATTGGGGTCACAAGGAGTCGAATAACTGAGCCACTTTCACTTTTCACTTTCACTTTTTGAAATTCTAAGATAAAATATTTAAAATTATATTCCTTAACACATCTAATAAAATATTTTTAAGTGAAAAGAACCCAAAGAGTCATTAACTGATGAATGGAAAAGTAAACTGTGATAACTCCATATAATAAAACATTAATTCACCATAAAATGGAATGAAGTACTGACACAAGACATAACATGGATAAATCTTGGAAGCACTATGCTTAGTGACAGAAACCAGTTACAAAAGGTCATATATTGTCTGATCACATTTACAAATAGCATTGTGTTTCCTAAAGTACATTGCTGTAAGAAACACATTGTGTTTCTTCAGCTCTTTTGGATAGAGATGACTGTTAAATATTATACTTGTTTCGTATGTATCTTTGGCAAGTGAAATAATGGCAAATAGAATTACTCCATATGAATATCTATGAAAGGTCAGAAGTGAAGATTTCCTATTTATTTAGTTGTCATATGCTTTGCAGATAAAAAAGAAAACTAGAGAAATTTCTTATAGTGCAGTGCAGTGTGAAAGTTCATAAGGTTAGAAATAATTTTCATCCTGACTTAAACTCATAGGTAATTTTTTTTAAGATTTAATTACAGTTGTCATTTTTGTGATGTCTACTGAGAAAACAGTAGAGAGACTACCCCCACTGAATGTTCTTATTCTGGAATAATTATATTCTTGAAACAATGACCTTGTCTGGTGACACTTAGTGGTAAGGCCAGAGAGCATCTGATTTTCAAAGTGTTTGAATTCATGCATGGTAATTTCACCTTTTAAAAAAATTTTACATTTTGACTAAATGAGTCCTTTGACTTTTAATAGTACTCTAAGGCTGGCTCAAGTAAGTAATATTTGCTCTTGATATATTGATTGAAAAATAGAAAAATCTTTTTGAGGAGCTTTACTGTTTGGGGAAACTTTAAATTTATTGGATTATACCATTTTGTATATATTAAAGTATATTAATATACTATATAAAAGAGACTGATATAAGCAATACCAATTTTACAGGTTAATAAATTATCATTTTATCATGATTGTTGCAGAATTTTTAAATAATAATAATGATACATTATAGTTACAGTTCATGTCTTCCCAAACCTCATAATGTTCCTTCTCAGAAGTAGTTCCTACCTTGAAATTAATGAGTTTTCATCCTAGAAATTTTTACATTGGTATTATACAGTTGGGTATCCAAAATTGCTGATGATATTATTAAGCATAGTTTTGAATTATAAATGGTATCACTCTACGTTTGTAATTCTGCAGTTTGCTTTTTACCTCAACATCCTTTTTTTGAGATTTATTTTTGTTGACATATTTTTATGGTATTCCATTTAAAGAATATGCCCCAGTTTGTTTCTCCATTCATCTCTTCATAAACACTTGGATAATTTCTCTTTTCAGCTATTGCCAACAATGCTACAGTGGACATTCTTGTGCCTGTCTCCTTGTAGTTTTGTAAGATTTTTTGCCTGATTCTATACCTATAATTGATGGTGGAATTACTGGGCATATGTGTATATTTAACTTTATTTGATGTTGTCAAATTGTTCTTCATGGTGGTTGTACCAGTTTACATGTCAGCCACATCCTCAGACATTTTACAAACACTTTATTGAGATATAATCCCTATCAAGATCCCAGTGACATTTTTTACAAAAGTAAAGAAAATACTTCTAAAATTTATATACTTCTAAACTTGTTGCTTAGTCACTAAGTTATATCCAACTCTTTTGTGATCCCATGGACTATAGCCCACCAGGCTTCTCTGTCCATTGGATTTCTCAGGCAAGAATACTGGAGTGGGTTGCCATTTGCTTCTCCAGGGGATCTTCCCAACCCAGGGACTGAACCCGTATCTCCTGTATTGATAGGCGGATTCTTTTACCACTGAGCTACCAGGGAAGCCCTGTATTGGAACCACAGAAGACTATGATAACCAAAGTAATCCTGAGAATGAAGAACTAAGCAGGAAATAACCACACTCCCTGATTTCAAGTTGTAGTATCAAGTTATAGTAATCAAAACAACATTGTACTGGCATAAAAGCAGACAAATAGACCAATTAAACAACTGAAAGCCCAGAAATAAACCCAAAGAGTCAAATAATGTTTGACAAAGAAGCCAAAAATACTCAATGGAGAAAAGACAGTCTTTTCAATAAATTGTGCTGGAATAGTTGAATATTCATGTGTAAAAAATGTAACTGAACCCCTGTCTCACACCACTCACAAAAATTAGCTTGAAATGGATAGGAGAATTAAATGTAAGACCTGACACTATGAAACTCCTAGAAGAAAACATAGAATTAAAGCTGCCTGACATGGGCGTTGGAAATGATATATTAGATATGACACCTAAAGCACTAGTAACAAAATAAAAGACTGAGACTATATTAAAAAGCTTCTGTGCAGGAAGGAAACCATCAACAAAATAAAGGTAACCTATGGAATGGGAGAAAATAATTTCAAATTGTATATCTTAAAGGGGATTAATATCCAAAATATGTAAAGAATTCATACAATTCAATACAAAAAAAGAAAGGGGGATAAAAAAAACAACACAAGCAATCCAATCAAAAATGGGCAGAGGAACTGAATTTTCCAAAGGACTTGGAATATTTTCCAAGCAAAGAGAAACTAAAGAGCCTCTTGATGAAGGTGAAAGAGGAGAATGAAAAAGCAGGCATTCAAAAAACTAAGATCATGGCATCTGGTCCCATCACTTCATGGCAAATAGATGGGGAAACAATGGAAACAGTGACAGATTTTATTTTCTTGGATTCCAAAATCACTGCAGATGGTGACTGCAGCCATGAAATTAAAAGATGCTTGCTCCTTGGAAGAAAAGCTGTGACCAACCTAGACAGCATATTGAAAAGCAGAGACATTACTTTGCCAACAAAGGTCCATCTAGTCAAAGCTATGGTTTTTCCAGTAGTCGTGTATGGATGTGAGAGTTGGACCATAAAGAAGGATGAGCGCCAAAGAATTGATGCAGCTGAGCTGTGGTATTGGAGAAGACTCTTGAGAGTCTCTTGGACTGCAAGGAGATCAAACCAGTCAATCCTAAAGGAAATCAGTTCTGAATATTCATCGGAAGTATTGATGCTGAAGCTGAATACTCCAATACTTTAGCCATCTGATGCGAAGAGCCAACTCATTAGAAAAGACCCTGATGCTGGAAAAGATTGAAGACAGGAGAAGAAGGGGATGACAGAGGATGAGATGGTTGGATGGCATCACCGACTTAATGGGTATAAGTCTGAGCAAGCTCAGGAAGATGGTGAAGGACAGAGAAACCTGGCATACTGTAGTCCATAGGGTCACAGAGAGTTGGACATGAGTGAACAACTGAACAACAACAACAAGGACTTACAGATGGGCAAAAGGTACATGAAAATGTGCTCAACATCTCTGATCATCAGACAAATGCATATCAAAACCACAATGAGATATTACCTAACATTTGTTAAATTGGCTATCATCAAAAAGGGAAGAGAGGGTGAGATGTAAGGAAAGAGTAACATGGAAACTTACATTACCATATGTAAAATAGATAGCCAATGGGAATTTGCTATATGGCTCAGGAAACTCAAACAGGGGCTCTGGATCAACCTAGAGGGTTGGGATGGGTAGAGAAATGGTAGGGAGGTTCAAGAGGGAGGGGATATATGTATACCTATGGATGTTTCATGTTGAGGTTTGACAGAAAACAACAGAAGTCTGTAAAACAATTATCCTTCAATATAAAAATAATTTTTAAAAAAAGGAGAGAAGAGTTCACAAGGCTTCCCAGGTGGTGCTAGTGGTAAAGAACCCACCTGCCAATGTAGGAGACATAAGAGACTCGAATTCAATCCCTGGTGCAGGATGATGCCCTAGAAAAGGAGATGGCAACCCACTCCAGTATTCTTGCCTGGAGAATCTGATGGACAGAGGAGCCTGATAGGCTACAGTCCATCTGGTCACAAAGAGTCAAACACGGCTGAAGCAACTTAGCATACAGCACGCACAGCAAAGATGTGTAGAAAAGGGAACCCTGTGCACTGCTGGTGGAAATTTAAATTGATGCAGCCACTGTGGAAAACAGTGGAAAGGAAGTTCCTAAAAATGTTAAAAATAAAACTATCATATGACCTAGCAATTCCACTTCTGGATATTTATCCAAAGGAAGATACTTTTGGTATTTATCTCAAAAAGATACTGAACCCTGTGTTCATTGCAGCATTATCTACAATAGCCAAAACATGGAAGCAATTTGTGTCCATCAATGATTGAATGAATACAGAAAATGCATTTAAACACACACACATATACTGGAATATTACTCAGCTATAAAAAGAAAGAAATTCTGCAATTTGTGACAAAATGAATGAACCTGGAATGCATAATGCTAAGTGAAACAAGTCAGACAAAGACAAATTGGAAAAACAAAAGCCAAACTCATAAAAAAAGAGATCATATGTGGGTTTACCAGAGGTGGAGGGTAGAAGGATGGTGAATTGTAGGAAAGTGCTCCCAAGGTGCAAATTTCCAGTTTTACGTTTAATAAGTATTAGGGATGTAATGTACAACATGATGACTGTAGTTAACACTGCTGTATGATATATAGTATAGTTGTTAAGAGAGTAAATTGTAAAAGTTCTCATCACAAGGAGAAAATTTTTTCTTTTTATCTCACATGCTAGTAAAGTAATGCTCAAAATTCTCCAAGCCAGGCTTCAGCAATACGTGAACCATGAACTTCCTGATGTTCAAGCTGGTTTTAGAAAAGGCAAAGGAACCAGAGATCAAATTGCCAACATCAGCTGGATCATGGAAAAACCAAGAGAGTTCCAGAAAAACATCTACTTCTGCTTTATTGACTATGCCAAAGCCTTTGACTGTGTGGATCACAATAAACTGTGGAAAATTCTGAGAGAGATGTGAATACCAGACCACCTGACCTGCCTCTTGAGACATCTGTATGCAGGTCAGGAAGCAACAGTTAGAACGGGACATGGAACAACAGACTGGTTCCAAATAGGAAAAGGAGTACGTCAAGGCTGTATATTGTCACCCTGCTTATTTAACTTCTATGCAGAGTACATCATGAGAAACGCTGGACTGGAAGAAGCACAAGCTGGAATCAAGATTGCCGGGAAAAATATCAATAAGCTCAGATATGCAGATGACACCATCCTTATGGCAGAAAGTGAAGAGGAGCTAAAAAGCCTCTTGATGAAAGTGAAAGAGGAGAGCGAAAAAGTTGGCTTAAAGCTCAACATTCAGAAAACGAAGATCATGGCATCTGGTCCCATCACTTCATGGGAAATAGATGGGGAAACAGTGGAAACAGTGTCAGACTTTATTTTTCTGGGCTCCAGAATCACTGCAGATGGTGATTGCAGCCATGAAATTAAAAGATGCTTACTCCTTGGAAGGAAAGTTATGACCAACCTAGATAGCATATTCAAAAGCAGAGACATTACTTTGCCGACTAAGGTCCGTCTAGTCAAGGCTATGGTTTTTCCTGTGGTCATGTATGGATGTGAGAGTTGGACTGTGAAGAAGGCTGAGCGCCAAAGAATTGATGCTTTTGAACTGTGGTGTTGGAGAAGACTCTTGAGAGTCCCTTGGACTGCAAGGAGATCCAACCAGTCCATTCTGAAGGAGATCAACCCTGGGATTTCTTTGGAAGGAATGATGCTAAAGCTGAAACTCCAGTACTTTGGCCACCTCATGCGAAGAGTTGACTCATTGGAAAGACTCTGATGCTGGGAGGGATTGGGGCAGGAGAAGAAGGGGACGACCAAGGATGAGATGGCTGGATGGCATCACGGAATCTATGAACATGAGTCTGAGTGAACTCCGGGAGATGGTGATGAACAGGGAGGCCTGGCGTGCTGCGATTCATGGGATCGCAAAGAGTCGGACATGACTGAGCGACTGAACTGAACTGAACTGAAATATGCTTGATGTACAATGTGTTGATTTCTGCTGTACAGCAGAGTGATTCAGTTACACACACATTGATATATATTTTTTTAAATATTCTTTCCCATTATTGTTTATCATAGAATGTTGGATACATTGGAATCCAACGTTGGATACAGTTCCCTGTGCTATATAGTAGGACCTTATTGTTTATTCATTTTAAATTAATATATAATAGTTTGCATCTGCTAACCCCAAACTCCCACTCTATCACTCTCCCACACCCTTTCTCCCCCTTGGCAACCGCAAGTCTATTCTCCTTGTCTGTGAGTCTGTTTCTGTTTCATAGAAGTTTATTTGCATCATATTTTAGAGTCCACATATAAGTGATATCATATGGTATTTGTTTCTCTCTGATTCACTTCACTTAGTATGATAATCTCTAGTTGCATCCTGTGTGTGTGTTAGTCACTCAGTCATGTCCAGTTCTTTGTGACCCCATGGACTGTAGCCTGCCAGGCTCCTCTGTCCATGGAATTTTCCGGGCAAGATTGCTACAGTGGGTTACCATTTCCTTCTCCAGGGGATCTTCCTGACCCAGGGATTGAACCTGGGTCTCCAGCATTGCAGGCAGATTCTTTAGCATCTGAGCCACAAGGGAAGCCCCCATGTTGCTGCAAATGGCATTATGGCATTCTTTTTTATGGCTGAATAGTATTCCATTGTATATATGTACCACATCTTTATCCATTCATCTGTCAATGGACATTTAGATGGTTTCCATGTCTTGGCTGTTTTCTTTCTTTTCTTTTTATTACATATGTGAGATGATAGATGTTAGCTGAATCTATTGCAATAATCATTTCACAATATACATAAATCAAATCATCATGCTGTATGTCTTAAACTGATACAGTGATATATGTTAATTATTTCTCAATGAAACAAGAAAACAATATAAATCAAAAAGATAAAAAATTTTCAAAAATGATTTTAAAATACATTTTTTCTGGGTGTCAACTTTCATTGTAGTGTATTGTAAGATTACTTACTTGTGATTGTATGGCTTTGGGAACTTTATATTTTTAGAATCAGGTTAATTTTTATAATTTTACTCTCTAAGGGAAATACTAAGAAAGAAGAGACAAATGTAATTACAGAAAGACAAAAGAAAGGCAGAGAGTTGGCATTAATGAATTCAGTGATATCTTTGGAAGTTTTAAGGAAGATTCCTGTAGTAGAAATCTGTAGCTGAAGAATTAAATTTAAATCTTATATCTTCCAGCATTTATTAACTAACTGAAATATGCAGGTGTTTACAGTAATTAAAAAAGAAGCTTCAGATGTTTTTACCCTATACTGGATAACTGAATTTAAGGATAAAGAGTAATAGTGACTGGCCAAAAGGAATATTGTAAAGGGTTTTAAATTGTAAGAAATCGAGAATTGAGATAGCAGGTGTCAGAATCAAGTGACTAAGAAAGAATTATGTATGCCAGTGTTCTACTAGAGTTTTACGAGTTTTAGTGCTAGTTTGGAGTGAAGCATTGGATGCACAAGATTTCAGTTAGGGTTTTAGTGATGAAATAAGTAAGGAAGGAAGAGAATAAATCTTAATGGATTGAAAGTAGCTGCTGAAATGAATCTCCTCCATGCCTTTCCTCTAATTGTAGGAGATGGTTTATTGGAAATCTCAAGTTTGAACTACTCAGATCCTGTATCCCATCCCTCTAGGGCCAGCTCAGCCCTTCATCCTGTCAAAGCAGATAAAACAGAACAGCCTGCAATTTGCTATAAAGGGGTCCTTGGGATGAAGCATTTTAATGTCCGTAAAGAGTAGACAAGACCTTCATTGTTAAAGACTCCCATGGAACACTTCAAATGGCATGGATTTGTCTTGATACCCTTTGCCAAAATTAATAGATTTTGGCTACAGACTTGGAGAAAAGCTGAGCATTTAGGTCTGCTTATTATCCAATAATATTTTGCTATATTTGATCTTCTTTTTGCCAGGATCCCATAATACCAACAACACATTAAGTAAGGAATACTAAATAAGATGGCTACTAGTTTTTAGACCTGTGTCAATTAAACATAGGAGGAATACAGAGTTACAACAATAGTATTTTAGAAACTAAAAATCAAGTATAATGATCTAGAGAATAAATTAAATTGATCTAATTTGACCCATTGTTTTTTAAAAAATTTTACCTCTATTTATCAGTCTGTGGTTGAACTGCCTTTCTGGTTCCAAAAGGCTATTCCAACCAAGAGCCTTCTTTTGAGGAAATAACGTGGAGTAATAAAATACCAAGTGTGTTATTTTGAATTCTTCTCATGCCTAAGAACAGAAATATCTTAAGCTTTGATAGAATGGTGCAATTTTATATTTTCCATTTGACTACTTTAAAAGGTTCATTGTCTTTTAATTAAACTACAGGGGGGAAGAGCAGAGATTAAAAGATGTAGTACTATAAAGGGGATGGCTTTTAGCTACTAGTACTTGAGTGAAGACACTACAATAAAAGCAAGATGGAGTGCAGCAACAAGTTTTGTGCCTTGAAGCCTCCTCCTGTTTGACTGTGGCAGTAATTTGAAGTTAATTTGTGTAGCTTCTTAATAAAAGACTGTGTTTTATATTTCTTGATTCTCCCCAGCATCTTTTCTCAGCTGTTCTTTTATCTTCCCTTTCATGAGACCTGCTGCAGCTTACAACTAGATATGATAATGAGGTAAACCAGTTTAGATGAGAAGCTTTGACCAGGCTCAGTACATGGATGTTTCCTATTCATCAACATTTTTAACTTTCCACAAAATAACCACCTCAAATAGCCCCTGCCTCTAATCTCCCACATTCTGTTCTTACTGATGAGTGGAGGTCTACTTCCTCCTGTAGTGATTTGTAGTTTTAGCATGGAGTGAATGTTTGGGTTTCTACATTTGGGAATATTATTGCCTCGTAGTTCTTATTTTCCTTTGTCTGCATGAAAAAAAATATTTTTTCTTTGTGTCTGTTTTTCTCCCTTTGCTTTCTACTCCCCCACATGTCCCCAAGTCCTTCAAGCCAATGAGGCTGTGGTGACACCTTCTGGGCAGTACTGGGAGTGAATTGCAGCCATAAGTTCCATGTTGGTGTTAACATACCAAAGATTTGGTGTGTACTACTAAATTTAGTTTGCTTCATCAAAAGAACTGAAACAGCATTCTGCTTCTGCTCAGTTTCTAGAACCTGTTAAATATCGATGTCATTTCTTACAATGAGCAGGGATTTGCAGTTAGCTAAATAAAATGGCAGTGAGTATGCCTGCTTAATAAATGAAAGGGTATGGTACTTGGTTGAGCCTAAAAATAATGTTAACAGAGGAAAAATTAATAATTACCTGTAATTAGAATATCAGCACTGTACACTATTGGTTTTTTCCCATGCTCTGATGCAACAATATCATGGCAGCAGGAGAATGTGCTATAAACAATCTCGGTAGAAACAGTGTCATCCATCATGACCATCCACTGTTGGGAGCATAAGATGAAGTTTTCTCCAGAGATGTTCTTGTCCTCCCATATTGCTCATTAGTGTTAAGAAACATGTAATAATTCTTAGTAGGTTCTGTTGGATCCTTGCTGTCTTCTGATCAGACTTCATTCCTTCCACCTCTACTTCAAAGTTAGTTTAACGCTTGTATTAAAAGATTTTA
This sequence comes from Capra hircus, assembly GCF_001704415.2. Taxonomy (NCBI): domain Eukaryota; kingdom Metazoa; phylum Chordata; class Mammalia; order Artiodactyla; family Bovidae; genus Capra; species Capra hircus. Next base: position 39,842,397 of record NC_030825.1, read on the forward strand.
AATTATGCTTTTTCATACACTGATGAATACAATAACGGTTTACTGTTACCAATTTATTTATTCATTTTTTAGCTGGCCTTTGTTTGAACACTGAGCATGATAAAAACTGCAGTTTTAAGGGAAATCACTAGGTAGTACTACCAAACCTTATGAAGTTTATTATGAAGTAATTTTAGAGAGCTTAGGAATCTTTCCCCTGTTTTCTTTAATAACTGAATAGCAAATGCAGAAGTATCAGACAACAAAGCTGTGACTAGCTGTCAAAGCAGCCATAAAGCTAGCCGTCTCTGTAACATTACCTTAGGGCAGTGTCAAGTAGGAAAGCACAAGACACTAGACATAAGGACAAGGACAACTGGTACTGCTGGTTATACAGCATTTGAAACAGCACTGTGTGCCCTTTGCGTCATTCTTTGGTCAAATATTGCATACTCCATAAATGATATATGCACCTATATTTGCTATAGAAACCAGTATTCCTATTACTACTGCATAATAAAATCAAGGCATGTACACACTGCCTTCTAATTTTGATTTGCAAACAGATGGTAGATAGCTGAAAAATCGGGGGAAATTCTTTTCTGAAGTTAAAATAAAGCTAATTCATAATACTAAGTGTGTGAATAAGTAACAAAAATCATGTAGTAACTGTGGAGATGATGGTTTTATTTGAAGAGTGGGGGAGGGAAGAGAAAGCTAGAAGGAAGCAAAAACACAATTTGGCCTAAAATTGAATTTCTCTGATAAGGCATTTCAGAAGCGGCTTGTCTTATTCACTCAGCAGCAAAATAATCATATGCGCTTTAATAATCTTTATTTTACAGGAGTATGTTGCCAGGGTAACGGGATGTAAGCAGGGGAACAGCACCTTGCAGATCACAAAGGCAAATCTGTGGAAAGAAATTTCACTGAGTTTCTCTTTTCCTTACCAGTGTAATAACGACTCTTATTTTTCCTGCAATATTTAATAATCTCACAAAAACAGTCTTTTCCCTTTCCCTTCTCTATATCTGTTTAAACATGGGCAATAACATAAATCTGGAACTGTCAAGCTCAGTGGGTTAAGCAAAAAAACAGATGTTATATCTTTAGCATTTTTATGTAATTACTTTTTATTACTGTTTTACTCCATCTCCATCCCTCCCAATCTTACTGTTATTTCCTTCTCTTCTGCAAACCAATCTGATGATAGTGTGCCAAGCAGGGCGGGCTTGAGGTGGGAGTTGATATTAATATTTGGCTACATTAATCAAAAATTTTTATTAGCTAAGCTTGGCTGCATGAAGATTTTAAAGAGGCAGAAATTGCAACTTAAAACATCTATCTTTTCGTAAGGGGGTAAATTGAATTATAGCAAATAGAGTGACAAGCATTCAGGCCAAAAGCTGCAAAAATAATGTTTTCATTACATTTGTGCACATACAAACATACATACACATACATACGTACATAAGAGAGGAGTGAAGAAGGAAAGGAAGCAATGTTCGATTCCTTCAGCTTTTCACTGGGCACTGGAGCCTCAGTTTGTTCTAGGAAATTGGCTGGTTGAATTTATGGCTCAAACAAAATGAAAGTTGCCAATGCCTTTCAAAAGAAATAGAAAACTAGCCATAAGAATGTGACTGCTGATCATTTGATTGGATCAGATTTATGACAAAGCTATGGCTTATAAATGTTTGCCTGTCATTATCCTTGCCAAAAGCCATAGGCTGTGAAAGTGCATATAGAAACAAAGTAATATTAGGCTGTGAGGCTGGAAAAAAATTTTTAAAGAGCTTTCATGAAATTAGATATGAAAATCTATATTCAAATCATGATTAAAGGTTTGACTTCTGCCAAGAATTTTAAGTTAATGCTCTTAGTTTTAACATGCTCACTGTGAACCCAAGTTATATAGCTCATACAGTTCTTTATCTAAGTCTATAAGATAATCAGCAACCATAAACAGGTGCTGAGAAGCCATTTCTGGATGGATATCATTATACATTATATTCTTTCTGGGTTTTGGTGAAATTTATTGAAATGTAGTTTTTATTATTTTTATTCCTAGACATTACTCTTTCATCTTAGATAACCCTGCACAAACACTTAAAATTTTCAAGCTAACTAAACCGATCTTAAAACAGGTAATGGTAAAAGGAAAAGTAAAATATTAAAAGGCCAAAGACTCATTAAAATGGCAAATTGTAAAGAAAACATTCCATAGTGGTATGGATATTGTATCTCAGATGTTCAGAAAAATGGAAGGTTACATTTGAAATAGTAAGATTTCTGATGTTCCAGAAATCATTTTAAACCCAAATGCTACAGGAGCCAAAGCTTGATTATCTTCAAGCATCATTGAATGTTCTTGAGAAAAATTTTAAACTCAACAGAGTTAAAATTTTACTCTATGTTAAAAACCTGTTGGTTTAAACTCAGCTCGTGATTATTCATTCTACATAGAGTCAATTTATTGGGGAAGTTTTTTTAGAGCAAATATTTTCTTTGATTAAAAAATATCTATTGACCTCTATAATGTCAGTTATTTTTTAAGAGCCTATAAGTTCCCTTAGATAAATGTAGCCAAAAGGGAGGACATTTTTCTATCCTTGGGCTCCTGTTTATATCTTAGATTCAATGTTCAGTGGAAATATGGTTAGCACCTTGGAGCACAGAATCTCATGTCTGTTTTCTTAGAATTTGAGCCATTGTTTGTTCTTGATACATGAAAATCACCAGTAACTCTACATTTTTAATTGTTTTGAAGATGAGCATATGGTTGGCAAATGAAAGCATGATGGTAGGTAAACACTGTTAATTTAGTAATCTTACTTCAGCTATCATAATTTTCAAATCAGATGCTAGTATTTGCTGTTTCTTAGTTGATGAAAAAGAATTCTTTTTCCTTGCCGCCTAAATTTCATGTACTTTGGAATTCTGTGTAACAAGGTATTAAAATGGGACTATCCCTGTTTGTTTTAGCTGAGTCTTAAGAAAAGATGTGAAAGATATGGCACCACCCTCCAGTTTTTATGTGAAGAGGAAGGAGAAAGCCAATTATGTGATTCTTAAGCCACTTAACCATGTCATGTATATAAAAGAATTGGGAGGTTGAAAATTAAGAAATGGAAGATTTTTGTAGAGAGCTGGTGTGTTGAGTGTCCCATCACGCCTGCAAGGAGGAGTAAAGATGCATCTCCTTTCATCTGAATCCAAGAGAGAAGCTTTGTGGAGATGACCTGGAAAGCTAAATAACTGACCCCTGCATATTCAGAATTGCTATCTGACTAATGCCTGAAAAATCTAGATTCTGGTATTGATTTGTCAGCTGCTTTAAAAGTGAAGTAATGAAGAGGTAGCTATGTTAAGTAACCTACATTTTCAGGGTTTTTTTGGAGCAAATGTTGCTGAAGTATATGTCATGGATCAGAGGTTGGCCATATGCACAAGAGAGATGATCCAGCGTTGTCTTAGATCCGTAGAAATCTGGAGGAGCCCAGTGATTCCAATAAGTGAAGCGAACTGCCCATTTTGGCAGTAACAGGAAGCAGAAAGAGCTTCACCCAAGTCAAAAGATCTGCAAGTGAGAGTCATACATCCTCTTTATCACTCCAAGTGTACAGGCTATGGCAGGACTGAACTGGGAAGGAAAAGTAGCTATAACATTGAAATTTAAAGTTTTTATTACCAGACTAGAATAGATGTATTAATTGTTACATATTTTTTAATACCTGTAAATTAACACAAACATGAAATCTGCCCTAAATTTTATACATGGGCATGGGAAGTCCCATAGAATAAATTATCATACTGAAAGGCAACAATAACTTTTTATTATTACTTGTTCAATTTATGAGTGTGTGTGTGTGTGTGTGTTTGTGTGTGTGGCAAAAAAAATTAAAGAGCTGAATTACTGGGACTTCCTTGGTGGTCCAGTGGCTAAAACTTCGCATTCCCAATGCAGGGGGCCTGAGTTAGGAAACTAGAACCCACATGCTGCAACTAAGAGTTCACATGCTGCAACTAAAGATTCCCCGCAGGTCACAATTAAAAGATCCTGCATGCCTTGACCAAGATCTGGCACAGCCAAATAAATAAATAAATATTAGACAAGAAGAAGAAGAGTTGCATGTTGGGAAATACCATTACATGTTTCTTTTAATCTCTAGCTTATTACGTCCATCTTGGCAGACAGTATCTCTATCCAATCTACTGAGCCCTATCCATACCTCAGTGAGAAGGCAGTAAAGCCAGGCAAAATAAAAAGAATAGTAGACCGGAAGTTTTTGATAGATTGTTTTATCCATGTGGTTTTATCTCTTTTTGCTATGTCTTTCTTTGTCTAGAACTTAGGAAGGGGTATTAAAAATCAAGGGGCCTTGAATAACCAGCAAACTATATTATATATTACTAAACACCAGAAATTAATGGTAGTATTTTTAGAAGGACACGATCAAGTTCTTAATTCAGTATATGGATTAAATAAAAACTAGATGTTGTAAGTGAATGCAATTGTTTTCTAAAGGCTCTAAATAATCTTTAATAAATTTTAAATACATAAGAAAAATCTCTAAAACATTATCCAAATACATATATGCCATTTTCATTATTGCTTCCAGTTTAGTTTCCTGGGGATCCCTTGGCCTCTGAGTTTTGCTGGGCTTGATTAGGCTGTAGCTGTAATAGTCAGATGTTAGAAAAAGTAATATTAAAGTGGGAAATTCATAGACTCTTCTGAGGGCATTTGGTTGAAAAACTGGAAGCTGATGCTGATGATGTACAGATGACAAAGGAGAGATGATGTGAATATCATAAATTAGGTATCATCAGGCCCCCTAGGGATGAACCTATAATGCTCTCTACAAAAGCTACTTTCTCTCTTGACCTTAACAGAAATTATGTATCTCAATTCAGACAAAGAAATCATCGTATTTTCTATTCTGTCTCTCCCTCTCAATCAATTTCTAAATATGTTTAATCCCAGTGCTCTTAAATTATTTAATAATTCTTATTAGTTGAATGAGATTTTGTTCATCATTTGCAAAGTGTTTTTTACAAACTATGCTAATGTCAATTTTTTTTCCTCTGAAGTTCACTTGTTGTATACAAATGTATTTGTATACAAATACATACAAATATGTGTACTTACTATAAAAATAATACAGATACTACTAAAAATTGTCATTGAAACATATAATTAGGAAAATTGACTCATTATTAAACATGTCTAATTGTGCTTATAATTTTATCACAGTGAAGCACACTGAAATGATGTCTGACCAGTTCAAGTCTTGACTCAGCCAGCTCAATAGTTTTGAGACTTTGGGGGCAGTCAAAAGTGTTTTCTGTCTCTCACCTATATTATGAGAATAGTACTTCTTACCCTGCTTAAATGACAGAGTTATTGAAAAGATCAAGATTTGGAAATATATAAAGGGTAATGTGTATCTAAATAATATATTAATAGCTATCTTTTTACATAGATTATTCTTTTCCATTATATGATTTAGTCATATTCATGATTTTTTCATTATTATGATATTAAATGCACAAAAGTATCAAATTGTGCTTCCTCCTTTCCACTGCTAAGAACTGAGTGAAGATAAAGTATATTTTCAGTCAACCAGAAGATTTATCATGTCCCACAATTAAAGGCAAGTTTTAAATTTGAGGGAAAACAGGAATTTCAGTAGTTTTCATTCACTCAAAAAAAAAAAAAAAAGGAGTCAAAACTGTTAGAATAAGGACATAGCAAGGAACAAGTCTTATCATAAGAATGCTGAAAAAAACTATAAAGAATTTTCCTGAACATTCTATGTAAACATCTAAGCCTGCATTTTGACTTTTGGATAACAAATCTCACTATCTTTGTATCTTTTTTTCCTCTTAGCATGTTTAGGGGCTATTGCTAAACTTGAAACAACAATTTTTAGAAATAGTATAGTATCATTGACCCTGAGAATCCCTCCCTCCTTCCCTCACATCTATACTCTTTTAATCACAAGTGGTTAGACAAATTTGAGTAATCTGATGTTAGAAAATTGATGGACAGGTTATTATCTTGGCTATAGTTTTAGGTCAGTATAATGTGTGGTAACCAAATGTGCTAACCTTTCCAAATAGGAACGCACCAGAAACGTTAGCCAAAAACCAGGGATAGGTGACTTCTTGAGACAACCATAAGCACTTGTCCAGTTTCCAGTTTTAAGAATCATAAATGAAGAACTTCTGATGTGAAGCTGGAAAACAAGAACCTTCTAACATCTATGCTTTGTTCATAAACAAAATTTTTAAAATAAAACCATTGCATACTTTCATTCCTTTAAGGCAAATCATATTTATAATGTTTCTTCTCTCATCAAAGAATAGTATAGGCTTATAGGACATTTTCCCCTCACAAATTAGTTTAAGGCATGTATGTACAGGTCAGTTAAGAAGACCTGATAATTCTTTTTCAGATTTTAAAAACTATTTTGTCATTCATATTAATTAACACTTTATTGTGTCTTTTATATGAATGATGTAGAAAACATTTCTAAAGGGTAGGAAAAATATGTTCCATGAAATCCAGGAACTCGCAAGTTAAGAAATTATTTCTATGCTACATTCAGATAAGAGAAATTTCCTTTGTTTCCTGTCCTCACTCTGAATTCGTATTTCTCTAACTTTGATATCTTTTGCATTATGGGCAAGGGAAAAGCAAATTTTTATTTTATTGTTAAAATGATTACTTTAACTGTTATGATATGAACCATGTACTTATTTTATAGATGATTAACTGAGATACTAGTAAGATTGTAATTGTATGTCTGGGTTGCAATTCAAATCTTTTGATTCTCAGTAGACTGGCTACATACACTGGTATTAATTGTGGCCTTTTTGTGGCTGTTGTGTTTGAAATGGTTGCTGACCCCTTGTTGTAGTTACAGAGTGGATCTTGGCATGACCTACTTTAATATAATTCTTATTAGTAACTCCATTGAAGTGTTAAATGATAAATCCTTTCAGTTTTTTTCTTTGGGTAATCCTAACTTAACCATATTATGAAAATAGAAATAGCTCTCTAAGGAAACAGGAGGGGTGTATGTCTGTGTGTGTGTGTGTGTGTGTGTGTGTGTGTCTTTAGTCCTGAAGAACAGATACTTTGGGCTTGCTTTTGTCTTTAGGAATGTTATTTAAAGATGTTCTTGACATTTTCCTTGTAATGCAAGGATTTGTAAAAATACTTTTTCATTTCAGGGCATGAATATAATGTGCAAATATCACAAGTCTTAAATGATCCAATTTCTTACTCTTAAAGGACAGTGGCTACACATCTTTATCCCAGCATAAAGTATCACGATGAGGGTGACGTATTCCAATTGTGATAAATCACGTCAGAAAGAAACTAGCTTGTCTTTAAACTCTAAGTGTCAGTTCAGTTCAGTCGCTCAGTCATGTCCGACTCTTTGTGACCCCATGAAGCGCAGAACACCAGGCCTCCCTGTCCATCACCAACTGCTGGAGTCCATTCAAACCCATGTTCATTGAGTCAGTGATGCCATCCAACTCATCCTCTGTTGTCCCCTTCTCCTCCTGTCCTCAATCTTTCCCAGCACCAGCGTCTTTTCAAAAGAGTCAGCTCTTCACATGAGGTGGCCAAAGTATTGGAGTTTCAGCTTTAGCATCAGTCCTTCCAATCAACACCCAGGACTGATAAGTATATTTACACCTAAATTTTGAGACAGTGGGAATCATCTGCAAATATTGTCAGTGATCAGCTAACAAGTTCTTCATTGATGTAAAGAACTTTTTCTCTTGACCAATTATGGACCTCCAAACCTAGATCAAGAAACACCTGGAGTGATAGGTTAGTTTGGCCTTGGAGTACAGAATGAAGCAGGGCAAAGGCTAATCGAGTTCTGCCAAGAGAATACACTGGTCATAGCAAACACCCTCTTCCAACAACACAAGAGAAGGCTCTGCACATGGACATTACCAGATGGTCAACACTGAAATCAGATTGATTATATTCTTTGCAGCCAAAGATGGAGAAGTATACAGTCAGCAAAAAAAAAAAAAGAAGACCAGGAGCTGACTGTGGCTCAGATCATGAACTCCTTATTGCCAAATTCAGACTTAAATTGAAGAAAGTAGGGAAAACCACTAGACCATTCAGGTATGACCTAAATCAAATCCCTTGTGACTATACAGTGGAAGTGAGAAATAGATTTACAGGATTAGAGCTGATAGAGTGTCTGATGAACTATGGATAGAAGTTCGGGACATTGTACAGGAGACAGGAACAAGACCATCCCCAAGAAAAAGGAATGCAAAAAAGCAAAATGGCTGTCTGAGGAGGCCTTACAAATAGCTGTGAAAAGAGAAAAGCAAAAAGCAAAGGAGAAAATGAAAGATATACATATTTGAATGCAGAGTTCCAAAGAATAGCAAGGAGAGATAAAAAAGACTTCCTCAGCAATCAATGCGAAGAAACAGAGGAAAACAGTATAATGGGAAAGACCAGAGACCTCTTCGAGAAAATTAGAGATACCAAGGGAACATTTCATGCAAAGATGAGCTCAATAAAGAACAGAAATGGTATGCACCTAACGGAAGCAGAAGATTTTAAGTGGCAAGAATACACAGAAGAACTGTGCAAAAGAGATCTTCACGACCCAGATAATCACAATCATGTGATCACTCACTCTCACCTACAGCCAGACATCGTGGAATGTGAAGTCAAGTGGGCCTTAGAAAGCATCACTACGAACAAAGCTAGTGGAGGTGATGGAATTCCAGTTGAGCTGTTTCAAATCCTGAAAGATGATGCTGTGAAAGTGCTGCACTCAGTATGCCAGCAAATTTGGAAAACTCAGCAGGGCCCACAGGATCAGGAAAGGTCAGTTTTCATTCCAGTCCCAAAGAAAGGCAATGCCAAAGAATGCTCAAACTACCTACTGCACAATTGCACTCATCTCACACGCTAGTAAAGTAATGATCAAAATTCTCCAAGCCAGGCTTCAGCAATACGTGAACCGTGAACTTCCAGATGTTCAAGCTGGTTTTTGAAAAGGCAGAGGAACCAGAGATCAAATTGCCAATATCTGCTGGATCATCGAAAAAGCAAGAAAGTTCCAGAAAAACATCTATTTCTGCTTTATTGACTATGCCGAAGCCTTTGACTGTGTGGATCACAATAAACTGTGGAAAATTCTGAGAGAGATGGGAATACCAGACCACCTGACCTGCCTCTTGAGAAATCTGTATGCAGGTCAGGAAGCAATGACTAGAACTGGACATGGAACAGACTGGTTTCAAATAGGAAAAGGAGTACATCAAGACTGTATATTGTCACCCTGCTTATTTAACTTCTGTGCAGAGTACATCATGAGAAACGCTGGGCTGGAGGAAGCACAAGCTGGAATCAAGATTGCCAGGAGAAAGATCAATAAGCTCAGATATGCAGATGACACCACCCTTATGGCAGAAAGTGAAGAGGAACTAAAGAGCCTCTTAATGAAAGTTAAAGAGGAGAGTGAACAAGTTGGCTTAAAGCTCAACATTCAGAAAATGAAGATCATGGCATCTGGTCCCATCACTTCATGGGAAATAGATGGGGAAACAGTGGAAAGAGTGTCTGACTTCATTTTGGGGGGCTCCAAAATCACTGCAGATGGTGATTGCAGCCATGAAATTAAAAGATGCTTACTCCTTAGAAGGAAAGTTATGACCAACCTAGATAGCATTTTAAAAAGCAGAGATATTACTTTGTCAACAAAAGTCCATTAAGGCTATGGTTTTTCCAGTAGTCATGTGTTGATGTGAGAGTTGGACTGTAAAGAAAGTTGAGTGCTGAAGAATTGATGCTTTTGAACTGTGGTGTTGGAGAAGACTTTTGAGAGTCCCTTGGACTGCAAGGAGATCTAACCAGTCCATCCTAAAGGAGATCAATCCTGGGTGTTCACTGGAATGACTAATTTGAAGCTGAAACTGCAATACTTTGGCCACCTGTTGCAAAGAGCTGACTCATTGGAAAAGACCCTGATGCTGGGAAAAATCGAGGGCAGGAGGAGAAGGGGACGACAGAGGATGAGATGGTTGGGTGGCATCACCGACTGACTTAATGGACCTGGGTTTGGGTAGACTGTGGCAGTTGGTGATGGACAGGGAGGGCTGGTGTGCTGTGGTTCGTGGGGTCACAAAGAGTTGGACACGACTGAGCGTCTGAACTGAACTGAACTGAACTGAAACCTAGATCACTGTAGCTGATAAAGAGTATAGAAAAGGAAATTTCACAGGGGAAATGGATTCTCATCATTTTAACTATTTGTTATTGACTACTTTCTCTCTTCTTCTTCTCCACCTCCCCATCTCTCTGTTGCTGCTACTGCTGCTAAGTCGCATCAGTCATGTCCGTCTCTGTGCGAACCCATAGACGGCAGTTCTCCATGTACATCTTTCCATTTCAGGAGAAGTGAACATTTTTATGATTTTTTCCTCTTATTAAGCTCCACTCTGTCTTAAGTGAATAATGGTTGACAACCTAGTTGTACTAATGTAGTCTTATGTGCCAGAGATTCTTTAGCTATCACGCCTAGTGAGGATCTGCTTCTTTTCCCTTTCTCTCTTTTAAAATCTATGCTGGGAAAGAACTAACTTATAATCTACTTTAATTTTCACAAGGAGAGTGAAATACTTTTAAATAAAGTTGTCTTTATTTAAATCATCATATTTTCAGCAGCTTAAATTAGATGATTTACCTTTTTCCCTGGCATGGTAACCTAGATTCTCCTGTCTTTTGAAATGGAAACTGTCCTAACCCCATAACCTCAACATCACTGTGAGTAAAACTCTTTCTAACTATAACTGTGTTGTATGCATATTAGCTTACTGCAGTGGAATTGTATCTTCACTACTGATGTTCATAGAATGTCCATTGATATAACTGCAGCTCTGTCCCAGTGCTTGAATGCTAGTGTATTTCAAACCACAAGTCAGAAATTCATAGGGCAAACCACAGTATATGGAAAAATTTTAAGCTATGTATAATTCTAAGTCACTAGCTGGAGTTTCCATACAGTTTTATTTATCCTAAATGTTCATAGTTCCTAATGTTATATTACACTGGATCTTTAGCTTAAAAATTAAATTTAAATGACGATTTGATCTCACTTGTTTTCACTGTATTTTTGTTTCTTCTCTGATTGATAGGCAGTCATCTCTTCTGGGGAAAGATTTCTTAATCTGTGTTAAAGAGTAGCTGATGATTTCTGAAAATCACTTTCAAAAATCCTATGTAACATCATCATGATTGTCAACAAATGAATATTTATTAACGTCCATTGAATTCTTGACATTCTATTAAGTTTTGCAGAGATTTTACTGAAGATAAACAGTGATATATAACATTCAGGGTTGAGCAAGGTGTAAAGGGGAAAAGATTTATGTGAACACATATAAGTTTGAAGAAAATTATTACATAATTAGAATGTATATTTTAGAAAGTATATGGTATATCCCTAACGCATACAAACATGGAATATGATGAAAGAGGGATATATGGAATAATTTCTATATTTACTTTTGGAAACTAAAACAAAGGCTTATGTAAAATCTTTCTCAAATTAATGAGATACCAAGAATAAAGCATAATATAATAGGACCAAATGACACAACCATATGACACATTTGATACAGCCTTATTTAGTGGAAAGTATAGTTGAGTATAACTGTTGAAAGGAGAGTTTAAGATGTTAAAAAAACAATAAACATAAGATATTTGCAAGTCCATTGGCAGTAAAATGGAATGGCAAGAGTTTCATATTAAAAAGATGACTGGCAATTTTACATGAGTCAAAAAGAAAGGAGAGTTCCCTTTTCTCCACACCCTCTCCAGCATTTATTGCTTGCAGATTTTTGGATCGCAGACATTCTGACTGGTGTGAAGTGGTACCTCATTGTGGTTTTGATTTGCATTTCATCGCCAGTCTATGTCTGACGCAGGATACAGCATGCTTGGGGCTAGTGCATGGGGATGACCCACAGAGATGTTATGGGGAGGGAGGTGGGAGGGGGGTTCATGTTTGGGAACACATGTAAGAATTAAAGATTTTAAAATTAAAAAAATAAAAAACTAAAAAAAAAAAAAAAAAGAAAGGAGAAAGAAGTCAAAGAGTGAATTACCTGACTACTGTAGTAGTCAAAGTGAGAAAATTACACTAAATGAAGTCCATAAAACAAATTAACAATTTTTAATGAGGGATTTGAGAAATAAAAGTTAGATTAAAACAATTAATGAAAGAAAGGAATACTGATAAAAATAAGCATTCATTCATTTAATCTCTCACTGACACATTTATTTGCACTGCTCTCTGCCAGCCACTGTGCTTGGGAGTATGTGAAAAATGAAGATTTATAAGAGAATTCCTGGACTGGCAATTTAGTATTAAGTTAAAAATTCTCCCACTAGCCAACATGCAGAAGTGGTAGCCAAACTGCAACAAATATCATTTTGAGTCTATAGCTGTGCTTGTCAGAGGAATCCTCAAGACCTAAAAATGGAGTTTAAAAAATAGAGTGGCAAGTTTGAGTAGTAACAGGAGCTACCATGAGAATGGTTTAGGAGTGGGGGGAATGTCCTGGCCCACGGATATAGGTTTAATAGTCAGTCAAGTTTGGCAACCCTGGGGCCCTTTTTTTTTTCAGCCCTAGGACTTTTATCAGAGGATAGAATTTATTTTTTCCTAATCTGCTCTCCTGTGTAGGCAGCCACAAGATTTTTTTTCTCAATGTGGACATGTCTAAATGAATTTAAAAGCTTCCTAGAGAATTTCTAACCAATAGTCATACTATTTTTTAGATTTGAGTTCTAAATTTACACTCCTTACAATCCATATGTTGAAAAATCAACATAAAAGTAGTAATCAAACATAAATACTCCCTAGGTGCCTTACAAGAAACTTAAATAAAAGGTATTCTAGAAAGAAATACCTTCAACCCGGGCCACACTGTATTTCCTTAGAGAATGCACTACTCAACACTTTCCAAAAGTTACAAAATGTGCAAAGATATATCCATTATGAGTAAGAGTCAGCAGACCCAATTATACACTAGGATTAATCTCTATTAACTTCAGGTAATTCAATGGGGAATATAAATAAAAAAGAACAAAACATTTTCAACAAAATACCAAAATATTAAAGTATAATATTTAAAGATGAAAAAAATTGGCCAGTGAAGAAAGAATTGACAACTGGAAGATAGATCTGAGAAAATTACCCTAAAGGGAGTACAGAATTATAAAGATAGAAACAATGAAGTGGAGATTCATTGACATGGCAAATAAAATGAGAAGGTCCAACATACTAGGAGTTCCAGGTAGAGACCATGGAAGAACAAAAGAAAGTATTTGATCATGAAGTTATTGAGAGTTTTCCCAACAGTTTTGCAAACAGCTTAATTTCTATAATAAAGATTTTAAATTTTTATTTATTCAGTATTTATGGCTGTGTTGGGTCTGTGTTGCTGCACGGTCTTTTCTCTAGTTGAGGCAAGTGGGGGCTACTCGTGGTGGATGGACTTCTCATTGTGATAGCTTCTGTTGTTGCTGAGCACAGGCTCTAGGGTGTGTGGGATTCAGTAGCTGCAACATGTGGGCTCCCTAGTTGTGATTCCCAGGCTCTGGAGCACAGGCTCGATAGTGGCAGCACATGGGCTTAGTTGCACCTCAGCATATGGAATCTTCCCAGATCAGGGATCACACCCATGTTTTCTGCATTGTCAGACAGATTCTTTACCACTGAACCAGGGAAGCCCTATGAAAATTTTTTAAACTTTAAATATCTGGAATAGTTTCTCTTTTCCTGACTGACCCATCACTGATACATAATCTCATCTAAGCTATTATTTAAGAATGAGAGCATAATAAATAAAATTTCAAAACAAATAGGTGAAAGTGTTTATATACTTATAGACTATGAAAAAAAAATTGTAAAGAGTACTTCATATAACAGTAGAATGATCCTTGAAGAAAGAATGGCATTATTCTGAGTAAAAAAAAAAAAAAAACTCAAAAGATCATATAAAGTGTGATTCCATTTATGCATCTTGAAAATGATAAAACCATATTCAAGGAAAGCATATTCATGATTGCCAAAATTTAAGGGTAGGCAGAGAGGACTGGGGTGACTATAAAAGAATAGCATGAGAGAGAACTTTATGATGATGGAACATTCTATATCTTGATTACAGTCATGGTTACATGAATCTACATATGTAATAAAATGACACAGAAGTATACACAGAGAAACCAATGTAAATCTCCTGTATTTGCAGTTTGCTAGAGTTATTTATGATGTAACATTGGTGGATACTGAATAAAGGGTACATGGGACCTCCCTGTATTATCACTACAACTTCTTTTTAATCTATCATTATTTCAAAATAAAAAGGTCTCTAAAAAGGAAAAATAAAAGTAGGACTGGAACACTGAATAATAAAAATACTGAATAATTAATAATTTAAGGATCCCTTAAGAGTCTTATATTCCTTGTATATTTGAGAGGAAGATCTATTGATCAATTTTAGTTTTTGTCAGTTTTCTATAGTAAAAGCTTAGGTATATCCATTAAAAATATAAAACTGTAATTAATGTGTGATTTCCAAACCAGTATCAGCTCAGTCGCTCAGTTGTGTCCAACTCTGTGACCCCATGGACCACAGCACTCCAGGCTTCCCACCAGTTCCTAGAGCTTGCTCAAACTCATATCCATCAAGTCAGTGATGCCATCCAACTATCTCATCCTCTGTCATCCCCTTCTCCTCCTGCCTTCAGTCTTTCCCAGCATCAGGGTCTTTTCCAATGAGTCAGCCCTTCACATCAGGTTCCCAAAGTGTTAGAGCTTTAGCTTCAGCATCAGTCCTCCAGTGAATATTCAGGACTGATTTCCTTTAGGATTGTCTGGTTTGATCTTTCAGTTCAGAGGACTCTAAAGAGTCTTCTCCAGGACCACAGTTCAAAAGCATCAATTTTTCAGCACTCAGCTTTCTTTATGGTCCAACTCTCACATCCATACATGACTACTGGAAATACCATAGCCTTGACTAGATGGACCTTTGTCATGAAAGTAATATCTCTGCTTTTTAACATGCTGTCTAGGTTGGTCATAGCTTTTCTTCCAAGGAGCAAGCATCTTTTAATTTCATGACTGCAGTCACCATCTGCAGTGATTTTGGAGATCAAGAGAGTAAAGTCTATCACTGTCTCCATTGTTTCCCCATCTATTTGCCATGAAGTGATGGGAACGGATACCAAGAGCTTAGTTTTCTGAATACTGAGTTTTAAGCCAGCTTTTTCACTCTTCTCTTTCACTTTCATAAAAAGGCTCTTTAGTTCCTCTTCACTTTCTGCCATAAGGGTGTATCATCTGCATATCTGAGGTTATTGATATTTCTCCTGGCAAGCTTGATTCCAGCTTGTGCTTCATCCAGCCCAGCAATTCATATGATGTACATGAATAAACAGAGTGACAATATACAGCCTTGACATACTCCTTTCCCAGTTTGAAACCAGTCTGTTGTTCCATGTCCAGTTCTAGCTGTTGCTTCTTGACCTACATACAGGTTTCTCAGGAAGCATGTAAGGTAGTCTGGCGTTCCCATCTCTTAAAGAATTTTCCACAATTTGCTGTGATCTACACAGTCAAAGGCTTTGGCATAGTCAATAAAGCAGAAATATATGTTTTTCTGGAACTCTTTTGCTTTTTCAATGATCCACCAGATGTTGGCAATTTGATCTCTGGTTCCTCTGTCTTTTCTAAATCCAGCTTGAACATCTGGAAGTTCTCAGTTCAAGTTCTGTTGAAGCCTCTCTTGGAGAATTTTCAGCATTACTTTGCTAGCGTGTAAGATGAGTGCAATTGTGTGGTAGTTTGAACATTCTTTGGCATTGTCTTTCTTTGAGATTGGAAGGAAAACTGACCTTTTCTGATCCTGTGGCCACTGCTGAGTTTTCCAAATTTGTTGGCATATTGAGTGCAGCACTTCTATGGCATCATCTTTTAGGATTTGAAATAGCTCACCTGGAATTCCATCACCTCCACTAGCTTTGCTCTTAGTGATGCTCCTAAGGTCCACTTGACTTCACACTCCTGGCTCTAGGTGAGTGATCACATCATCGTGGTTATCTGGGTTATGGAGATCTTTTTTGTATAGTTCTTCTGTGTATTCTTGCCACCTCTTCTTAATATCTTCTGCTTCTGTTAGGTTCAGTTCTTTTAGAACAATATTAAAATGAAAAAGAATATGACACTGAAAGATGAACTCCAGACCAATATAATAAAAGGGAATAGAGCAGAGTAAAGAAAATTTAGGAGATGAATTTTATTTCTGGCAGTGTAGTTTAGTAAGTACTAACACCAACTTTCCATTAAAAACGCTGGATAAAAAAATTTTTAGACTTAATTCTTTCCATGAGTTGGTGGGAAAAAGAGGGAAATTTAAGCCTAAAAAGGAGTGAAAAATAACCTAAACCAAGTAAGCAAAACACTGCAGCCAGCTTTTACCTTGAAGACATTTGCTAAATAGAGTTGGACTTTGCCTTTTATGAATTCCCAAGGGATTAAAATCCAAAAACTGTCCAAATGAATATCTTAGGGCTGGGACCCCAAAGAAACATAGAAGGGAACTAAGTAATTGGAATAAAAGTTGTTTCCTTTAATCTTCAGAAGGAAGAGTTGGATATTTAGATTTTTAAGCTTGGGCTGTGATAAAGTAGGCTCAGAGGGTAAAGAATATGCCTGCAAGTGGAAGACTTGAGTTCAATCCCTGGGTCAGAAAGATCCCCTGGAGAAGAAAATGGTAACCCACTCCAGTATTCTTGCTGGAAAATCCCATGGATGGAGGAGCCTGGTGGGCTACAGTCTGTGGGGTCGCAAAGAGTCAGACACGACTGAGCGACTTCACTTTCACTTTCATGCAGAAATGGATGTGGAATTACTAAAAGAATGATAATGTCAGGTTATACATACATACGTATATATTTTTTGTTTGAGAAACTTAATTTCACATAATCTTTAAGGAAAAAGCTGTATTAGAGATAAAGACAAGTTACTATACATAAGTATAAAAGTTTCACTACTAGAAAGATACACTTATAAATATGTGTGATAAGACAGGGTAAAAATATCAATAAATATAACAACTGACAGAACTGTAGGAGAAATAGACAAATTCACCAACCTACTTTGAAGTATTTAACATGTATCTGTCAATTTTTGCAAGATTCATCTTACATTAATAAATTGGTTGCTATAATTAACTACTCATTAAAATTAAGAGCTAGACATACTTTTCCCATGTTTTATAGATATTCTTTATTTCCCTCATTATTTACTTTGTCAGGCCTCCCTGGTGTCTTAGTGGTAAAGAACCCCTCTGCCAATGCAGGGGACATGGCTTCAATCCCTGGTCTGGGAATATCCCACACCCACAGGGCAATTAAGGTTGTGAGCCACAACTACTGAGTCTGTACTCTAGAGCCCGTGCTCTGCAACAAGAGAAGACACCGCAACTAGAGAGTAGTCCCCCCAACCACCACAACTAGAGAAAAGCCCGCACAGCAACGAGGACCCAGCACAGCCAAAAATTAATTAATTAAATTAAAAAAAAAAAACCTTTGTCAACAGAAGACAGAAAAAGCCAACGAAGTTCTAAGAAAGAATAAAGTAAAAATATTAAGTACAAAATAAGATTATAGAAATATACTCAAATATTAGTTTTCAGAAATGTAGAATGTACTCATCTTATCAGATTAAAAACAATGTTGTCTGGTTTTTGTATGTGGAATCTAGAAAGATGGTAACGATAACCCTCTATGCGAGACAGTAAAAGAGACACAGATGTATAGAACAGTCTTTTGGACTCTGTGGGAGAGGGAGAGGGTGGGATGATTTGGGAGAATGGCATTGAAACATGTATAATATCATATAAGAAACGAATCGCCAGTCTAGGTTTGATGCAGGGTGCAGGATGCTTGGGGCTGGTGCACTAGGATTACCCGGAGGGATGGTGTTGGGGGGAAGGTGGGAGGAGGGTTCGGGATTAGGAACACGTGTGCTCCCATGGCAGATTCATGTTGATGTGTGGCAAAACCAATACAATATTATAAAGTAAAAA
Organism: Capra hircus; assembly: GCF_001704415.2. Lineage (NCBI taxonomy): Eukaryota > Metazoa > Chordata > Mammalia > Artiodactyla > Bovidae > Capra > Capra hircus. Next base: position 39,860,535 of record NC_030825.1, read on the forward strand.
TAATAATAATAAATAAATAAATATCCCCATTTTACAAAAATTCATCTCCATTTTACTTATGAAAGACATACTTGACACATTAGGACCCAGAGATTAGAAGTAAAAAGCAAAAGAAATGCATGAGGCAAACACTAATAAAAAGAAAGTTAATATACTGATAGCAGATCCAATATTCTTTAAGGAAAAGGCTTTACTAGAAACAGCCTACTACAAACTGTAAGATCAAAAACTCCAAAGGAAATATATAAGGAAAACTTGTATGTATCTATTAACTATATTACAGCAAAACTGACAGAATTGCAAGAATAAAATGACAAATCTGTACTTACCGTGGGAGATTTAATACCCTTCTCTAGATAACTGCTCAAAAGACAAATTATTAGTAAGGCTAAAAAAAGACTTGAACAATTAACAATGCAATCATGTTAACAATTAACTAACAATTAATAATTATTCAATGTGCTAATGAATAGACTAGCACAGTGATTCCCATACTTACTGAATATATTTTTAAACTAAGTATGTGTTGTTTGTAAGAATTTACCACATATGAGGACACAAAGCAAGCCATAACAGAAGTTTAGTAAAATCAGTATTACACAAACTGTATTCTCAATCCAACAAAATTAGAAATCAAACCAAGCAAAATAATCTCAAACCTGTCTTAGCCTTGGAAATTTAAAAACACAGTTCTAAATTAATGAGTCCAAAATAAAAATTGCAATAGAAAATTGAAATTATTTAGAATGGCATGATAATTTAAAGTATTATTGTATTGTAAAAATTTTACTATTGTATTGAAATATTATAATATTTCAGAGCTTGTAGGATGAAGCTAAGGAGGTACTTAGAGGAAAACTTATAACTGAATATTCAGCTTAAGAAAGAGTAAACAAAGTAAAAGGAAGGAAATAAAGAATAAAAATTGAGGAATTAAGAGACAAAGATAAAATTAAAAGGTTTTTCTTTGAAAAGAATAATAGAGAAACATGCAGCAAAATTGATAAGGAAAGCAGAAAGCCATAAATAATTACGAATGAAAATGGTATGTGCATACAAGCATGCTGAGTTGTGTCTGACTTTGCTATAACATGGACTATAGCCCGCCACACTCATCTGTCCGTAGGATTCTTCAGGCAAGAATACTGGAATAGGTTGCCATTTCCTCCTCCAGGAGATCTTCCTGGCCCAAGGCTCAAACCCACATCTCCTGCAGCTCCTACACTGGCAGGCAGATCCTTTACTACAGCCACATTTTAAAACATTAGGGAATACATTTGAGAATCAAGGATTACATAGCTCTTTTCCTTGGAGTTACAAATAATCACCACAGCTGACTTTTGGAATGTGAGCTCTGTTTATACCAGGCATCATTGCTTATATTAAAAATGACATTTGATGAGTAAATCACTTTGGCCTGGGAGAGCTGTAAACACGCTATTAATACCTGGTAGGAAATCACAGCTTTAAACTTCTCTGAGTGTAATGACTTTAAGCTATGCCTATAAGATTATTAAGGGAAATATTAGTTACTCCTTTACCCACCCAGTGTGATTTTCTTCCTTCAGATGTGAGATTAGCTCTTTTTTGGCTTGGTTGCCTGTTATGATGACTATTCCTACTCAAGAAAAATGCCTGATATTGCTCTGCCACTGTGCTGTGTATCCTGGCCTGTATTCTGCTAAAAGAATTTATGCCGAGAATGACCTGTAATAGTTATGTGCATCTAACAGAAGCAGAAGATATTAAGAAGAGGTGGCAAGAATACACAGAAGAACTGTACAAAAAAGATTTCCACAACTCAGATAATCACAATGGTGTGATCACTCATCTAGAGCCAGACATCCTGGAATGTGAAGTCAAGTGGGCCCTAGAAAGCATCACTGCGAACAAAGCTAGCGGAGGTGATAGAATTCCAGTTGAGCTGTTTCAAATCCTGAAAGATGATGCTGTGAAAGTGCTGCACTCAATATGCCAGCAAATTTGGAAAACTCAGCAGCGGCCACAGGACTGGAAAAGGTCAGTTTTCATTCCAATCTCAAAGAAAGGCAATGCCAAAGAATGCTCAAACTACCGCACAATTGCACTCATCTCACATGCTAGTAAAGTAATGCTCAAAATTCTCCAAGCCAGGCATCAACAATATGTGAACCGTGAAGCTGGTTTTCGAAAAGGCAGAGGAACCAGAGATCAAATTGTCAACATCCACTGGATCATCGAAAAAGCAAGAGAGTTCCAGAAAAACATCTATTTCTGCTTTATTGACTATGCCAAAGCCTTTGACTGTGTGGATCACAATAAACTGTGGAAAATTCTGAGAGAGATGGGAATACCAGACCACCTGACCTGCCTCTTGAGACATCTGTATGCAGGTCAGGAAGCAACAGTTAGAACTGGACATGGAACAACCGACTGGTTCCAAATAGGAAAAGGAGTACGTCAAGGCTGTATATTGTCACCCTACTTATTTAATGTATATGCAGAGTACATCATGAGAAATGCTGGACTGGAGGAAACACAAGCTGGAATCAAGATTGCCAGGAGAAATATCAATAAGCTCAGATATGCAGATGATACCACCCTTATGGCAGAAAGAGAAGAAGAACTAAAAAGCCTCTGATGAAAGCAAAAGAGGAGAGTGAAAAAGTTGGCTTAAAGCTCAACATTCAGAAAACGAAGATCATGGCATCTGGTCCCATCACTTCATGGGAAATAGATGGGGGAACAATGGAAACAGTGTCAGACTTTATTTTTTGGGGCTCCAAAATCACTGCAGATGGTGACTGCAGCCATGAAATTAAAAGACACTTACTCCTTGGGAGAAAAGTTATGAGCAACCTAGATAGTATATTCAAAAGCAGAGACATTACTTTGCCGACTAAGGTCCATCTAGTCAAGGCTATGGTTTTTCCTGTGGTCATGTATGGATGTGAGAGTTGGACTGTGAAGAAGGCTGAGCGCCAAAGAATTGATGCTTTTGAACTGTGGTGTTGGAGAAGACTTGAGAGTCCCTTGGACTGCAAGGAGATCCAACCAGTCCATTCTGAAGATCAACCCTGGGATTTCTTTGGAAGGAATGATGCTAAAGCTGAAACTCCAGTACTTTGGCCACCTCATGCGAAGAGTTGACTCATTGGAAAGACTCTGATGCTGGGAGGGATTGGGGCAGGAGGAGAAGGGGACGACAGAGGATGAGATGGCTGGATGGCATTATGGACTCGATGGATGTGAGTCTGAGTGAACTCCAGGAGTTGGACAGGGAGGCCTGGCGTGCTGTGATTCATGGGGTCGCAAAGAGTTGGACATGACTGAGCAACTGAACCAAACCGAACTGTAGGCTCAGTCCAGTCCAGTTCAGTTCAGTTGCTCAGTCATGTCCAACTCTTTGCAACTCCATGGACTGTAGCATACCAGGCTTTCTTGTCCATCACCAACTCCTGGAGCTTGCTCAAACTCATATTGAGTTGGTGAAGCCATCCAACCATTTCATCCTCTGTCATCCTCTTCTCCTGCCCTCAATCTTTCCCAGCATCAGGGTCTTTTCCAGTGAGTCAGTTCTTTGCATCAGGTGGCCAGTGTATTGGAGCTTCAGCTTCAACATCAGTCCTTCGAGTGAATATTCAGGACTGACTTCCTTTAGGATGGATTGGTTGGATCTCCTTGCAGTTCAAGGGACTCTCAAGAGTCTTCTCCAACACCACAGTTCAAAAACATCAATTCTTCAATGCTCAACTTTCTTTATGGTCCAGCTCACATCCATACATGACTACTGAAAAAACCATAGCTTTGACTAAATGGACATTTGTTGGCAAAGTAATATCTCTGTTTTTTAATATGCTGTCTAGGTTTGTCATAGCTTTTCTCCTAAGGAGCAAGCCTTTTTTTAATTTCATGACTGCATTCACCATCTGCAGTGATTTTGGAGCCCAAGAAAATAAAGTCTATCACTGTTTCCATTGTTTCCCCATGTATTTGCCATGAAGTAATGGAACTGGATGCCGTGATTCTTCATTTTTTGAATTTTCATACTGAGAACCCCATAAACAGTAGGAAAATTGTAGGTTAAGCTCAGAAGGTTTCCCCTAGTTGACATAAGCTACTTTATGCCAATAAATTTGAAAGTGTAGCTGAAAAGGACAATTTTCCATTTTACTAAAATAAAACTTTAAAAAAGTGACTCAAAAGCCATTAGAAAATACAAATAGAACTGTAATTCTATAAGAAATTAATATATCTGTAACTTTTTAAGAAGTTAAAATTTTTGTTCCCTAGAAGATATGATAAATAGTGAAAATACAATCCAGAGAACTGGGAATTGATTTTGATAACATGTATTAATGGGCCTTTCAGGTGGTGCTAGTGGTAAAGAAAGTGAAAGTGAAGTCGCTCAGTCATGTCTGACTCTTTGTGACCCCGTGGACTGTAGCCCACCAGGCTCCTGCGTCCATGGGATTCTCCAGGCAAGAATACCCGCCTGCCAATTCAGGAGATTTAAGAGATGCAGTTCGATCCCTAGGTCAGGAAGGGCATGGCAACCTACTCCACTATTCTTGCCTGGAGAATACCATGGACAGAGGAGCCTGGTGGGCTACAGTCCATAGGGTCGCAAAGAGTTGGACACGACTGAGGCAACTTGGCATGCACAGATAAGGGCAAAAGTGATCACACCCTATGCTAGAGCAGATCCCACTTCTAGGTAGCACCATCATTGTAAGAGTGAATAGTTGCAAGTAAACTGTCCATCAAAGAGAGAATAAATAAATATCCTGTGATCAGTTAATGTAAAAGAATATGATATACCCAGTTAATAAATCAACTGGAGCCATTTACTGTGATGTCAGCAAATATAGTAAGCAATATAGAGCATAGTAAACCAAAATATAATGTGTGCATTGGGATGTCATTAATATAAAGTTTTAAAATGCAGAGATAGTGGCATATGTAATAAAAGAAAATCATGCATAGGAATTTAGGAGAACGGTTACCTCTAGTAGGGGAAAGGGTTGGGATGGGGAGAACTGCATGGGTACTTCAATTTTGTCTTTAATGTTTTATACCTTCAGCTGAGTGCTGGTTAAATTTCTCTTGACTTTCTTAGAGGCATTAAGTATTGTATTAGAGAAATATATAATGTGCAATACCAATTTTAATGTACTTATATTACAAGAATGACTCTAAGATGATAACAAACTATTATATTAAAAGACATTACATAATCACCATAAGAACAGTAAAAAGAACAGGTGTACAATTTTAGGTAAATGAACAGTGCTTCTCTGTTAAGGTGATAAAAGAAAATTTCATGGAGGCATTTAATCTAGGTAAAATTCTGATAGACTTGTTTTTAGGGCTCTATTTTTTTCTTTTTCCCTTTATTGTGAAGTGAAGTGAAGTCGCTCGGTCATGTCCGAGTCTTTGCGACCCAATGGACTATAGCCTACAAGGCTCCTCTGTCCACGGAATTTTCCAGGCAAGAGTACTGGAGTGGGTTGCCATTTCCTTCTCCACGGGATCTTCCCAACCCAGGGATCGAACCCAGGTCTCTCACACTGCAGGCAGACACTTTACCATCTGAGCCACCAGGGAAGCCCTTTATTGTATATTTAGTGAAATTCCTATGGCATATCTGCAAAAAGATAGTTTGCAAAACATGGGATGTGTTTTAAGGTAAGGCAGTTAGATTAACTTCAGAGGGTTAATGGTTTCGTGAAGCAAATAGTGAACAGTAGGGTATAACAGATCAGGGATACGATTGTGATAGATTTTGAATATCTAGTGTGGAAATTTAGACCTTATTCTTTGGGACATTATTTTTCAGGGTTTTTTTGTTTGTTTGTTTTTAACTATGAGTCATAGGATACATTTACATTGTGACTCAAAACAGATGACTAGGGGAAAAAAAAGTTTCACAAAAGATTATGCACCCTTTGAAAACACTACTAGCAAATGGAAAGCAACTGAGTGGTTTCAAACAACAATGTGAGATGGAAAAAAATAAACCAAATACGTGTCTGACTTTATAGTCTGTAGTCTATTTTAAAGTGAAAAGATTCTGGGTATAGGGAGATCAGATAAGAAGCAGTTGCATTAGGCTAGACATAATGGCCTTGTTAATTGAAAGACAATTGAAAGAATTGTGAAGGAAAAATTAGCAGAACTTGTAACTTTAAGAGTGCTGAAAGAAGTTTTACTATCAAGTGTCAGAACCTTTAACAAAAATGGAAGAATGTAGCATCTGGTCTTTATCCTGAGATGTACAAATTCTCATGACACTGTAAATGTACAGACTGTGACCCACATTTGAGGTTGGTGGTCTGACTTTATGTTAATGAAAGTCACACAGTTGTGTCCAGCTCTTTGCCACTTCATGGACTGTAGCCCAACAGGCTCCTCCTTCCATGGAATTCTCCAGGCAAGAATACTGGAGTGGGTTGCCATTTCCTTCTCCAGGCAGATGATTCAATAAAAATATTGAATGCATAGGGCATTTACTGAGGTACTTAGAGTCCTAATATGAAGTTAATGTTGGAAATATTGCAGGAAGGGGGACCCCTTCCAGTGCCTAAAAGGGAGCTCTTGTTCTCACACTCACTTGGAAATGAATTGTCCAAGGAGACACATGTACTGACAAAGCAAGAGACTTTATTGGGAAGGAGTAACCCAGGAGAACTACTCTGCCTTGTGGCTAGCAGTCTCGAGTTTCATGGTGATGGAATTAGTTTCCAGGTTGTATTTGGCCAGTCATTCTGACTCTGGGTCCTTCCTGGTGGCTCACGCATTGCTCAGCCAAGATGATGCCAGCAAGAAGGATTTTGGGAGACAGTCGGACACAACTGCAGCGACTTAGCAGCAGCAGCAGCAGGGCACATGGTGTCTCATATTGATCTTTCCTGAACTCTTCCAGTTGGTGGTGGTTTATTAGTTTCATGTTCCTTACCAGGACCTCCTGTCATAAAATAACTCATGCAAATGGTTTTACTATGGTGCTTGGCCAGGGAGGGCTGTTTCAGTCAGTGTGTTTCCCCTAACAGAAATGAGTAATTTGGGAATTAGCGGTGAGGCAGGAAGTAGATTCACTCCCCAGGTAAAGCAACTGGAGATTCATCCCCTATGGACTGTAACTCAGAGTTGAGCAGGACAGTTAGGGGAGGAGGCTGGGCCCTGCCCAGACCACATTATTTCTCATTCTCAAAGTCAGGAGACTTCCCTAACCACACAGGTGCAGAAAGGCTCTCTGGAGTTCAAAGAGAAGGGATGCTTTACCCATAGGCCTTTTTGGTAGAATCGATCTTGGCTAAGAGATAGCATATGCACATATAGCAGGATCCTGAGATATACCAAGTGTGGACTGTGAACCAGGCAAATCAAAATGATTAGCCAAAGGGAACCTGGAAGAAATGCCCCAGAAAAGTAAATCAAACTGCCATGAGGGTGCAACTCAGTGACTCTCTCTCTCTCTGTCTGCCCATGTGTCTATCCATGTGTACTGTACTCTTTTTTCCTCTTAATAAATACTTGCTTTACTACTCCCCATCTTTGTGGAAATTCTTTTCTGCAAAGCCAAAGGGCTTGTGAGTGACCACTGTTCGTGTTCTAAGATTTGGTGCTCTCACTGCTGTGACCCAGCCTTAATCTCTGGTACTCTTGCCTGGAAAATCCCATGGATGGAAGAGCCTGGTAGGCTGCATTCCATGGGGTCTCTAAGAGTCAGACACGACTGAGCGACTTCACTTTCACTTTTCACTTTCATGCATTGGAGAAGGAAATGGCAACCCACTCCAGTGTTCTTGCCTGGAGAATCCCAGGGACGGGGGAGCCTGGTGGGCTGCCATCTTTGGGGTTGCACAGAGTCAGACATGACTGAAGTGACTTAGCAGCAGCAGCAGCAAGGTTAAATAGACTGCAGATAGACATTTTGTCATTACTTAAGTAAGGGCAGCTAAAGCGGTAAGTGTAAACTAGATGGGAACTGCATTATGGTATTTAAAGTAGTCTGTACTTTAGAGTGAAATACAGAATTAAAAGATGGTGAAGCACTCTTCTAATATGATATGAAATAGAAGGTAAAAACAGAATTTCTGGGAGAAAAGAGAGAATGACCCAAGTGTCAGTTACAGGCTGAGTCTGAAGCAGTTTGTAGAGGGGAAATTTTATAACAGCCAGTATGGTGATTTTCTTTCTTAGTATTGAAGAAAAGCAGTATCACTTTTTTCTTTTTATCCTTCTCTTTCTGCAATAGTGAAAGGCTTCTCTTGTGGTTCAGATGGTAAAGAATCTGCCTGTAATACAGGAGACCTGGGTTCGATCCCTGGGTCAGGGAGATCCCCTGGAGAAGGGAATGGCTACCTACTCCAGTATTCTTACCGATTCTTTGTGACATCATGGACTGTAGTCTGCCAGGCTCCTCTTGGACTTCATCAGTCAAGAATACTGGAGTAGGTAGCCATTCCTTTCTCCAGGGGTCTTCCCAACCCAGAGATTGAACTCAGGTCTCCTGCATTGCAGACAGATTTTTTACCATCTTGAACCACCAGGGAAGCCTTTCACTATTGCAGAAAGAGAAGAATAAAAAGGAAAAAGTGATATTACCTTTTAATACCAAAGCTGTCTCACTTATAAGAAATATGATTAAACACTTCTATGTCAAAAAGAAAACTACAGTTTTAAATAGACTGAATTTTATTGGGAGCTACCTTGGCATTTTGCAACGATGCTTCTAGCTTGGGTTTTGTCTGTTTATTTGTTTACTTTTTTCTACATCCCTGCTGTGCCCCCACTAAGCAGATCACTTTTTAAATTAAATTTTTAACTATGAGACAATTGTAGATTTACATGCGATTGCAAGAAATAATATAAAGAGAGCCTATATACCTTTATTCAGTTCCCCTCAATGATCATATCTTGCAAAACTACAGTACTATATCACAACCAGGATGTTGACATTGATACAGTCAAGATACAAAACATTTATGTTACCACAAGGGTTTCTCAGGCTGCCTTTTATAGCTACATCTACTTTCCTGTCTCTAGCCCTCCTTAACCCCTGGCAACTACTAATCTGTTCTCTATTTCTATAATTTTGTCCTATTAAGAATGTTATATAAATGGAATACACAGTATGTCATCTTTTAGGATTGGCTGTTTCTTTATTTAGCATTATTCTTTAGAGATTCATCCAAGTTTTTTTGCACGTGTCAGTACTTTCCATTTTATTGCTGAGTGGTATTTAGTGATGTGGATGTTTCACAGGTTAGCTATTTACCCTTTAAAGCACATCAACACTGCTTTGTTTTGAGCTATTTCTGAATAAAGCTGCTTGTATTAGTTTCCTGTAGCTACCATAACAAATCACCAGAAACAATCTTAAAACAATAAAAATTTATTCTCTCACATTTCTCTGAGGCCCAGAGTCCAGAATCTGGCAGGACGCTACTCTCTTTGAGAGCCCTGGGGGAGAATCTATTCTTTGCCTCTTTACAGTTTGTCTGGCTTCCTTGAAGTTACACATTCCAATTCCTGCCTCTGTCTTCATATCTCCTTCCTCTCTCCTCTGTCAAATATCCCCTTTGTGTCTCTTATAAGGACCTTGTATTTGGATTTAGGGCTCACAGATAATCCAGAACGATCTCTTCATATCAGGATCCTTCATTAAATCTGCAAAAACCCTATTCCAAACCAGGTAATATTCACAAGTTCCCGGAATTAAGGCTTGAGTGTAGCTTTTGGGAAGCCATCATTCAACTCAACACTCTTCTCTAAACACTGTACCTGATTTTGTTTGAAAGTAAGTCTTCATTTCACTGTTATAAATGCCCTGGAATGCAATTGCTGGGTTGTATGGTAACTGCATGTTCGATTTTTTTTTCTCCTTTTAGAAAATGCCAAGCTGTTTTCCAGACTTGTTCTACCATTTACATTCCCTCTAGCAGTGTATGAGCAATTCACTTTCTCTGCATTCTGAGCAGCAACTGATGGTGTTGCTATTTTTACTTTAGATATTCTGATAGGTTTATAGTGATACCTTATTGTGGTTTTAATTTGCATTTCTTTAATGGCTGATGATGCTCAACATCTTTTCATGTGCTTGGCTGCTGTCTATATATCTTCTTTGGCCTGTGTTCTAATTGGATTTGTGCTTTTTTTTTCACTATTGAGTTTTAAGATTTTGTTTGTTTGTTTTGTTTTTGCATAGTCTACATAGTAATCCTTTGTCAGATAGTCCTTTCCAATGCATATGCTATTTATTTCCTTTTCTTGCCTTATTGCACTGGCTAGAACTTCCAGTCGTGTTAAATAAGAGCAGTGAGAGCAGACATCCTTCTCTTGTTCCCAGTCTTAGAAGGAAACATCCAGTCTATGACCCTTAAGTATAATCTCAAGTTTTGTAGTTTATATATATGTATAAACCCTGTTTATCAAGTTGAGGAAATTCCCCTCCGTTTTTGTCATTCTGAATTTTCTTAAGGATGGGCATTAAATTTTGTCAAATGCTAGGTTTTTTGTATCAGTTGATATGATTATGTGATTTAGCCTCTGAATTTTGAACATTTAACCAGTCTTCTGTCCCTGTAATAAACCCCACTTGCTCATGGTTTGCAATCCTTTTTCTATATTGCTGAATTATATTTGATAATTTTTGTTAAGCATTTTTGCATCTATGTTAATAAGGGATATTGGCCTGTAGTTCCCTCCTTCTCTCTGTGTTTCTTTCTCTCCTTTCTTCCTCCTTTTTTTTCTTTTTGGTATTGTCTTTGTCTGGTTTTGGTGACAAGGTAATACTAACTTCATAAAATGAGATGGAAAATGTTCCTTCTATTTTGTGTAATAGATTTTGTAGAATTGGTGTTAATTCTTCTTTAAACATTTAGTAACATTCTCCAGGGAAACCATCTGAGCCTAGGAATTTCTTCTTTTGTAGTTTTTTAAATTATAAATTCAATTTATTTAATACTTATAGGGATATTCAGATAATCTTTTTCATGCTGAGTAATTTGTGGAGATTTAAATTGTTTTGGAGTTAGTCCATTTAATCTAAATTGTCAAGTTTAGATGTATAGAGTTATCTCTAGCTTTTTCTTATTATCCTTTTGATGTTTGAAGGGTCTGAAGTGGTATTCTCTGTTTTATTCCTAATATTCCTAATTACTATGTTTGTCCATTTAATTGGAATTTTCAAAAAACCAATTTGTTTCATTTTCTCTATTGTTTATCTCTTTTCAATTTCAATGATTTCCTACCTATTATTTTCTTTCTTCTGCTTGTTTTAGGTTTATTATTATCTTCTCTTTCTAGGTTCTTGAGATTGAGCTTAGGTTACTGATTTGAGAATTTTCTTATTTTGTAGTGTATATAGTTAATAACATAAATTTATTGCATTCTATTTTCTATACCAAAAAACTATATTTATATAATTTTAAAATTCCACTTACAACAAGAATAAAAGCATAACATATATATTATAAATCTATAGAAGGAGGTACAAAATCTTTATCATCAATGATAAACCTTCTTAAAACTAAAAATCTAAATAAATGGTCAGAGAAACTATGTTCATTAATAGAAAGACTGAATATCATAACCATAATAGCTTCCCCAAAACTAGCCCTAATCATTGGATTGCAACAGATTTAAATACTGTGCATTTGAACTGAGTATTTCATACTCATTGGATTGATGAAAAATAAGATTTAGAATATTTACAAGCACACATATGGAGAAATAACCTCAGCAACTACAGGGGTAGCAATAAATAGATGCAGTTACTTTGAGGAACAGTTTGTTAGAAAAGTTGAAGATGCTCATATGTACCTTTGCAAAACTCTCATATGTGTCCACAAGGAAAGTTAAAATTAATGTTCATTGCTATATTGCCAATAATAATGAAAAATTGGGAATACTTGATTGTTCATCAGTAAGAGAATCAGTGAATTAATCTGGAAATATTCATTCAATGGCACACATATAGCACTTAAAGCAAATGAATGAGAGCTCCATGTATCAATAGGAATAAAACTCCAAAATGCAATGTTGAGCATGAAAATACTGCAGACTATGCACAGTGTATCATCAGCATAACTTCTAAAACATGCAAAGCACAGTGGACATCAGATTCAGGGTGCAGTTTACGTCTTGGAGGCAAGAAGAGAGGAAATAAGGTTATGAAGGCCTCCCATAAAGCTTAAACTGGAACTGTAATGTTCTATTTCTTTTTTTTAATTAATTAATTTATTTTAATTGGAGGCTAATTACTTTACAATATTGTGGTGTTTTTCACCATGCATCGACATGAATCAGCCACGAAAATGTTCTATTTCTTAAAAAAAAAAATTAAGTGGGATTTCCCTGGTGGTCCTTGCAATGCAGAGGACATGGGTTCGATCCCTGGTCAAAGAGTGAAGCAACCAGGCCCAAGAGCCTGCAATAAAAAATCCTACATGATGCAAAAGACCTGACACAATCACATAAATAAATAGTTTTTTTTAATTAAGCAAATATGGAAACATGTTAAATGTAACAAAACTAGATAGTGGCTATACAGGTATTTAATGCCATTATTTTTTAACTTCTTTGTATGCTTGAAATATTTAATAAAGTTTTAGAAGAAAATGAAAATAAATGCTATTTTACTAATGGACCCAGGAACACATACAGCTTATTTTCAGAATAGAAATCCTGAAAGAAGGACAGAGAATAAAAATTATCAAAGACCACTGTGAAAGAAAGTAACATAGTCAGTGTATGTAAAGTTAATCAGTTTGGACTGACTAATAAATTTTCCATTTAAACCTCTAATTCTGAGGTGCTGGCTGGGCACCAGTGAAGCCACAGGCTGAGCCTCACATAACAGCTGTTCTCTTTTGCTGTTCATCTTTCTTTATCAATGCCCAATCTCTCTTTCTCCTCCCTCTTTCCTAGATGTGATGCTATGATCTAATGTGTGAACAAAACATGATTCTAATGTTTTGTCCTTTCATCTGCTGATGAGAAGCAGGAAACATTTCTTTATTTCAATTGATGCCTTTTCAAAGTCAAAGGGCACACACACGAGAGACTTAAACCAAGTCTCTATGCCTATACATCTCCTCAAAGAGGCCTTTTTTTTTCCCCAAAAAAAAGGTGGGAGGTAACATTTTCAGAATCCTCCAATAGAAGCCATTACTCTTTTCCTTTTAATCTCTAGCCTTCCTCACACAGAAAGCTCTCTTTGTTGAAGTTCACTACCAGGACAGGTATGTGTGTCAAGTGTTCATGATCTATTGAAAGAGCTACTAATTTGATAATATATAAGCCTTGAACATATACACACAAAGAATCCTTTGTTAATTTCTGTAGGAGAGGATCAGATCCATTTAGTGTAATATACTACATAGAATGTGATTCTATGAAGATTCTACCTGATTCATCTTAAACTTGAAAGACATTGTTAATATATGACATGGTTTTCCAAGCCAGCACAAAGAGGTAATAGGACAAATTTTCAATCAACAATCATATTTAGTAAAGGCCTATAGATTCTGTTATCACCAATAGATCTATTTTGTTTATGCTAGATGGTGATAATTGTTATAGAGAAAAATAAATCAAGGGAAAGGAGATAAAGAATACCAAGTGCTGGGAGAGATTGCTCTTTTATAATGGGTGATCAGGAATGATACCAGAAATAAGTAAGAGAAAGAGAGAGATGTGACTCTGAGAAAAGAATATTTCAGCTAGAGGGAGCAGTTATAGGACTCAGAAAGTAAGAGTGTACACCACACTTTCTAGGAACAATAAGAAGACCAGTGGATGCTGGAGTAGAGTGAAGGAGATGAAGGCTAGTAGGAAATGAGGTCAGAGGAGTACAGGTGAGGGGTGGTTAGATCAAGTAGGGTCTAGTAAGTCAAGGTAAGGACTTTGACTTCAAATGAGACCTTCATCCTTCACTGAAGGATTTTGATCAAAGGAGAGACCTTTGGTGTTAGAAAAAGGAAGATGCCTATAAGTGAGTCTTCCTTCATAAATTTATAAATGTAACAGCAACAGCAATAGTTATTATTTTGAGCTAAAATTTTTAACACTTGTATTTTTCAAATATTCATGTATTTAATCCTTACCATAGCACTGTGAAATAGGTCATTACTGTCTCCCATTTTCCTAATGAGGAAAGTAAAACACAAAGAGGTTCATTCACTAAGTCACCCAAGACCACACAACCACTAAATGTCATAGCTTAGATTCCAACCCAGACAGTCTGACTTTGTTGCTTCCACTCTTATTAACAAAAATGCCATACTGTTTATACTTCAGAGGACTGTGTGGGTGTGTATATCCTAAAAATGTTAAAATCCACCAAATAAATAAAATGAATGAAGTAATGGAAAGAATAGAATTATAATAGAAATACATTCTGTGAGTAGTTTTAGGTAGAAGATGACACTTGTGGTAGATCCTTGTCTTGAGGGGGGAAATGACTTGTAAAAGATACATGTATGTGAAAGAATTTTGTATTGAAGAGAGAACATTTCTGTAAATATTTAATTAAAAGGCTAACTTAAAGGATAGTAAAGGATTAAAATCTAAGTGGCAATATTTCATCCAGGTGAGAATTGATAGCTACTGGATAAAATGAAACTTGAATAAGATCAACAAAAAACTAAAGAAATAAAACGTTTTTGTCATCCTATAGAAGACTGAGCTCTGACATGCCACAATATGTCCTGAAAGCACCTACCTCTGTTATTCTTTACCTATTTGCTGGATTAAACTAGGTTTCAAGATCAATTCCATTTGAAAGGAAAATGTTTCTAGTGGTGGTTTAAGACACTTTCTTTCTTGTTCGGTATTTAAACTGAGTCATCCAATTTGAGACTATTGTGTCACATTTTCCACCTTTCATTCTCCTCAAGAGGCAAGAGTCAGGAGAAACACAAGTGATGAACGTTAGTGCCAGAGTGTGTGGTTATAAGAATCAATAAACCACAGGATACTTCAGATACTGAAACAGTTTAGAAAAAAAGAAAAGGTGAGGCCACTATGTGGAGCCCACAAAAAAAGAGTGATTGTCTAAAGCTGGCACTCAGAGTGTGACAACCCAGCCCATAATTAAAGCTTCCTTATCCCATTATAACTCCTTCTTTTATTAATACGCAGACATCTTAAGAAAACCCATAACCTTGACTGCCTTTGAATGTTTTACAGAATTAATGTTTTACAAAATAACAGTGCAGTTTAGTAAAGAAATTAACACATACCGTGTAGTACTTAAGTTGTAATTGCAACCGTGTCAGACAGTTGCATGCAGATTGAAGAAAGCCTCTATTCTCATATTTTAAGACCTAAAACCAGTTCACTCTCATCTCTCAATGTCTCGTTTGATGACATAAAGCATCACAACCTCAAAAAAGCTGTTTAGGATTTTGAATTTTTATTAAAATTCTTCCTCACTCCCAGCCTGCATTTTCAAGTTCATTTTAATTTCTTCCATATTTAATTGTATAACTCAGACTGATAAACTTTTATTGCCAACTCTTTCATTGATCCTTTAATTGAACAGATACAGACTATTCTCTGTGAATTCTAGATTAGCCAAACAAAAGAGAAAACTAGGAAAACTCCTGACAGTGCTACCAGTTTTAATGTGTCCCTTGTCCTCATTTCTTCAATTCCAGCTTTTAGCCACTTAAATCGAGTGGTGTTAGCTCAGATAGAGACTTTATAATAGAAGTAAGCTTTTAGAAATAAATTCTAAAAGCAGAGGACTTTTTCATTGTTTCAGGAATAAGTCAGAAAATAATGACAGGAAACAGCAAGAACAGAAATGAACTAGTTTAAAAAGACACTCTTCAGGACTAAAGAAAAGAGGAATGCCAGTGGGGGCAAACTGAAGGAGGTTTTTTCAATTTGATAACAGTAAGTGTAGCTGTTCCTTATATGTATTTTAAATGAATGGGCTTTTAGCTTGCCTATGCAAAGCTGACATTTACTGAGCACCTATTATGTACCCAACAGTCCTTCACTTGTCTCAACTTACTTAATCCTAATAACAACTCCATGAGGTCATCACCATTATTTCTTCCGTTTTATAGATGAGTAACTGAGGTACAGAGAATGTAATTAATTTGTGAGTGGTGGTGCCAGGTTTCCAACTCACCAAAGCCTGTGCCCTTTACCATTATGGTAAATCAGCTCTGAGATAGCAATTCTGTACTTCATTATTATACAAGAAATTTAAAATTATTTTTTGCACAAAAACAAATCCTAACAGCTTTTAATTTGTCATGTATCAGAGGGGAGGATATTTTAAATGTAGAGATGTGGCGAGATACTGGACCTACCAAACAGATAATAGAAGCTTTCTGAATTGGGAGCAAAGGTATAGTGTCATATCTGATTGGTTGAGAAAGAGAGGGAAGTTTCATTTCACACATTTAAATTTTTTTCCTTATTTTTGTACTTGTTTTATAGTAGTATAAACTATAGAAGTTATTTTTCTAAATTTATCTTTAAAAAGGTTTTTTTAATACTACTAAATAGAACAAAAAGTATGTACAGTTCAGTTCAGTCAGTTCAGTCGCTCAGTTGTGTCCAGCTCTTTGTGACCCAAGGGACTGCAGCACACCAGGCCTCCCTGTCCATCACCAATTCCCGGAGCTTACTTAAACTCATGTCCATTGAGTCAGTGATGCCATCCAACCTTCTCATCCTTTGTCTTCCCCTTCTCCTCCTGCCCCCAATCCCTCCCAGCATCAGGGTCTTTTCCAATGAGTCAGTTCGTCACATCAGGTGGCCAAAGTATTGGAGTTTCAGCTTCAGAATCAGTCCTTCCAATGTATGTCCAAATTATGTACAGGTGAGATTAATAGGATATACTAACTATGGAATTGTCTACTATACAGGAAATATGAGGATGAACACATTGAAGATTATCTAATTTTCAACAAAATTTAAATGTTAGTGTGCATGTGTGCATCCTGAGTTGCTTCAGTCGTGTCTGACTGTTTGCAACCCTATGGACTGTAGCCTGCCAGGCTCCTCTGTCCATAGGATTCCCTAGGCAAGAATACTGGAGTGGGTTGCTATACTCTCCTCCAGGGAATCCTCTTCACCCAGGGATCAAACCTGAGTCTCCTGTGGCTCCTGCACTGGCAGGCAGATTCCTTACTGCTGAGCCACCTGGGAAGCCGTTAAATGCTAGTTAATGGTTATATTTCTTGGTGTGACTACAAGTGATTTTGCACCATCTTTGTGCTTTTCTTTAATTCTAATTTTTCTTTCATTAACTTGTTTTCCCCATTGTAATAGAAGTCATTTTTTTAAAGCTTCATGAATTTGAATGAAATTTAATTAAAGATTATTCTGTAATTAATTTGAAATTTTTTAAGAGGCTGATTTAATTTACTTCATTCTAAACTCACTGAGGGCAGAGAATTTAAGTTCTACTTCTTTTAGCTTCCCATAATACCTTTTCTTGCAGATAGTACCAGCCTAATACATAATTGTGGACAAAAAAATTCTTATTGTGAACCCTTAAATTCACCAGAGGGAGAAGTAAAATAAAATTTAGGAACTTAAGATGAATCTTCAAAAGCTGGTGTAATAGAAGCAAGTACTCAGGAAGAGAGAGTCATGAAACTTAAAGGAACTTACAGCAGAGTATGAAAAACTCATAAGTATCAGAGTTCCTTGTGCTATTATAATAAAGGACAGCAGCCTGAATTTCCACTGAAGTTTGCCGTTTGCCAAAAGTAGCTCTTGCAATTTCACCAGAAACTTTAAATATACAAGAAAGTTGGTATTAAAACCACACAAGATTACCGCAAGAAAATTGCAAATTGATCTTTCCCAAGAATATAGATATAAAAATGTTAAACAAATGCCAGCAAATTGAATCCAGGAATATAGAAAAATTATTATGAATCAAGTGTATTCCAGGAATGAATGGGGAGTTTTTAACATTTTGAAATTAATCAATGTAATTCACCATATTAACAGAAAAATAATAAGAGAATCACATGGTCATCTCTATAAGTTTTTTGGTCTTTGATAAATTTTAGTAACCATTCATAATAAAAACTAGGAACAGAAAGGAAATTCTTTAACCTGATTAAGAAAATCTATAAAAGTCAAAGATACTCACCATTCATCATTTCTATTCATCATTGTACTGTAGTTCCTAGCTAGTACAATAAGACAAGAAATAAGCATCAGAAAAAAATAAAATTGTCATTATTCACAAATGACCTATTAATACAAATGAAAAATCCAAATAAATTCACAATCTTCTTGTAATAGGATATATTTCTTAAAGCACAGAGTGCTAACTGCAAATAAAAAAAGGATTCACCAGACTACATCAAGATTAAAAACTTCCGTTCATCAAAAGACACCCTTAAGAAGAATAAGAAGGCATACCACAACCAAGAAGATATTTACAGAAGATAACCTGACAAAACACTTGTGACTATAATATATAAATAACTCCTACAATTCAATAACAAAAAGTCATGCAACCCTGTAGAAAAATAGACAAAGATTAAAACAGCTGCTTCAAAAAAGAGAATATTTAAATGGCAATTAACATATGAGAAACTACTCTCAGCCTTATTAGACATAAGGGAGATACATATCAAAAGAACAAATGAGACTTCCCTGGTTGTTTAGTCGTTAAGAATCCACCTTCCAATACAGGGGACCTGGGTTCTATCCTTGATTGGGGAACTAAGATTGCACATGCCACGGGACAACTAATCCTGCATGCCACAACCAGAGAAGCCCACAGGCCACGATGAAGACCAATAAAAGGGGGGAGGGGAACAAGAATAGCTAAAATACCAAAAGTTGGAGAGAAAAAAAGAAATTGGAATTTCCATGCGCTGCTGGTAGGAGTGTACACTGATAAAAAGCACTGGAAAACTGCTCAGCAACAACTATAAAATGGAATATATACATAGCTTACACCCAGCAGTTCTACTTCTAGGTATGTGTATGCTCACAAAAGACATGTTCTAGAATTTTGTAGCACGTATTTATAATAGTCAATACCAGAAACAGTCCAAATGTTATTCAGAAACAAAATGGATAATATTGTGGCATAGTTACACAATGGAACACTTTTCAGCAGAGGTTAGCAGACTTCTTCTGTGAAGAGCCAGATAGTAAATATTTTAGATTTTATGCCAGTGAATTTCTACCCCAGTTACTCAGCTCTATTGTTGTAGCATGAAAGCAGCTATAGCTAGTGTTTAGACAAAAGAGTGTGACTGTATTTTTTAAACTATTAATATTTATGGGCATTGAAGTGTGAATGTCATATATTTTTATGTTATTAATATTATCTTTTTATTTTTAATCATTTAAAAATGTAAAATCTTCTTTAGCCACAGATCATACAAAAACAGGATCACTGAAAAAGGTTTAAAAAATTTTTATCAGTGACAAAATTCTAAAAGAAAAGAGGGCCTGTGAAGATGAAATGAAGTATTATTATAAAGTAGCTGAAGTTTTAAACTCTGCTTCAAACACTCTGTTTCAGAGGGAGAGGGAGAGGGTGGGATGATTTGGGAGAATGGGAATTCTAACATGTATACTGTCATGTAAGAATTGAATCGCCAGTCCATGTCTGACATAGGGTGCAGCTTGCTTGGGGCTGGTGCATGGGGATGACCCAGAGAGATGTTGTGGGGAGGGAGGTGGGAGGGGGGTTCATGTTTGGGAACGCATGTAAGAATTAAAGATTTTAAAATTTAAAAAAAAAAATAAATAAATAAAAGGTCATTTGTCTGTTTCTTAAGGAAAATGATGTAGATGGATTTTATTGCTGAGGAAATCTCCAAAAGGAACAAAAAATCAGAGAATCATTCAAGCTTTCATTAAACCTCTAGCCTTTTCAAGCATCTCTGAATATGGACTGATTAGTTCCCTTCTTAAGTCTTTGGGTCCTGCCGGTAATATAGTTAAAACTAGGTCATACTTACGTCTCAACCATGCAGGCTTGAGAAAATATAGCCCTTTCAATTTATGCTATAGACATGAAATTTAATTTTCATTTTTATGTATGCTTAAATTTGTAGTGATTTCAGTTCCCATGGGTTGATTCCATTGTTTCAGGGTATCTATAGGAGACTGAAGAGCTTGTTTGGGGGTTTGCTGCAGCAGTCAAGAGGCAGCTTTGCTACTGGATTCCATGAAATTGTAAACTACTTTTTTAAACTGAGAATGTATACATAGTTAAGCAAACTGTTACATAATTAGAAACCCATAAATGAATTTGTATTTTTTGTCTGTCACTGAGCTTTGAAATAAGATAAATATAGTTTAAAAAAACTAGAATACTATACTTGCTGAGCACTCGCTTTACAGCTCCTTGGAGTATTTGCATAATGTAACACTAACTTATTTTCCATTGCTTTTGCAATTCACCTCTGTACAGCATTACTGAGAATTTTTTCACCAAAATTCCTTTTGTTTAAAATGCGCTATATATACATATATATATGTATATATATATATATATAATTGTCATCTTCATTTATTAGACTGGTACATACAAAGCATTCCAGCCCAATTTCTAGAATTTTCTTATAGATTAAAAACCCTGCTGCTTATGACTAGGATACCTGGTATTATTTATGGGTTTTCATAAAAAAAGGGGGGGTTAAAAGAAAAAACACAGTATTCTCTGGCCTTTCTCTACTTTCTTCTTCTCTATTCCCCCTCTCCACAGAGGAGTTTAATTTTAAATGATAAATGTGGAAATTAGAGACCATCGAGAAAATCCAATTTGGTGAGGAGTTTTAAAAATCCCATAATAAACGCAGAGTGAAATGTATGATTTAATGCAGGGCGCCAATGGCTGCTATTATGGGCTATTAGCAAATCGAGGCTGAGAGTGAATCTTTATCACTTGGTGAGTGCGGGTTGGTCCTGCCTTTTCCTCTGCTATTGATTTGTAGCCGCTTGTCATAATGACACCGGGAAGCAATGAATGGAAGATGTGCTTTTGATAGGATTCAGGGGGGTGTTAGGGGGGTGAGAGAAAATTCAGCAAGTTTTCTATCTCTTCTGCCTGATTAGATTTTTTCTTCTTTTAAGAGCTTTCACATTCCAATAAAAATGCTAAATCAGCTCTATACCAGAATTGTTAGGGTATAAATAGCTAGTCACATTTAAAGGAGGAAAAGATATAGAAATACCAACCATACTATGCAATGTTAGATGAATTTGACTTAATAGAAATGGAGTTTTTGTGTGTGTGAGAGTGTGTGCGTGTGTGTATCTGAACACATGAGCAATATGAAGGAGTGTCAAGGCATAATACTATTAAGTACACTTACTATATAAAGATAACCTGTTTTTTGTAGGGATGTGATGGCTTGCATCTAAAGTACAGTAGAAGGTGGTCTAGCTTTATATGATTAAAAAGGATCATATGAAGCCCACTTTATGAAAAGGATACATTCTGTGTGTGTGTGTGTGTGTGTGTGTTTAGCTCCATAGAGAATGAATGGAAAGAGGTACACTTGTACTGATTATAAAGAAAATTAAACTTTCTAAATCTAACTCCTCATAGTGGAGCTTTGCTCAAAAATTTCAGCATAAGGAAAGCACACTGTTTGAGAACAAAGGCACTCACAGATTGATCCAATGAGGGGGAAATTCTCTGTAGAAGATCTACTTTAAATTTTATTTAGAATAAATAAAAGAATAAAATTTTCCTTAACCATGGTGATGTGGAAATGGTTGATTTTAACCTGAGTATATTTCAGTTCTACACTTTTGAGAGGAAACAATTGCTTTCCTTCAGTATTGTTTTAATCCAAGATGATGCAAGTCCTTATCTTCACATGCAGAAGTGCATGAATGCTGGCAATATGTTATTAAAGCAATGGATTATGGCAAATGGGAGCATGGAGGTAGGGGTGCATTTACTGAACATATTGGGCCATTTGTTGGTTAAATCTTGGTAAAACCCACCTTCTCACCTGCTTTATTTCTTAGGCAGGTCTAGATGAGACTTTTAGTAAAAGAGGAGCACACATATTCCTCCTACAATAAGTAGAATACAACTGTTAGATCCTTGTTAAATGCTTATGGTTATAATATATCTTTTTATCTTTACTAATCCGCTGTTGCACTTAAGCAGGAGCCAGGTATAGAAAATAAATATCATCTGGATCCTTAGAACACAAATACCAACAGGTTTTCTAGTCTATTGAAATATATCATGAAAAAATTAAATTGGCCTAGTTTGTAGAATTTAATGTCAGGGAACCAAAAAATCAGCTTTGAAAATAATCAAAACTAGCAATATAAATGTATTTCTCACATCTGTGAAGTGAAAAAGGCTACATACTACTCTATGTGTTAATTTCAGTAAAACTCTGTTTGTGCCTGTGTATCTGTGATTTAAAACTAATACTAAGTGATTCAGACCAAAAACAGACAATTTATCTGTAGTGAGAACTTTGTGCTATATAGGGACTACTTTCTATTAGCCACACCACCTACCTGAAATGACCTGATGAGAGCCTGCACCTTTTCAAACTTTGAGAACAATGCCTTCTAACAGAGAAGTTTTCACAAGCTAGGTGAAAACAGCTTTCACAGCTGCCAGAGTTCATACACTCCCATCCCCCATTCAAGGACTATGCCTAAACTGTGATAAATTAAAATGTTGCCACTTATTATGTATCATTTATTAAAAACTAATTAGGGACAGAAAGAGACATTTCTCCAGTTTCAGTGAGGGCTTTATTTTATTGTATGTAGTAGGTGATTATTATTTGGTCTATATACGGCTATTGCATACTACAATGAATTACCTGTATTAAAGTAATAATACCGTATGTTCACATAGCTTTTGTTCTTATGCAAAAGCATAATTAATCATTCCGAGAGCACAGTGAAATAACTCGTTTCCATATTTTATATATGTTAAGTGATTTCTGTTATCCAATCAAAAGTAATAGAGTTGAAAACAGGTGTGAAATACTTTTATTTTTTTATCCTGAGATTATAAATGTAAGCTACATCATTTGATAAATTGAGATAAATATGTATTTTATAACTTGAAATATTTCTGAAGTATCTGTGCTATTATTTGCCAGAAAAATCTTTGAAAAATTATAATAATGTTTATTGTTGGTTTATTATGTCATTGGTTATTTCCTCTTTCAAACTGACAGGGTGAACATTTTCCTATATAGAAATAATATAAATTATCAACAGTTTTTCTGATTGAGATTAGCTTGAGTAAATACATGAAATAAGATAATAGTTTGTTTACAAAGCACTTTCACATGTATTAAGTGCTAGGTCATTGTTAAGGTTGCTTTTATTATAATCGAATAATGTAGAAATGGATAGTAGAAAGAAAAGAGCCAAGTACCAAAACATATAAATACAATGAGGGAAGGGAGAAACTCAGACAAGAATAAATCATTGCTTTTTATAAATAGAAGACTCAAAATAAGGCAAATAAGATAGAAATGAATTAGAAATTCCTAGGCATAAAAATATTAACAAATAAGTAATAAAAATGACACATTGAAGAAATGATCAAGATAAATGGAAATGAAGATGCTATGCAGAATTTGTTAATGTTTTATACATCTTTTATCTTCTTAAACTTTTGTGGGGGTAGCAAAAGAGCAAGATATTTTCCAAAAGTGCTCATAGCACAGTAACATTCCTTAAGTTCTATACATTGTCACACTAATCCTCCCATTATCAACATTCCTGTGTGGTTTCTGGCAAGAATTATTGCCTCTGTTTGATGGAGAAACTGAATCACTGTGGTGATCACTAACTTTGTCAAGATCAATGGTGAGTCAGGAACAGAAACAGAACCCAGAGGTTTTTTAATCTGTCATGGTCTGTTTATACCCATTTCTCTGTCTAATGCTATCATCTCTTTGTTAGAACTCTTTTCTGATTGGACATTGTTCAAAGATTTAGATAACACAAGTATTTGAAGGCTGTGTTTTAAGAATATTTCATCTCTAAACCTTGTCCTATTCTAGAAATATTAAGACACATTATCTTTTATTTTTACCACTTATATTTTTGGATTGGTATTATTTAACATTTTTTATTGAGGTATAGTTGATTCTCAATAGTATGTAGATTTCAGAGTAGAACATAGTGATTCACAATTTTTAAAGTTTATTTAACATATTTTCTTTAATCCTTTTTACATGCACATTTAAACTTATTGAATGTGAACAATGCAGAATAACATACCTCCTCCCACCAAAAAAAAATGAAACAAAATTTAAAAAGGAAACAAAACTAATAGATCTACGACTGTTCCCCTCAGTGTTCTTTTATTCCTCATTCACCAGAATGCAATTTCAGAGATCTTATATTTACCCATCTCCTGGGCCAGGTGGCTAATTGGCCCTCAGTTTATTAAACAGGTTGACATCAGTACATAAACAAGCATACATACATGGACATACCACACACATGTACATGCTTAACCTGCTTATTAGTCCTTTAGTTCTTCATGCTCTGGTTTAATTCATCGTGCATACGTTTTTTTAAATATGGAAAACATTACACCCAAGATAAAGTGATAGTTAATGAAATTGCTCATGGTTCAAATTACTTGGTATGTATTAGAAAATGAAAAAAATGATTTCCTTCACTCCTTTAAATTTCTCTCTGCTTGTGTCAAAACTGTTTAAAGGAAAATATTGCCATTATTTAATACTGCCTTTTAGATTATCTCATGCTTTCTTTTTCCTGGAATTTAAAAGTATACTCATAGTCAGGTAATTTGTTTTTCTGTGTTTCCCCTTTTGGATTTTGATTGAACATTTTTACTATATATCATCAGAAATAAAAAGTTAAACACAAACAAATGTTTTTTTTTTAAGTTTTAGGATACCACCAGCCTAAGTAGATAAGTTTCCAGAGATTGAGAGGTTGAGAGAAGCTATTATTGTCACTGTTAACTTCTGTCTGAGAAAACTAGCTCCTCTTTTTATTGGTACTGTGAAAAATTTTTGCAAATTATTTTCTTTAAAAGTCTGTTATTTTAAAAATAGATGTATCTCATTTCATAAAAGTTTAAAAAAGAAAACCTTCTCACTCCTTAATATATTATGATAGTATCAGTTATCTGGCGTTACAAGCCAGAAAATTGTTCTAAAGCATCACTCATTTTTCTGGCCCACATTCCAAAGAAAATTATAAACAGTACAATTCATGAAAAAAATGATATGAGCACATTTCATTTGAAAAATAACACTAGAGGGCGCTCTTCAGCAGGTTGCAAGAAAAGGTCTTTCTTCCTGGTTTCAGAGCCTGACTTGGTAATGGGGGTTTGAGAAGCTGGTTCAGGGAGTGGAGAAAGATGGCATTTAACCTTTTTAAAGTTCTACTCTTCCCAAAAGACTAGAAAATTGCAATTAATGCCAATAGTACAATACATACATTTCTTAAAAAATATTGTTTTAAATTTCAATGAATTATGCAATTCTAAGAAAGTAATAATCTCAATTGCGTTCAAGCATCTCATATTTTTAAGAGGGGACATTTATTGTTATTTTTTTAATACAGTGTTGTAAGGTTATTCCACCATGTTTCATGTTGTGTCAATATTCTTTTCTACATATGGAAAGGAAAAAAAATTACTGGTGTTTCATTTCTGGAACAGGAATGCATTTATTTCTCCTCTTAATTTAAAAAAAGCTGAAATTAAACCTAAAGTAACATTCTCTTCTCTGATAAACCTTTTTCCTTTCCTTTCTTTTCCTTTTCTCCTCCCCTATAGACGAAAATCTTTTCCTTTTGAGTTTGCTTTGAAGCAACCTCTTTGCGTACTGTTCTAACTTTATCCTAGTCCACAAAAGGGATGTGATCTCTAAATCATATATTTT
Organism: Capra hircus; assembly: GCF_001704415.2. Taxonomy (NCBI): domain Eukaryota; kingdom Metazoa; phylum Chordata; class Mammalia; order Artiodactyla; family Bovidae; genus Capra; species Capra hircus. The sequence continues at coordinate 39,886,397 of NC_030825.1, forward strand.
CTCTTATAATCCTTGGCGTTTTCCTTCTCTCTTTTCTTTATCTCACATTTTCATTTCCCCTTTCTTAAGACACCATGCTATAAGGCTACAAGAAAAGAATAGTCTATCTAAAGAATATTAACTCAGTTTTTCCAACAAGAATTCTGAATCTGTGTAGTTGACATTTAGATGTCTACCTATGGTAGAGACAGAGTTGACAAATCGTCAGTATTAATGGGTTATAGTTAGGAAGCAGCAAAACATATCAGTTAAAAGACTGGACTTTGGAGTTAGGTCAGCTTGATTTCCTACTGGCTTTGTGAGTGTGAGTAAACATCCATAAATCTTAGTTTCCCTACTGTAAACATGGGAATAATAATACTTAAATTCAGAGTCTACAACTGAAATATATATATTCATCAATCACACAATAAGCAAGCAAGAAAGTATTTACAATTAGTTATCATTATTTAAATTTAGCTGTGCTCTCTAATTACTATTATTGCCCTACTTGTTTAATCTTTATGCAATATCTATTTGTTCAGTTCAGTTCAGTTGCTCAGTCGTGTCCGACTCTGCGACCCCATGAATCACAGCATCCCAGGCCTCCCTGTCCATCACCAACTCCCAGAGTTCACTCAAACTCTTATCCATCGAGTCAGTGATGCCATCCAGCCATCTCATCCTCTGTCGTCCCCTTCTTCTCCTGCCCCCAATCCCTCCCAGCATCAGGGTCTTTTCCAATGAGTCAACTCTTCGCATGAGGTGGCCAAAGTATTGGAATTTCAGCTTTAGCATCAATCCCTCCAATGAACACACAGGACTGATCTCCTTTAGAATGGACTGATTGGATCTCCTTGCAGTCCATGGGACTCTCAAGAGTCTTCTCCAGCACCACAGTTCAAAAGCATCAATTCTTTGGCACTTAGCTTTCTTCACAGTCCAACTCTCATATCCATACATGACTACTGGAAAAACCATAGCCTTGACTAGATGGACCTTTGTTGGCAAAGTCACGTCTCTGCTTTTGAATATGCTGTCTAGATTGGTCATAACTTTCCTTCCAAGGAGTAAGCATCTTTTAATTTCATGGCTGCAATCACCATCTGCAGTGATTTTGGAGCCCCAAAAAATAAAGTCTGACACTGTTTCCACTGTTTCCCCATCTATTTCCCATGAAGTGATGGGACCAAATGCCATGATCTTAGTTTCCTGAATGTTGAGCTTTAAGCCAACTTTTTCACTCTCCTCTTTCACTTTCATCAAGAGGCTTTTTAGTTCCTCTTCACTTTCTGCCATAAGGGTGGTGTCATCTGCATATCTGAGCTTACTGATATTTTTCCTGGCAATCTTGATTCCAGCTTGTGCTTCTTCCAGCCCAGCATTTCTCATGATGTACTCTACATAGAAGTTAAATAAGTAGGGTGACAATATATAGCCTTGATGTATTCCTTTTCCTGTTTGAAACCAGTCTGTTGTTTCATGTCCAGTTCTAACTGTTGCTTCCTGACCTGCATATAGGTTTCTCAAGAGGCAGGTCAGGTGATCTGGTATTCACATCTCTTTTAGAATTTTCCACAGTATATTGTGATCCACACAGTCAAATATTATAAAAAAAAAAAAGATAACTTACACTTGGCTCTTCCTGTATGCAGGGTCTGGGCATAAAGAAGTTTAAAGAACCTTATCCAAGAACTTCTAATCTGGAGACTGACTTGAAGACTCAGTGTCTCTGTTGTTCAGATGGGTATTTTTGTGCTCAGTTGCTTCAGTCATGTCTACCTGTTTATGAAATGACTTAAATATCTTGAATATTAAATATTATATAATACTTTTATTTTGTCAGGCATATTATAACCTAAAAATCCAACTTAGCCTGGCACAGCATGTTTTAGGGCATTCTAATAAGGTACCAGTCATCCATATGGCACCCAAGTCATTTCAACTGCAAATGACTAAAGTAAAATAAAAATCTCATATTATATCCAGAAGGTAAAATTACGTGGAGGTTTAGACTGTAAGCTACACTGCAGTTCAGTGAAGTGACAAGGTTGTTTGTTTGGGTCGTCACTGAGAGATGAACATCTGTAAGGGAAGAAAGATCACTTTGTTGTGTTCCCATGACAGACTAAAAGTTCATATCTGATCAGGGAACTGGCATTCCTGCTCTTCAGAGACATTGCATTCTCCCCATTCCACTAGGTTCCAAAGCACTCTTATTGCTAATAGTAGAAATACTTTTTCTATTCAGTGCATAGTCACTCAGTCATGTCCAACTCTTTGCAACCCCATGGACTGTAGCCCACCAGGTTTCTCTGTGCATGGGATTCTCTAGGCAAGAATACTGGAGTAGGTTGCCATTTCCTCCTCCAGGGAATCTTCCCTACCCAGGAATCGAACCCAGGTCTCCTGCATTGCTGTGGGGAAGCCCATTTTGCTCATTATTTTCATTTTAAAATCTAACTTATTAAGCTTGTTTGCAGGGTCCAGGAATAAAGATGTTTAAAGAACCTTTGACTTTAAAGCTCATGTCTTTACCTAACTTGACTCCACTCACTGTAAAACTTCCTGGGGACCTCATCATATCAACTATTGCAAACATAAAAGCACATGCATAAAAAAGACTATAGACATAAAACAAAATTTCTTGATTAAGAGATAATGCCCAAGGCTATCTACTTAGAAGCCTTTCCTAGATCCTTTTTATTTATAAATTCTTATCACTCAGTAAACTTTCCTTCTCTGGCTGTCATCCTTGTTGAGTCTAGTAAACTGGGTTTCATATAACCCAAGAAAACTGTCTGTTGACACTGATGACTTTCTAGAAAGTATTCCTTCTTGTGAGCCAAACTGAAACCAGTTCTTAAACAGAGTTAATGTTGGATAACATCTTGTTGCAGATGATACTTGTATAACGTGAAACAATTTCAGCTAACTGAGCAGGAGATTAATTTCTGTGTCATTGGACAAACCACTAAACTCTTTTGATTTTCTTGAAATCTTTTTTCTACTCATAGTTTGTTTCAAAGTTTCATCATTTGTTCCTACATTATTACTATAAATATGCAATGCTTATTCTCTCTAAAGGGCTTCCTTGGTGGCTCAGATGGTAAAGAATCCATCTGCCAATGCAGGAGACATGGGTTCGATCCCTGGGTCGAGAAGATCCCCAAGAGAAGGAAATGGCAAACCACTCCAGTCTTCTTGCCTGGAAAATCCCATGGACAGAAGAGCCTGGTGTGCTACAGTCCATGGGGTCACAAAGAGTCTCCTTAGCTTCTTCATATGTAACATGAGAATAATGATAGTACCTATCCCATAAGGTGATTATGATAGTCTGTTAGGATAATGCATTAAAATGATGATTATTGTGTTTGACATCAGAAGGCTGATGAGAATTTGGTACATTACATGTGCCCTTTTCTCTAAAAGGCATTAAAATTAATTGCTCTTTTTTTTTAATTTTTACTTAAATTGAAAAATGTTCTTTCTCTTAGAAGATCTCATCCCTACCCAGGCTTCAGTTATCTGCCTTTAATTTTTTTTTTTTGGCCTTTTATTCTTAAATTTCTATCTGTAGTCAAGATTTCTGTTCTCCTTGATATTTCTAATCATAATCCCAAAGCAACATGTCCAAAACTGTACTCATCATCTTCAAATTCCCACTCCTTTTGTCTTTCATTCCTTACCTTTTCAAAATGGCTTCACTATATAACCAATTGAAGAAATATAAGAATCCTTTTTTGAACCTCCAGTCCATGTTCAATTCATTAAGTTCTGTTAATTTTACTTTACAAATATCTTAAATTCAACCACTTCTATCAATACTGAAGTGGGCAGTCTGTCCTTTCTCCAGTGGATTGTCGGGACCAAGGAATTGTACCAGGGTCTCCTGCCTTGCAGGTGGATTCTTTACCAACTGAGCTATGAGGGAAGTGCCAAAAATATGGACTGTTTCACAGATGCGCGTGTCATCCTTGTGCAGGGGCCATGCTAATCTTCTCTGTATCATTCCAATTTTAGTATGAAAGTGAAAGTGAAGTCGCTCAGTTGTGTCTGACTCTTTGCTACCCCATGGACTATAGCCTGCCGGGCTCCTCTGTCCATCAGGAATTCCAGGCAAGAATACTGGAGTGGGTTGCCATTTCCTTCTCCAGGAGATCTTCCCAACCCAGGGATTGAACCTGGGTCTCCTGCATTGCAGACAGACGTTTTACCATCTAAGCCACCAGGGAAGTCGTGTATGTCTGCCAAAGCAAGCACAAGGGCATGTTGCCTCACTGTCGGGGAATCTAACCCCTGGTCTCCTGCATGACAGCCGGGGATCCTCACCACTATTCTAATGAGGACGGCAAAGTCACTCAGACATGTCCGACTCTTGGCAACCCCATGGACTGTATAGTCCATGGAACTCTGCAGGCCAGAATACTGGAATGGGTAGCTTTTCCCTAGTTCATGGAATTCTCCAGGCCAGAATACTGGAGGGAGTAGCTCTTCCCTTCTCCAAGGGATTGTCCCAACCCAGGAATTGAACCCAGGTCTTCAGCAATGCAGGCGAATTCTTTACTAGCTGAGCCACAAGGGAAGCCCAAGAATACTGGAGTGGGTAGCTTTTCCCTTCTCCAGCAGATCTTCCTGACCCAGAAATTGAACCAGGGTCTCCTGCATTGCAGGTAGATTCTTTACCAACTGAGCTGTCAGGGAAGCCCTCTGTATCCGTTACTACCACCCTAAGTCAAGTTACTATCATCTTTCATTTGATCTACTGCAGGATTTTCTGTTTTTCCTACATTCTTTCTTCTGACAGTCACTTCTCCATATCACAACCAAGATGATGCTTTTAAAAAACACAAATCTAATTATTTCTGTCCTGTTTGTGAAACTTAAGGCTTCCCATTTCTCCTAAGATGCAGACTTGACATTCTTAATGTGGCATTCCAAGCCAAGCATGATCCAGACTTTGCCTGAAGCTAGAAGTGAGAAGGGGAGATTGATCATATTAGGGTTGGGAGGAATTATCAGAGGTAATAGAAATATTCTGTACCTTGCTTATGGTGTTGGTGGTTTCATGACTTAATACATTGGTCAAAACTTATGGAACTGTTAGTCACTCAGTCGTGTCTAACTCTTTGTGACCCCACAGATTGTAGCCTGCCAGGCTTCTCTGTCCATGGAATTCTCCAGGCAAGAATACTGGAGTGTATTGCCATTCTCTTCTCCAGAGGAGCTTTCCAACCCCGGGATTGAACCCTGGTCTCCTGCCTCACTTAAGAAGAGTGAATTTTGTTCACCTTAAAAAAGACAGAAATCTTGCCATGTGACAACATGGATGATTCTGGAGGATATTGTACTAAGTGAAATAAGCCAGACACAAAAGATATTGTATGATCTCACTTATATATGGAATCTTTTTTTTTTTTTAAGTCCTACTCAGAGTAGAAAGTTGATTACCAAAGACTAGAGTTGGGAAAAAGGGGGGACATTGATCAAAGGTGCAACAATTCAGCTATGAAATGAGTTAGTTCTGGAGACTGAATGTACAGCATGATGACTATTGTTAACAATAATATACTGTATACTTGAAATTGCTAAAAGAGTAGACATCATTTGTTCTCACTACAAAAAATGATAGGGATGAATAATGTTGCTTTGTGGTAATTTGTCAAAATAAATAAAAATCAAAAAGGATAAATTTTACCATATGAAAATTATGTCTCATTGAAACTGATTTTTTAAATAAAAAAAACAAGAATGTGATATTTGGCTAATAATTTGATGCCAAGAATTGATTATTGAAGTTTAAATGTCATCATCAGAGTAGGAAGCTATACTGCATAATCTCTGTCTATAAAGTTAAGTACTGCTTTCCAACTCTGATTTCTAAGATTCAGTGTTAGATGCCTCAAGTATTTTAAAAGTAGCATGCATAGGTTTTGCTTTTATAATTTTATAAAGTCTGTATTATGATTGGAAATACTGCTATTAGTCAGTGATACTGCTGTTTCTAGCCCCAAACATGGTATAGTTTTTCTTTTGATAGAATCTTTGCTTCTTTAGCAATTTGTATCCCTGGACCACTGTAACAAGTGGCTCCTATTACATCTACTTAGGTTACAGGAGTTTCTATTATTTAAAATTTTCATTAGCTGTCTGTGTGTGTGTATGTCAGTCACTCAGTTGGGTCTGACTCTTTGCAACCCTATGGACGTTAGCCCGCCAGGCTCCTCTGTCCCTGTGATTTCCAAGGCAAGAATATTGAAGTGGATTCCCATTTCTCCTCCAGGAGATCTTCCTGATGCAGGGATCGAAGCCATGTCTCCTGCATCTCCTGCATTGCAGGTAGATTCTTTACGGTTGAGTTACTGGGGATGCCCTTCATTAGCTATAATTAACTGTATTTACAATACAATAATAATAGCCACTATTTATCAATCACCTCTGTGTTTCAAGGACTTTTTTGACTTTCAATTTACTTGTTCTATCTATACAGAAAAGAGTATGGAAATCATCAATTACACTTGCAAATTTGACTGTTTCTTCTTTTAAATTCATCCATTTGTCCATCCTTTACTTTGAGGTTCTCTTATCAAGTACACATATATTTAGGATTTGTATGTCTTCTTGATGAATTTACCCTTTTATCATTAGGAAATGCTGCTGTTTGTTTCTGATAATATTCTTTATTCTGGTGTCATTTTGCCTGATGATTAATATAGCCATGCCAATTTTCTCATGACCAGTATATGAATATTATATATTTTTGCATCCTTTTAATCTATGTCTTTCTATTTAAATTAGAATTTGTTGTAGATAGCATATAGTTAAATTTTACTTTTTTATTCATTTTGACAGCCTCTGACTTTTGTTTAACCATTTACAGTTAATATTATATTTAATTTAATTTAATTTATGTCATCAATATAGGTGGTTTAAATGAACTGCTTGTATAATTCTCTGTTTCATCTGTTTTTTTTTCTTTTTTATTTTCCTCTCTTATTTGAGATTATTTCAATATTTCTATTTTTATCTTTTCTGTTATCTGATTAGCCAAATTTATATGTTTAATTTTTTTAGTAGTTGCTCTAGGGTTATATATGCCAAAGCCTTTGACTGTGTGGATCACAATAAACTGTGGAAAATTCTGAAAGAGATGGGAATACCAGACCACCTGACCTGCCTCTTGAGAAATCTGTATGCAGATCAGGAAGCAACAGTTAGAACTGGACATGGAACAACAGACTGGTTTCAAATAGGAAAAGGAATACATCAAGGCAGTATATTGTCACCCTGCTTATTTAGCTTCTGTGCAGAGTACATCATGAGAAACAGTGGACTGGAAGAAACACAAGCTGGAATCAAGATTGCTGGGAGAAATATCAGTAACCTCAGATATGCAGATGACACCACCCTTATGGCAGAAAGTGAAGAGGAACTAAAAAGCCTCTTGATAAATGTAAAAGAGGAGAATGAAAAGTTTGCTTAAAGCTCAACATTCAGAAAACGAAGATCATGGCATCTGGTCCCATCACTTCATGGGAAATAGATGGGGAAACAGTGGAAACAGTGTCAGACTTTATTTTTTGGGGCTCCAAAATCACTGCAGATGGTGATTGCAGCCATGAAATTAAAAGACGCTTACTCCTTGGAAGGAAAGTTATGACCAACCCAGATAGCATATTGAAAAGCAGAGACATTACTTTGCCAACAAAGGTCCGTCTAGTCAAGGCTATGGTTTTTCCAGTAGTCATGTATGGATATGAGAGTTGGACTGTGAAGAAAGCTGAATGCCGAAGAATTGATGCTTTTGAACTGTGGTGTTGAAGAAGACTCTTGAGAGTCCCTTGGACTGCAAGGAGATCCAACCAGTCCATCCTAAAGGAGATCAGTCCTGGGTGTTCATTGGAAGGACTGATGCTGAAGCTGAGACTCCAATACTTTGGCCACCTCATGCGAAGAGTTGACTCATTGGAAAAGACCCTGATGCTGGGAGGGATTGGGGGCAGGAGGAGAAGGGGACAACAGAGGATGAGATGGCTGGATGGCATCACCAACTCAATGGACGTGAGTTTGAATGAACTCTGGGAGTTGGTGATGGACAGGGAGGCCTGGCATGCTGCAATTCATGGGGTTGCAAAGAGTCGGACACGACTGAGCGACTGAACTGAACTGAACTGAACCTTTTAAATTCTACCATGAAATAAGTTTGCCACTTCCTGTATGATAGAACTATTTTACAACAGTGTACTCTCTTCCTCCTCCTAACCTTTGTACTGCTGCTACCAAACATTTTACTCCTGTGTAGTTACAAGTTGCTGGAGAAGGCAATGGCACCCAACTGCAGTACTCTTACCTGGAAAATCCCATGGACAGAGGAGCCTGGTGGGCTGCAGTCCATGAGGTCACACAGAGTCAGACACGACTGCAGCGACTTACCAGCAGCAGCAGCAGCAGCAGCAGTTACAGATTGCACAACACAATGATACTAGTTTTGCTAGTATTTTCTATAAAAGTCCAGATAGTAAATAGTTTTTGCCTTGGTGAACCATGTAGTTTGAAATGCTCAACTCAGCCATCAGCTATACACAATATGTAAAACAATGAACTTGGCTGCTTTACAGGGAAACTTTAGTTTTCAAAACAGGAACAGATTTGGGTCTTAGCCTTAGTTTACTTACTTTCTCTTAAAAGTCAACTGTGGGGCTTCCCTGGTAGCTCAGTGCTAAGTAGTCTGCCTGGCAATACAGGAGACACGGATTCAATCCCTGGTCTGGGAGGATCACACATGCCACAAAGCAGCTAAGCGCATGGGCCACAACTAGTGAGCCTGTGCTCTAGAGCCTGGGAGCTGCAACTGTTAGTCCACGTTCCCCGAAGCGGGTGCTCTGCAGCAAGAGAAGCCACCATAATGAGAAGTCCCTGCTCAATGCAACTAGAAGAAAAGCAAAAAGCCAGGACAGCAACAAAGACCCAGCAGAACCACACACACACACACACACACACACACACACACACACACACACGCACACACACATCAGTTGTCTTCTAAAGAGGTAAAAAAATAAGAGAAACAAATATATTCATCCCACATTTATACTATTTCTTATACTCTCCATTTTCTCCCCTGTAGATTCACATATCTGTCTTCTGTGATTTTTCTTCTCTTAAAGGATATTTTTTCTGGACATAGAATTCTAAGTTTACAGGGCTACCCCCCAGCACACTGAAGATATTCCCCCTTCCTTTTATTTATTTATTTTTTGGCTGTGCCACAAGTTTTTGCCAGACTTTAGTTTCCTCATTAGGGATTGAACCCCAGACCTTGGCAATAAAAGCACAGACTACTAACCACTGGACCACCAGGGAACTCCCAAGATATTCCATGTTTATAGCTTCTTTGATTTTGAAAAGAACTCAGAAATAGTTAGTCTTTATTTTCTTGCTGGTTTATGTGTCTTCCTTTTCTAACTACTTTTAATATTTTCTTATTCTTACAGTGTTTTTGACAATTCAGTTATAATGTGCCTTGGTTTGATTTTCTTTGAATATTATCTTGCTTTGGTTTATTGAGCTTCTTTATACTTTTCACCAGCTATGGAAAATTTTCAGGAAGTATTCCTACAGACATATTTCTACGAGCATCTCCCTTTTCCAGGAACTCCAGTTGCACATACGTTAGATCAGTTTGTATTGTCCCTCATGTCATTAAAGCTCCGTTTATTTTTTCTCATTTTTATTTTCTCCATGCTTCAGTTTGGATAGATTTCTACTGCTGTGTCTTCAGTCACTCTGCTTTTATACAAAATACAGAATTCATGGATACAGAAGGCTGACTGTACTATGTAATTTTATATGAAGGACTCAAGCATTTGTGGACACTGAGGGCAAACTATAGTTCATTATAATGCTAGGGCCAATGAGTTCAAGACTTTTAAAATAATTATCCTAAATATTATTAGCCTTTCTGCTCTTATTCACTTAGCAACATACAATACTATGCTATTGTATTGGGATTCCCTGGTGGCTCAGATGGTAAAGAGTCTGCCTGTAATGCGGGAGACCCAGCTTCAATCCCTGGGTCAGGAAGATCCCCTAGATAAGGAAATGACAACCCACTCCAATATTCTTGGCTGGAAAATCCCATGGACAGAGGAGCCTGGCCAACTGTAGTCCATTAGTCACAAAGAGTCAGACACGACTGAGTTACTTCACTTTCACTTTTCACTTTCAACATACAATAAAGTTTTCTAGAGGCTGCATGACATGTGATACCGTAACAAAATGAACTAAGAAGCAGGTGTGAAAATCCACATCTCTGTTAAGCCAGAAAATAAAGAGAATCATCAAAAAAAAGTAAAACATTGCTACTGTACTATTACATTTTTATTTTCACAAAAGGTATTTTCATTAAAATGTTATATATGTGGCTCTTATATTGAAATGAATTGATAAACAGATATTACAAATAATTTATAAAGTTACCAATTTTAATTTCTAATACACTTCTGCTGCTGCTGCTGTTCAGTCGCTTCAGTCGTGTCCGACTCTGTGCGACCCCATAGACGGCAGCCCACCGGGCTCCCCCGTCCCTGGGATTCTCCAGGCAAGAACACTGGAGTGGGTTGCCATTTCCTTCTCCAGTGCATGAAAGTGAAAACTGAAACTGAAGTCGCTCAGTCGTGTCCAACTCTTCGCGACCTCATGGACTGCAGCCTACCAGGCTCCTCCGTCCATGGGATTTTCCAGGCAAGAGTACTGGAGTGGGGTGCCATCTCCTTCTCCATCTAATACACTAAGTATTGACAAATATAATCCATATAAATAAAATCTCTTTGATGTCCCCAGTTTTTTGGAGTGTAAAGAGGTATTAAGCTCAAAAAGTTTGAGAACCATTGCTCTCAGATACCACTAGGTAGCTTTTTGGACTTGTTTCTCATTGCACCTTCGTTCTTTTGGGTGTAAATTCCAGGTACTTTGATTTTCCTCAACTTGTTTCCATTTTCTCAACCACATGAAACTGCCATGTTCTACTTGGTTCCATCTCCTTAGGCTGTGTAAAGTGTAAAGTAGCTCCAGACAGAAAGCTGGGGTGATTAGGGGGCTTGCCTTGTTTGTTTCCTTCTCTTTGGGGTCATAATCCTGCCTTTTGTCCAGTGTCTGAAACAAGTTGTTTCATATATTTTGTCCAGTTTTCCCATAATCACCCCAGCTTTCTGACTGGAGGCACTTTTCAGACCACAGCTTTAGGAGGAGCAACCAAGCAGAACACAAATATAAGGCAAGTCTGATACCAGTAACTCCACTGGTCATCCAAGAGACTTGTTAAATGCTTTTGGATGAACCATCTAGTTTAATTTTCACAAGAATGGTACAACTGGGAATTATAATTTTTCCTATTTTAATAGAAAAGAAACTAAAGTTTTATGAAGTCAAGTTATGGTTAAGCCAGAGTCTGAGTCCTGGCAGTATAACTTCAGAGACTTAAACTCTATACTATAGTACCTTCCATTGGTTAAATTGATATGTATTGAGTGTGTATTATATGCTAGGTACAGACTACACACTAGGGAACACAACAGTAAATAAAATAGGCAAAATTCCTTTCCTTACCCTAGTAAGGAGAAACGAGGAATAAATTATTTGGAATCTGCCAATGAAAAATACTGGAGTGGGTAGCCATTCCCTTCTCCTGGGGATCTTCCCAACCCAGGGATCGAATCTGGGTTTCCTGCAGGCCGATTCTTTACCATCTGAGCCACCAGGGGAGCCCCAATAAATTAGATAAGTAAATCCTATTTTTGTTAGGCAAGTATTCACAAGAAAAAGAGAACAATAAAGGAGAATATGGAATGATTCTGAGATGGGGAGTATTGTCAGTTTTAAATAGTGCATCAAGGAAAGATGTCATTGAGAAGGCAACATTGAGGGAGATGAAGAGTAAGCCATGAGAATAGATAACTAGAATAACAGGATAACGGGGGCGGGGGGATGTCATATCCATAGGCGATGAGGCAGGAATGTACCTGGCAAGTTTGAGGAGGTTAACGTGCAGAAGTAAATAAAACGCACAGCAGAGAGAGCAGTGTAGTGAGTGAGATCTTTGAGGTAGTTGAGGACCTAATGGCACAATGCCCTTTAAAACCTTTGTTTTTAACTCGAAAGAAGACCTCACTGTAAGGTTTTAACCTGCGGCATATCATGAACAGATTTTTTTCTGTGGCCATTATCCCAAGAAATACACTGTCGGCAGTGTGGGTAGGGAGGGACAATGGCAATGAGAAGACAAGTTAGGAGGCTTTCGTGATATTCCAGGCAAACCGTGATAATAGCAATGAACACAGTGAAAAGTGATTTATTTTTTCTTGATAATAATAATACTAATAATCTGTATGATGGTTACATTATTTGTGTTGGCATTTGCATTAGATTCCTTAAATTATACTTTCTTTACCATAAATCAATTATTAATAAGGTAGCTTTTAGAATCCTCTTTCAGTTCAGTTCAGTTGCTCAGTTGTGTCTGGCTCTTTGCGACCCCATGGACTGCAGCATGCCAGGCTTCCCTGTCCATCTTTATCAGATGTTATTTCTCTCACTATTTTACAAATTTGTTATAGTTAAAAATAAACAGACACGCACACAGTTTCTTTATACCATCATCCATAAACAATTAATAACATGACCGTGCTCACCATTACACATAGGCGATTTTGGCCAGCACAGAACCTATTATTCATAGTTTGCAAACATTGCCTGAAGATCCATATCTTCCTCTGAGGATTAACTATAAAACACAGCTTGTCCCTTCTTACCCTTCGTACATGGGAATTATCTACCTTTAAGCTATAACTTTCTCTGAGACTTTATTGGGAATGAGACAGCTCCCTCTGTTTCAGTTTACAGAGAGAAACCTGACACTGGTGGTCATTCTTCAGGAACAATAGCTTTATCCTTATACCTAATTTTCCCTAGGGACAAACAAGCAAGTACAGCCCTGCCTTAAAGGCCAAAATGAGAAAAACAAATATAAAATGAAGGGGGAAAAAAAACCTATGGTCTTCAGTTGTCTATGAACATTTGGCTTGTCTAGTGGTTAACAATTGGCTTTGAGACCTTATAATAAAAACCCCTACAATTACAGTTTTAGTTTATGCTTTTTATTTTCATGATAGTGAATTTATGTTTGTCACATTGAATTGGAAACCCTTAAGACACAAGAAATTGGTTCTCAAACCTACTAATTTACTGTCTTCATTAACACATCTCCTTTCCTAATGGATCTTTGTATCTTGGGTCCAAGATGGTAAAAGAGCTAGTTTTCAATCCTGTTACTCAACTTGAGGTTATTTTTTGAGACTACACATAAATGAATATTCATTGCCCTTGTGCTTTGGAAGTGTGGAATGAAATGCGAAATTAAGTCCTAAAAATTCCTTCCGAATGGTAGCAAATAGCAACAGCTTTTAGCTGTTATTTTTGCAATAGAGGTTTAACCTAAAAGATGGTATAGATCTTAATACCCGTGACTTATTACTGTATGAGTTCATAAAGTAACACCCTCCTAATCATTGACCTTGATTTTTTTTTAAGCTGTTAGATTGTCTTGTTAAATTTTGCATTGATTAAGTAGACTTAATCATACTAAGTTTCCTCCCCTTGAAAATGAAGGGAGACAATTAACATTTATAAAAACATATAATTACCATACCAAAAATTCATAGGATTCTGACTCCTAGTAACAGAAAGATTGAAGTGTGCACTGTGGCACTGTATGTTACTAATCAAGAAAACATCCCAGTTTCCCTTTAATGATATATTATGAACATCAATTTATCTGTTTAGATTGTTTTAAAAACTGGTTTTTTTCTTGAAGTAACAATTTCTGAAACTTTACTTTGTTATATCAAGTAGTCCTCTGTTTAATTTCATCATGTGTGTTCTAGGTTTACCACTTTCAAACTTCCAAGAAATGCCCCTACTTCTAGGATAAGCTGATAAATCAGTTTTTATCCTATTAGAACTTTTATTATTCTCGGCTTTCAAGAGAGAAGCATCCAAATCATTTCAAATTGGTCTCCCCATTCCCTAACTCTATTGACTTTCAGTGACCTATGAAGTTGCATTTTTAAGGTTTCAGATCTGTGCATTAAATATCAAGTATGAATGCTTTATAGTTTCATGCAAGAAGTCCCCGTATGGATTCATTCTCATATAGTATGCCTTTTCAATGTCAGTAGTCTATTTTTAATTACAACTGTGACAGTTGGGACACACTGAGTCAAACTCTTCAGGGAATACATAATATCCGCTTAAGAAGAAAAATACTTATTAGCATAATAGATGATTTTTTGGTCTCTAACGGTTGAATCATCATAATATTTTTCAGTTCATTTCAGTTCAGTCGGTCAGTCGTGTCCGACTCTTTGCAACCCCATGAATTGCAGCATGCCATGCCTCCCTGTCCATCACCATCTCCCCGAGTTCACTCAGATTCATGTCCATCAGCCCGTGATGCCATCCAGCCATCTCATCCTCGGTCGTCCCCTTCTCCTCCTGCCCCCAATCCCTCCCAGCATCAGAGTTTTTTCCAATGAGTCAACTCTTCTCATGAGGTGGCCAAAGTACTGGAGTTTCAGCTTTAGCATCATTCCTTCCAAAGAAATCCCAGGGTTGATCTCCTTCAGAATGGACTGGTTGGATCTCCTTGCAGTCCAAGGGACTCTCAAGAGTCTTCTCCAACACCACAGTTCAAAAGCATCAATTCTTTGGTGCTCAGCTTTCTTCACAGTCCAACTCTCACATCCATACATGACCACAGGAAAAACCATAGCCTTGACTAGACGGACCTTAGTCGGCAAAGTAATGTCTCTGCTTTTGAATATGCTACCTAGGTTGGTCATAACTTTTCTTCCAAGGAGTAAGCGTCTTTTAATTTCATGGCTGCAATCACCATCTGCAGTGATTCTGGAGCCCCAAAAAATAAGTCTGACACTGTTTCCACTGTTCCCCCATCTATTTCCCATGAAGTGATGGGACCGGATGCCATGATCTTCATTTTCTGAATGTTGAGCTTTAAGCCAACTTTTTTGCTCTTCTCTTTCACTTTCATCAAGAGGCTTTTTAGTTCCTCTTCACTTTCTGCCATAAGGGTGGTGTCATCTGCATATCTGAGGTTATTGATATTTCTCCCAGCAATCTTGATTCCAGCTTTTGTTTCTTCCAGTCCAGCATTTCTCATGATGTACTCTGCATAGAAGTTAAATAAGCAGGGTGACGATATACAGCCTTGATGTACTCCTTTTCCTATTTGGAACCAATCTGTTGTTCCATGTCCAGTTCTAACTGTTGCTTCCTGACCTGCATACAGATTTCTCAAGAGGCAGGTCAGGTGGTCTGGTATTCCCATCTCATTCAGAATTTTCCACAGTTTATTGTGATCCACACAGTCAAAGGCTTTGGCATAGTCAATAAAGCAGAAATAGATGTTTTTCTGGAACTCTCTTGCTCTTTCCATGATCCAGCAGATGTTGGCAATTTGATCTCTGGTTCCTCTGCCTTTTCTAAAACCAGCTTGAACATCAGGGAGTTCATTGTTCACGTATTGCTGAAGCCTGGCTTGGAGAATTTTGAGCATTACTTTACTAGCATGTGAGATGAGTGCAATTGTGCGGTAGTTTGAGCATTCTTTGGCATTGCCTTTCTTTGGAATTGGAATGAAAACGGACCTTTTCCAGTCCTGTGGCCACTGCTGAGTTTTCCAAATTTGCTGGCATATTGAGTGCAGCACTTTCACAGCATCATCTTTCAGGATTTGGAACAGCTCAATTGGAATTCCATCACCTCCACTAGCTTTGTTCGTAGTGATGCTTTCTAAGGCCCACTTGACTTCACATTCCAAGATGTCTGGTTCTAGATTAGTGATCACATCATCATGACTATCTGGGTCGTGAAGATCTTTTTTGTACAGTTCTTCTGTGTATTCTTGCCACCTCTTCTTAATATCTTCTGCTTCTGTTAGGTCCAGACCATTTCTGTCCTTTATCGAGCCCATCTTTGCATGAAATGTTCCCTTGGTATCTCTAATTTTCTTGAAGAGATCTCTAGTCTTTCCCAATCTGCTGCTTTCCTCTATTTCTTTGCATTGATCACTGAAGAAGGCTTTCTTATCTCTTCTTGCTATTCTTTGGAACTCTGCATTCAGATGCCTATATCTTTCCTTTTCTCCTTTGCTTTTCGCCTCTCTTCTCTTCACAGCTATTTGTAAGGCCTCCCCAGACAGCCATTTTGCTTTTTTGCATTTCTTTTCCGTGGGGATGGTCTTGATCCCTGTCTCCTGCACAATGTCACGAACTTCATTCAATAGTTCATCAGGCACTCTATCTATCAGATCTAGACCCTTAAATCTATTTCTCACTTCCACTGTATAATCATAAGGGATTTGATTTAGGTCATACCTGAATGGTCTAGCATGTTCAATTACAAAACCAACCGTTTTTTATCCTCCATATCATTGTTCTTTGTTATACTGGCAGTGCCAAATTATGAGATACAGATGTAGCTGTTTTTCTATGTTGATGAGAATAGAGGGAATGAGAAAACTTGTGTACCAAAAATAGTTGAGTTATTCTTTCACATGAAGAAACCTCTGAATCATGCTTTACAAAGAAAGCATTTAATGTAACTCAGTGGATTTTCTCTGTGTGATATAATTTCATAGAAATTCAGATATTACAATAGTTATTTTTTTAAATGGTGATAGAGTTATAGTCAGAGGCATCAGTGGTTCACTGTTTTAAAACTACCCAGTACTTTGGTTTCTGCATAGGCACAAAAGATTTGATCCATAGTTTTCTGTAACTCACAATGTGTCTGGTATCCAATTTGAAGACAGCAACTGGAACTTCAAACTCAATTATGTAGAAAGAAAATGACTGTTTAAATTTGAAGGCAGAGAATAGAATTCCAAATTAGTGTATCCAGAACATAGAGTCTCTTATGACTTTCACAAAGTCAGGAAGAGATGACTTCCTCTGGCATTTAAAATTATGAACACTTTTAGGTCTCGACCAGTCATTCTCATAAAGGGTGAAAAATAATTCATCCTCCCAGCTAGTTAGTACATGAAAGAATGCCATATCATCAATTTATCCAAGAACGAGCCAGCATTTCATTAATAGCATCCTATTATCTCAAACTCTAGAATATCTTTGGATAGGCAGATTAAATTTTCCATTTCTTTTAAAGAATATATAGTTTTTCCCTCTTCAAACTTTTTTCTTGCTCCCCCAAACCACTGTTCAAACTAGATTGAAATATAATTTTAAGAGAGAAAGAACTCACAATTTTTAACTAAAGAAATGATTTTTTGGACAGAGAGCTCAGAATTCTAATTTTAAAAAGGAATTGGAATACAGATATAAAAAAACACACTGGTGGTTACCAGTAGGATGAGGAAAGAGTATAGGGGCAAGAGAGAGGTAGGGGGTTAAGAGATACAAACTTCTAGTATAAAATAAATAAGGTACAAGGATGTACTGTATAATACATGGGATATAACCAATATAAACTACAACTATAAATATAACCTTAAAAATTTTAGTATCACTGAAATTTTTTTTCATATGTTGTACACCTGAACATTTTGTATCATATGTTCTATACCTGAAACATATGATATTGTAAATTAACTACTTCAATTTAGAAAAGCGATTGGGGAAAGAAGCTGATGCTATGGAAAAAATACTGACTTAGGGGATAGGAGGCCAAAGTTGTAATCACACTAGTTGTGTGAACTTTGATGGGTCACTTTACCACTTTCCAACTCAGTTACCTCCTCTCTAAAGGGATTAAGTTAGGTGACCTAATCTCTCATGTATATAATTCTGTAACAGAAGGAAGAATATCTTTCTTTGAAATTCTGTAGTCTTATCTAATAAGAAAAAAGTCAAAAGAAAATGGAGTTCTATGGGTATCTAGGTCTAACATCTATTAATTTGGAACTGAACATCCATAAAGCCCTTGCCCAAGAGTTCTGTGTGCTTTGCAGCCCTTTTCTCTATATTGGTAAAAAGATCAGAGCCGAAGTATACATTTTGTTCACTAAAGGCCTTTAACATACACAACAGCTTGAGTTGGTGTGACATTGCTGGCTTCTGTGTCCTATTTTGCTAGTCTCAAATTCATTGCTAACTTAGGGATTTTATAAAGCATTTGCACTCTCCATTCTTTATCAATCACTGACAGACTCATTGTTTTATAATGTACTTCTCAGCAAGCTGTTTGCAGCTCATCGCCTGCCTTGCTTTATAGTCTATAAATATTTAATTCTTTAATAAACTGCTTATATGTAATATAAAATGACTGATGCTATTCTCTCTTTCCTCTTTTAATGGTGCTACTATTTGCAAAAAAATTCTTATTTTTTTTCTACATAGCAATATGTTTCATAAATGTTTGACTTTCGCTTTTCTAAGTAGCAATTTATTCTAGGAGGTTGGTGGAATGACAGGCAGGAAAACAGCCGCTTGCTCCTGGGAACACAATATAACTCTTCCCTCGCCCTCACCCCTACCAAGCTGCAAATTGATGAGGTAAAGAAGATGGACTTTGGAATTGTGGCAGAGAGCAATCGCCTATCTCTCTACAGACCCAGTGTGCAAAACAGCCTTTAAATCTGTAGACTAAATGTATACTTACAGTGAGAGAATATGGTTGTTCCCTCTCTGCTCTGATATGCTTTGTCTAGGGGAATCATAAAAGATAGCCAGTGATAGTATACCAGCACCTCAGTATTCTCATCTTCTTTGTAGCTGTGTACTTTATTTTTGTCCATTGGAGGATTTGCTTTCCGTGCCATGAAGTGATTTTCAGTCTCTCATTTTTAAAAATCAGGTAAGTCAGACATTTATTAGGTGTTTATTGTGTGCCCTGCATGGCTGTTAACATATTTTCAAGCAAGCTCCTATTATTTTTCTATAATATTTCAATATAATTTATGAACTCTTAAAAATCAGGAACTGCCTTGGGGGTGGGCAGAGAGGATGAATTGGGGACTGCCAGAACAAATGTTTCTTCGATGCTTACCACTAATCAGGTACACACATTATCCCATGGCACTAACTCAGTTCTACATTTCTTTAACAGACTGCCTTTCACTTAGAATACATTCTAAACTTTCCACTAGAACCCAGTATATTTGATTTGGAAAAACCATGAGGAGTATAGGGGTAGAACATTTCTTTACAAGTTTAAAAAACTTGATTTATATGTTTCTTCCACCATGTATTAACTATTACTTTAGATTTACCATCTAGCCTTTCTTATCTGTAATGAGAATAATGAAAATTATATAGTTTTTCAAATAAATATATAATAGACCATCAAATAATTGTTAATTCTCTCATTGTTCCACTATAAAGAAGAACATAAAGAGAAAATCAAAATGGGTTAATGAAAAGATTATATTAATTTTATGTAAATAAATATAATTTCAGAGGGAAATGGCAACCACTCCAGTACTCTTGCCTTGAAAATCCCATGGACGGAGGAGCCTGGTGTCCGTGGGGTTGCGAAGAGTTGGACACGACTGAGTGACTTTTTATATTTTATTGTTTATTATATAATAATAATGGGTTACTTTAAGCAATTAACACTTTAAACTGAGGTTCCTTGTTTAACTCACAGCACACATTTGTGAAGAGACTTATATGGTCTTTTTACTCTGGAGCAGAGAGGTTTTTTAATGCAGAATTGTGTGGGTCAAGTTTTTATCCTTGTTCTTATAACACATATGATCAATCTAAGTGAGCTAATTTGCTTATACAAGTAAAATCATTTCAGTTTCCTGTTCCCTGCACCCCACCCCATTTTATATGATACTTTCCCTTATTTCATAGATATCATTTAATTAAATATGCTTCCATTTTATTCCTCCTAAAACAGAATTGCTTGTGATTCCCTCCATATAACTTTCTACCCTATTTAAGCATCATAAATTTGAATCTGCATAGGTGAAATCTCAGATTCCTTAATGAATTCCATCTCCCCTAGTTGTACTGTCTAATTTACTTCTGAAACAGACTTTAACTTTTACCTCCCTTCCTGACTTGATCTATCATATTTGACCAGTCATTGTCTATCTAATTATTTTCTTTTCATATTAAGGTTTATTGAAATGTTATGAAGCCAATAAAAAAAGAATAGATAACTTTAATAATAATACTATTATTATTATTATTATTATTCTAGAGTTCCTACTATATACTAGGTATTGCTTTAGGATATGTAAATTATTTTCCTTCATCTTACTGTATGAGGTCAGAATTTCCAATTAACAGATGAGGAAAACTAAACATATGCAGGTTAAATAGCTTACTTAAGGTTTCATAGCTAGTAAGTAAAACTAGGATTCCCACATAAATGATTCCAACATTGACTGTAAAGCCTGTGTGTTGTCATACTGCCTTTTGAGAAGCTAAGCAAATATATATATATATATATTGTTTTCAGACTGTAAAACTGATAGGCGTAGTTTCTTTTACTGTTTTAAAAGTCCCATTATTCATAGAAAAAAATAGTATCAGTTCGTGTTCTTATGATGCCTTTCTTTTAAAAGCAGCAGTGTCTGTGAAAGTGCTTTGTACATTATGAAGTCCTAGACAAACATAAGATATAATTGTAATAATAGTAATGAATTCAAATCACTTTTATTATAACCCTGTCAACAGTACCTGATTAGTGGTAAGCATCGAAGAAACATTTGTTCTGGCTGTCCCCAATTCATCTTTATTCCAAATACAGGTATATCATGCTCTGTGAAATAAAAGGTTTTCTTTTTGAAAAACTGTAAGTTAGTTATTTTTTTTAAGTACTATTTAAAATACGTGAAAAAGCTTATTACTTCTGGGTAAAGCCTACAACAAAGTAAAAAATTAGCTTGTAATGTGACTAATTCCCTAATTATGTTTTGAACAGATTAAGTTTGAACTTAAACTTTTTAGCATTAAAGTTTTTAAAGCAGAGTTCTTGTTCAGTTACTAAGTTGTGTCTGACTCTTTGCAACACTGTGGACTGCAACACGCCAGGCTTCCCTGTCCTTCACCTTCCGCTGGAGTTTGCTCAAATTCATGTCCATTGAGTGAGTGTTGACTGACATCCGTAATCTCTTAAAATGATCTCCAAAAAGACACTATGGGAAGGCTGCTAACTTACTTTTGAGATCAGAAACCATTGTAAGAGCTATACATTATGGAATCCCTCAGTTCAGTTCAGTTCAGTTCAGTTGCTCAGTCGTGTCCGATTCTTTGCAACCCCATGAATTGCAGCACACCAGGCCTCCCTGTCCATCACCAACTCCCAGAGTTCACTCAGACACGTCCATCGAGTCAGTGATGCCATCCAGCCATCTTATCCTCTGTCGTCCCCTTCTCCTCCTGCCCCCAATCCCTCCCAGCATCAGAGTCTTTTCCAATGAGTCAACTCTTCGCATGAGGTGGCCAAAGTACTGGAGTTTCAGCTTTAGCATCATTCCTTCCAAAGAAATCCCAGGGCTGATCTCTTCAGAATGGACTGGTTGGATCTCCTTGCAGTCCAAGGGACTCTCAAGAGTCTTCTCCAACACCACAGTTCAAAAGCATCAATTCTTCGGCACTCAGCTTTCTTCACAGTGCAACTCTCACATCCATACATGGCCACTGGAAAAACCATAGCCTTGGCTAGACGGACCTTTGTTGGCAAAGTAATGTCTCTGCTTTTCAATATGCTCTCTAGGTTGGTCATAACTTTCCTTCCAAGGAGTAAGCATCTTTTAATATCATGGCTGCAACCACCATCTGCAGTGATTTTGGAGCCCCCCAAAATGAAGTCAGACACTGTTTCCACTGTTTCCCCATCTATTTCCCATGAAGTGATGGGACCAGATGCCATGATCTTCATTTTCTGAATGTTGAGCTTTAAGCCAGCTTTTTCACTCTCCTCTTTCACTTTCATCAAGAGGCTTTTTAGTTCCTCTTCACTTCTACCGTAAGAATGGTGTCATCTGCATATCTGAGGTTATTGATATTTCTCCCAGCAATCTTGATTCCAGCTTGTGTTTCTTCCAGTCCAGCGTTTCTCATGATGTACTCTGCATAGAGGTTAAATAAGCAGGGTGACAATATACAGCCTTGACGTACTCCTTTTCCTATTTGGAACCAGTCTGTTGTTCCATGTCCAGTTCTAACTGTTGCTTCCTGACCTGCATATAGGTTTCTCAAGAGGCAGGTCAGGTGGTCTGGTATTCCCATCTCTTTCAGAATTTTCCACAGTTTATTATGATCCACACAGTCAAAGGCTTCGGCATAGTCAATAAAGCAGAAATAGGTTTTTTTCTGGAACTCTCTTGCTTTTTCGATGGAATCCCTAAGATTGTATTAATCCAAAGCCTGAACTCTTAATGAAAGTATAAGAGGAGAGTGAAAACGTTGGCTTAAAGCTCAATATTCAGAAAACTAAGATCATGGCATCTGGTCTCATCACTTCATGGGAAATAGATGGGGAAACAGTGGAAACAATGATAGACTTTATTTTGGGGGGCTCCAAAATCACTACCGATGGTGACTGCAGCCATGAAATTAAAAGACACTTACTCCTTGGAAGGAAAGTTATGACCAACCTAGACAGCATATTCAAAAGCAGAGACATTACTTTTCCAACCAAGGTCCATCTAGTCAAGGCTATGATTTTTCCTCTGGTCAGGTATGAATGTCAGAATTGGACTATAAAAAAAGCTGAGCACCAAAGAATTGATGCTTTTGAACTGTGGTGTTGGAGAAGATTCTTGAGAGTCCCTTGGACTGCAAGGAAATCCAACCAGTTCATCCTAAAGAAAATCAGTCCTGAATATTCATTGGAAGGACTGATGCTGAAGCTGAAACTTCAATACTTTGGCCACCTGATGCGAAGTGCTGACTCATTTGAAAAGACCTTGATACTGGGAAAGATTGAAGGTGGGAGGAAAAGGGGACAACAGAGGATGAAATGGTTGGATGGCATCACTGACTCAATGAACATGAGTTTCAGTAAACTCCAGGAGTTGGTGATGGACAGGGAGGCCTGGAGTGCTGCAGTCCATGGGGTCACAAAGAGTTGGACAAGACTGAGCAACTGAACTGAACTGAACTATTATCCCTTCACATTGGTGTCCACTAAAATATGGACAACTAGACATATTTCATGAGAAAAATATCAAGTACCCACCTATAAATCAGTTCATATATTTTATGTATGCAGTGAACACATTATACAATATTCAGATTTGAAAAATATTATGAAAACTCATATAATATTTCTGTTTTACCTCTCTTCATTTTCAGAACAACATAACAACAGATTGTCTCTATTAAAATAGTATTTTTCTACTTAAAAAAACAAATATAAACTTAAATCTTATCTGGTAATTAATTCTTAGTATAGGACATGTTTTGCTTCATAAAGCTAAATTCCTAATGCCTCACTCATTATGTTTATTAACCTTCTTATTATTTCTGTTTCATACAAAGTTATGAAATACATATTATGTAAGAATGTATCTGCCAACATAAATAAGCACACTTGAGTATTGTAATAATGTTAAAAGTCGTGTTAATCACTAAGTTGGCCATTTGTTTGCAGTTTCTTCTGTGATCATAAACTGCATTCCTGACTCTAGATATAGTACTCATGACTGACTATTATGTCAATGGGGACAGAATTTGAGTTGAAACATGGTAAAAAGCATAAAACCAGGAATCAGAAGTAACTGCTTAAGGGGCAATATTCTATAGTTTGCTTGGCCCAATAAAGAATATATATAGCAATTCCAATTCAGATGGTAAGAAAAAATAAACTCATGACATAATGATCATATGGAGTCAACTATTCAAATGCATGTTCAAAGTCTCGTGCTACTAAAAGTAAAATTTCTGGTAAATTCATGATTTACTTTGCTAGTAATTTGCATCCTAAGTAGATGGAAGAAATTATAGGAAAAATAATTATATAAGCCTAAATTTGCTCAACAAGTGAGGACTTCTCAGAGAAGTATCAGAGAAGTATTAATAGAAAAAAAATTAGAACACTGGAAGAAAGTAGTCATTTAATATTAGAGCTTAAAATGGCCAGGAATGGTGAATATTAATCAGATATATGCCCTATAGCTACCTGTCCAATAAGTTAGCCCATTAAATTAAAATTAGTTAAAATTTAATAAAATTAAAGGTTTAGTTTCTCAATTGTACTAGCCAGTAGCTACCCTTTTGGACATAATATTTCCATTATTGCAGAAAGTTCTTTTGGACAGTGTTATCCTAGACTTTAGAAAGGCAGATTTTAAAATATTTAGATTAAGGATAAATACAACTGTGTGAGCACCATCTCTAAAAAGTTAGCTCAAGAAAAATAAAGAGGCCCTCCAAAAAAATAACACTAAAATTTCACCCAATGCATAATACATTGTTTTGTAATTGGATTTCTGCTTGTATTGCAAACCAGTTTTGAAGGCAGGAATGTATCTAGCTCTTTCACTGTATCTACTACCTAGTAAGTGTATTGATAGGAACTTTAATTGGTAGATAAAGAAACTGTCAGGCAAAAAGGGAGGGGTATAAGTAAAGAGCAGAATGATTTCACAGCAATCTGTTTGATCACATTTAGATCACTGATTGTGTATAAAGGATATAAGAAAGGACATATAAAGGAGATAATTTGAGAGTTGCTTCCAGGGAAAAGTAAATGAGAGAGACTTGCTGCAGGATTTTTATCTTCTGTTAAGAAATGACTGAAAAAGAGAGTAGGAAGGATAGACACAGAGAGAGAGAGTTATTCTCTAAATTCTTTTTCTCTACCTTCCCTGTCAATAAAAAAGACTTTCAGATAAGAAAGAAGATAATGACATTTGTTATTGGGGATTATAGCCCAAGATTAGGCAAAAAGATGAAGAAAGAATGCTAATTGTTGGGATTCAAGTCTCATATCCCAAGGGTATTACTTTCGGAGGTACTAGGAGAATTTTCAGTCAAGCTTAAGGAACTCCAGATGTTTTTGAGAAAATATACAGATTGTGAGAGGTGTCAAAAACCTGAATAAGAGGGGACATTTCCCTAATTTTCTAGAAATGTTGTGTCGATTTTAAAATCAATTACTTAAAAGTTATTTTTGTAAGCACTTGGAAAAGGGAATTTTGATCACTAGGAATAAATACATGTTCACAGAGAACAAATGTCTTCACTTCCTTTTAGATGGAATTATTTCAGAGAACTTCTCAGACTTTCAGTTTTCTTTGCCTAGGATAAGAGGCTAAGAAACAGAGCAGAAAACTGCTGAAAGCCAAAGGGAGCTTTCAGTATTCTTACAGTGCTGGAAAGACAAAAACTGCAGTTCAGGATCTGTCAAGGAAATGGGACCTGGGAGATAAAGTGAACTAGATGTAATCAGAGCCTTACAAAGACTATAGACTAACTGTAACTTATTCTCTTACTGCATTTGGGTGATCTGCATTTGTTCTGCCCTATTGCTTCCCAGATGATATGGTGCATTTTCTTCAGAGGAAGGTATAATCATTCAAAACCTGTAACATTTCCACACACAATATTTAGCATCCATTCCATACTTTCCAGGAATACCAAGAAACAGGACCAAAGGGAGAAAACAAAAGTGTGCAGTAGAAACAGACACAGAGTTAACCAGATATTGGAGTTATCAGAAATAACTCCTTAACTCCAAACTGACAATATTTTGGAGAACAAAAGAACAACTCACACAAAAAAATTAAAGAATATTCTAAAACTGAAAATATAATAACTGAAATTGAAGCATCTATAAATACATTTAACAGCAGTTTGGAAACAGATGAAGAGAGGAGTATTATATGATAGATCAGTAAAAAATGGTCAAGCCACCGCATGAAGAGCTAAGTAGATGAAAATGAAAAGCATAAAATACATATGAAACATGTTGAAAATGTCTAGCATGTAATTGAAATCCTACAAGGAAAAGAGAGAGATTAATAAAAGTAGCATTCCAACTGATAATAATTTCTAAAAGAGTGAAATGATATGAAGTCATAGATATCTCAAGTGGGATAAATATAAAGAAAAGCACATCTCAAATAACTAAAGACTCCACCAGAAAATTACTAGAACGAATCAATGAATATAGTAAAGTTGCAGGATATAAAATCAACACCCAGAAATCCGTTGCATTCGTATACACTAATAGTGAGAAAATAGAAAGAGAAATTAAGGAAACAATTCCATTCACCATTGCAACAAAAAGAATAAAATGCTTAGGAATATATCTACCTAAAGAAACTAAAGACCTATATATGAGTTCAGTTCAGTCACTCAGTCATGTCTGACTGTTTGTGACCCCATGAATTGCAGCACTCCAGGCCTCCCTGTTCATCACCAACTCCCAGAGTTCACTCAAACTCACGTCTATCGAGTTGGTAATGCCATCCGGCCATCTATCCTCTGTTGTTCCCTTCTCCTCCTGCCCCCAATCCCTCCCAGCATCAGAGTCTTTTCCAATGAGTCAACTCTTCGCATGAGGTGGCCAAAGTACTGGAGTTTCAGCTTTAGCATCATTCCTTCCAAAGAACACCCAGAGCTGATCTCCTTTAGAATGGACTGGTTGGATCTACTTGCAGTCTAAGGGACTCTCAAGAGTCTACTCCAACACCACAGTTCAAAAGCATCAATTCTTCGGTGCTCAGTTTTCTTCACAGTCTAACTCTCTCATCCATACATGACCACTGGAAAAACCATACCCTTGACTAGATGGACCTTTGTTGGAAAAGTAATGTCTCTGCTTTTCAATATATTATCTGGGTTGGTCATGACTTTCCTTCCAAGGAGTAAGTGTCTTTTAATTTCATGGCTGCAGTCACCAGGCAGTGATTTTGGAGCCAAAAAAAATACAGTCTGACACTGTTTCCTCAGCTGTCTGCCATGAAGTGATGGGACCAGATGCTATCATCTTAGTTTTTTGAATGTTGAGCTTTAAGCCAACTTTTTCACTCTCCTCTTTCACTTTCATCAAGAGGCTTTTTAGTTCCTCTTCACTTTCTGCCATGAGGGTGGTGTCTTCTGCATATCTGAGATTATTGATATTTCTCCCGGCAATCTTGATTCCAGCTTGTGCTTCTTCCAGCCGAGTGTTTCTCGTGATGTACTCTGCATAGAAGTTAAATAAGCAGGGTGACAGTATACACCCTTGACGTACTCCTTTTCCTATTTGGAACCAGTCTGTTGTTCCATGTGCCGTTCTATCTGTTGCTTCCTGACCTGCATATAGGTTTCTCAAGAGGCAGGTCAGGTGGTCTGGTATTCCCATCTCATTCAGAATTTTCCACAGTTTATAGTGATCCACACAGTAAAAGGCTTTGACACAGTCAATAAAGCAGAAATAGATGTTTTTCTGGAACTCTCTTGCTTTTTCAATGATCCAGCAGATGTTGGCAATTTGATCTCTGGTTCCTCTGCCTTTTCTAAAACCAGCTTGAACATCTGGACGTTCACAGTTCACATATTGCTGAAGCCTGGCTTGGAGGATTTTGAGCATTACTTTACTAGCGTGTGAGATGAATGCAATTGTACGGTAGTTTGAGCATTCTTTGGCATTGCCTTTCTTTGGAATTGGAATGAAAACTGACCTTTTCCAGTCCTGTGGCCACTGCTGAGTTTTCCAAATTTGCTGGCATATTGAGTGCAGCACTTTCACAGTATCATCTTTCAGGATTTTAAATAGCTCAACTGGAATTACATCACTTCCACTAGCTTTGTTCATAGTGATGCTTTCTAAAGACCTATATATAGAAAACTATAAAACACTGGTGAAAGAAATCAAAGAGAACTTTAATAGATGGAGAAATATACCATGATCATGGATCAGAAGAATCAATATAGTGAAAATGAGTATACTACCCAAAGCAATCTATAGATTCAATGTAATCCCTATCAAGCTACCAACGGTATTTTTCACAGAGCTAGAACAAATAATTTCACAATTTGTATGGAAATACAAAAAACCTCAAATAGCCAAAGCAATCTTGAGAAAAAAGAATGGAACTGGAAGAATCAACCTGCCTGACTTCAGGCTCTACTACAAAGGCACAGTCATCAAGACAGTATGGTACTGGCACAAAGACAGGAATATAGATCAATGGAACAAAATAGAAAGCCCAGAGATAAATCCACACACCTATGGACACCTTATCTTTGACAAAGGAGGCAAGAATATACAATGGAGAAGAGACAATCTCTTTAACAAGTGGTGCTGGGAAAACTGGTCAACCACTTGTAAAAGAATGAAACTAGAACACTTTCTAACACCATACACAAAAATAAACTCAAAATGGATTAAAGATCTAAATGTAAAACCAGAAACTGTAAAATTCCTAGAGGAGAACATAGGCAAAACACTCTACGACATAAATCACAGTAGGATCCTCTATGACCCACCTCCCAGAATATTGGAAATTAAAGCAAAAATAAACAAACGGGACCTAATTAAACTTAAAAGCTTCTGCACAACAAAAGAAACTATAAGCAAGGTGAAAAGACAGCCTTCAGAATGGGAGAAAATAATAGCAATAAAGCAACTGACAAACAACTAATCTCAAAAATATACAAGCAACTCCTGCGGCTCAATTACAGAAAAATAAATGACCCAATCAAAAAATCGGCCAAAGAACTAAATAGACATTTCTCCAAAGAAGACATACCAATGGCTAACAAACACATGAAAAGATGCTCAACATCACTCATTAACAGAGAAATGCAAATCAAAACCACAATGAGGTACTGTTTCATGTCAGTCAGAATGGCTGCTATCCAAAAGTCTACAAGCAATGAATGCTGGAGAGAGTGTGGAGAAAAGGGAACCCTGTTACACTGTTGGTGGGGATGCAAACTAGTACAGCCACTATGGAGAACAGTGTGGTGATTCCTTAAAAAACTGGAAGTAGAACTGCCATATGACTCAGCAGTCCCATGGCTGGGCATACACACCGAGGAAACCAGAACTGGAAGAGACACATGTACCCCACTCTTCATCGCAGCACTGTTTATAATAGTCAGGACATGGAAGCAACCTAGATGTCCATCAGCAGATGAATGGATAAGAAAGCTGTGGTACATATACACAATGGATTATTACCCAACCATTAAAAAGAATACATTTGAATCAATTCTAATGAGGTGGATGAAACTGGAGCCTATTATACAGAGTGAAGTATGCCAGAAAGAAAAACACCAATACAGTATACTAATACATATATATAGGATTTAGAAAGATGGTAATGATAACCCTGTATGCGAGACAGCAAAAGAGACACAGATGTATAGAACAGTCTTTTCGACTCTGTGGGAGAGGGTGAGGGTGGGACAATTTGGAAGAATCGCATTGAAATGTAAAATATCATATATGAAACAGAAAAAAAAAAAAAAACAATAAAGGCATCATTTGATCCTGTCTAATTTTGCCAAAAAAAAAAAGGAAAAGCACACCTTAGCCTATTAGTAGAACTGCTGAAAATGAAAACTGAGAAGAAAAATCTTAAATGAAGGTAAAGAAAAACATTATTTCATAGAAGCAACAGTAAGACTGACAGCTGACTTCTCAACAGAAATAATGGAGGCCAAAAACCCTATGGAATGACATCTTTAATATGCTGAAAGAAAATAACTAAAAATCTGAAATTCTATACTCAGTGAAAATAGCTTTCAAAACGAGATGAATAAATGTTATAGGCAAATAAAACCTGAACAAGAACTCAGCAAGCATCACACCTCACCTAAAACAACAACAACAAAGGGAAAGGAATTCTATAGATAGAAACAAAGCAACCCCTGGCGGGGGGCAGGGGGGAGGAAACAATGTGGAAATGGAGGAAAAAGCAATGCACAAGGACATATGTTAATAAATTTGAATGAATCTTAACTGTACATTATGAAAAAGGAAGTATCTTGCTAGGTTTAAAATATATGAACAATAAAATACATGTGTTAACAATAACATGAACGGTGGTAAACAAAATGAGACTAACCTAAGGGTCTAGTATAACTGGGAAGTGGTAAAAGCACTAATTTGTAATTACTAGATTATAATAAATCAGAGATGCAAGTTATCAAATTTAGGGTAACACTCAACAGTAAAAACATGTATTATTAACAAGGTAATAGAGAAGAAGGTGGAACAACAAAAATGCTTGATTAATCTCAAGGAATGCAAAAAAAGGAGTGAAACAACATAAACCAGATAATATAGGAAATAATAAGGTGATATGTATAAATTTTAAATGTATAAATAACTACTTTAAATATAAATTGACTCAATTCTCCAGTTAAAAGTCAAAATTCTAAGATTGGATAAAAGATAAAATCTAACTAAAAAACAGATAAAGTTAAAAAAAAAAAAGATAAAAAATACTCCACCTATACCAGAACAATGGCCAGATCTGGACAAATATGACCAGAACAACTATATTACAATTAGACAAAATAGATTTTAAGGCAAGAGATAGATATATATGGCATAATTATTAAAGGATCAATTCAACACAATATAATGTCTTAATTTGTGTCCAGTTGATAACATAGCCATAAAATATATAAAGCAAAAATTTACAACAAAAAAAGTACACAAATTCACATCATAGTGTAAGACTGTAACACACTTTTAACACACCTCTTGTAAACAATAAAACAATTATACAAGCAGTCAAAAAAAATCAGTAAGAATATAGATTAACTAAACAACATAATTATTCAACATGACTTAGTTATATGTAACACAATGCACCTGACAGTGGTACATTCTTTTCAAGTAAATATTTACCAAAGTTTACTATAATGCAACTCTCAAAAGTAAATTTAAATTATCTGGAGTTGACTATGACCACAGAGACCTGGAAAGCACTAAGAAGCTAAAAATCAATAAAAGTGAAAACTAAAAGTTTTGTGAATCCCTAAAGGTGTGGAACTTAAGCCATATACTTCTAAAAGGCTATGGACCAAAGAGCAAATAAGAAAATATTTTGAATCAAATAATAATGAATATATGACAAACCAAAGCAATGCTTAGAGGAAAATTTACAGCCTTTGAATAAATGTTTAAAAAGAAACAAGGCTAAAAATCAGTGATATAACTATCTTATCAAGAAATTAGAAGAAGAATAGAAAAGGAATCCTGAAGAAAATAGAAGGAAAAAAAAAACAATAAGGGCAGAAATGAATTAGATGGAAATCAGTTGTAAAATAGAGGAAACCAACAGCAGCAGAATATTCATTTTTCTCAAGTGCACACACCACTTCAAATAAATAGACTGTGTGTTGGGCCATAAAACAAATCTTGAGTTGAAATTACATAGAATATATTCCGTGAATACAGTGGTATTTAATTAGAATTTCACAGTAGTAAGATACCTAGAAAAGTAACTGAATGTTCGGAAATTAAACAACACGCTTATAAATAATACAGTGTCCAGGGCTTCCCTGGTAACCCAGCTAGTGAAGAATCTGCCTGCAATGCAGGAGACCTGGGTTCGAACCCTAGGTTGGGATGATCCACTGGAGAAGGGAACAGCTATCCACTCCAGTATTCTGGCCTGGAGAATTCTATGGACTGTACAGTCCATGGGTTGCAAAGATTTGGACATAGCTGAGTGACTTTCACTTTCAAGAAGAAATCACAAATAACAAAATAATGATAATAAATACACATCTTATGAAACGTTAGTTTAGTTTACAGTGTAGCTCAGATGATAAAGAATGTGCCTGCAATGTTGAAGACCTGGTTTTGATCCCTGGGTCAGGAAGATCCCTGGAGAAGGAAATGGCAATTCACTCCAGTATTCTTGCCTGGAGAATCCCATGGACAGAGAAGCCTGGCAGGCTACAGTCCATGGGATTGCAAAGAGTTGGACATGACTGAGCAACTAACACTTCCACTTTCACTATGAAAGTACATGGGATACAACTAAAGCAGTCCTTAGAGGGAGATTTATGGATTTACACATCTGCATTGGGGCTTCCCTGGTAGCTCAGCTGGTAAAGAATCCACCTGCAGGAGACCCTGGTTCAATTGCTGGGTTGTCGGGAAGATCCCTTGGAGAAGGGCATGGCAACCCACTCCAGTTTTGTTGCCTGGAGAATCCCATGGACAGAGGATCCTGGCAGGCTACAGTCCACGGGGTCACAAAGAGTCGGACACGACTGAGCAACTAAACACAGCTCACATCTATATTAGAAAAGAAGAAACGTGTAAAGTGAATTTTCTAAGATTCAACCTTGTGAATCTAGAAAAAGGGAAGCAAATCAAACCCAAAATAAGTTAAAGAAAGGCCCTTGCTGGTTATCCATAAGGACCTACTGTCTAGCACATGAAACTCTGCTAAATGTTATGTGGCAGCCTAGATGAGAAGAGAGTTTGAGGGAGAATGGATACATGTATATGCATGGCTGAGTCCCTTTGCTGTTCACCTGAAACTATCACAGCACTAATAATTGACTATACCCCAATACAAAATTCAATGTCTAGAAAACTAAAGTGAACATTGCAATTTAAAAATAAGTAAAAGAAAGGGAATTGTAAAATTTAGAGTAGAAATCAAAAAATCAATAGATAGAAGTCGATCCATTGAAAAGATTAATAAAATTAATTTTTGAAAAAACAAGAAAAAAGAAAATGCAGCTTACTAATATCACAAATGAAAGAGAGGACATTACTAAAGTTTTGACACATAAAAAATAGATAATGAAATATTGGACAACTTTGTTCTGATCAATTTGATAACTAAGATGAAACAGACAAATTCCTTGAAAAACACAGCTTACCAAAATTGATACAAAAAAAACTGAAAATTAAATAGTCCTAGATTATTATCTTAAATATTGAATTTATAATTGAAAACTTGTCCACAATTTTTAGGCCTATAGCTTCACTATCCAATGTTTAAGTACAAAACAATGACAAGCTTACACGAACCTTTTCAGAGTATAACGGGAGGGAAGGAACACTCTTCAATTCATTTCATAAAGATACCAAGACCCTTATAACAATACCAAAGTCATTTCAAGAAAAGAAAATTATAGCCCAATTTCTGTCATGAACATGGGTTCAAAATCCTTTAGCAAGATATTAGCAGGTAAAATATTGCAATATATTGAAAGATAAATACATCATGAGCAAGTGGGTTTTTCAAGGACTGCAAGGTTGGTTTAACATACAAAAATCATTGTGATTCATCATGACAACAACTTTGAACCTATTTCAGTAGAGGCAAAAAAGGCATTTGACAAAATTTAACCATTTAAAAAAAGTTCTTAGCAACTGGGAATAGAAGAATACCTCTTCCACTTGATAAAGGGCATTTTTGTTAATGATAAAAGGCTGGATTATTTCTCTCCTAAATTCAGAAACAAGGCAATGATGTCTCCTAAGATTGGAAGCAAGGCAAGAATATTCACTTTCACCACTTGCACTCTGTTCAACATCATGCTACATGTTCTTACCAAGTTAAAGACAAAAATTAGTGGACGTGATTACTGGAAATGAAAACTTAAGCTATCTACTTAGAGATGAATTCATTGCATTTGCAGGAAATTATAAGGAATCCCTTTGTAAAAACTACCATTCGTATAAAAAGTGGGAAGGAAAATATGTTATTAATATCTGGGCATAATATGTTAATATCTGGAAGGATAAATGAGAAACCAGTAACTGATTACCAATTTGAGGGTGAGGTTAGAAACTCATGGCTAGAAGAGAAGGGGGGAGACTTTCTGCTTTCTAAGTTATTTAAATTATTGATGCTTAAAATAGTTAATGTATCATATTACCTATTCAAAACTATCTTTTTAAAAGACTGAAAGTTGGAATTGCCTGTCAATATGGTAAATAATGAGCACCTCTCAGCTCCCACAGCTCTCCTCTCAGTTCCCATAGCCCTCCACAGCAAACAGGATAGGACTCTCTTATTAGACTTAGATACTATGTGCCATGATCATCATTTCAGAATTACACATACATTTTGTGTACTTTCATAGGTATATTATGAACTGCATTAATATGAGCTGTAGTTTGACTTTTGATTATTGATAAATCACAATCTGTCTGCCATGAAAAGTAAAAGTGTTAGTTGCTCAGTCATGTCTTACTCTTTGGGACCCCATGTTCTGTCCATGGAATTCTCCAGACAAGAATACTGGAGTGGGTTGCCATTTCCTCCTCCAGGGGATCTTCCCAACTTGGGGATCGAACCCAGGTCTCCTGCATTGCAGGCAGATTCTTTACCATCTGAGCTACCACAGAAGCCCCATTTAATGCTTTCTCACTAAATCTTTTACCTGCATTGCTATTTAGTAGTAGCAGTAAAGAGTAAATATTATTTCCTTTACCTTATTTCTCTCTTGGAGAAGGAAATGGCAACCCACTCCTAATACCAATCAATACACTGAAATAACAATAATATAGCAAAGATAAAATCTAACATTGTTAGTGTTGTTATATTCAAATACTGTGCTAAATTCTTAACATGATTTGTTTCAATATTTAATACCCATTATACTGTCAACAGAGACAGAGAAAATAAGAAGTTTAAGGGCCTGATTCAGATTAAATAGCCATTCTCCACATTAATTCATTGTACTCTGTAGTTTGGTACACTGTAACAGTTGAGAGTGTGTGTATGTGTGTATGTGTTATAAAGGACACTCATAAGTGGAAGTTTGGGAAATGAATGGGCGAAAAGCAACAGAATTTAGAACACGCTTATTTGCTCACTTTCACTTTCACTTTACCTGCTCATAATGATAAATAGAGACCAGTTTCAGGTCAACATCATGCCACCAAATAGAAATCTGTGCTGATATACAAACCAAAGCAAAACTGTCTTTCTTTTGGTAATTTAAACAGAGATATAAAATTATTTTAATATGAATTATTAAAGTACACCTGACTAAGGGAAGTAATGAAATCTCTTTTTTTCTGAATTCTGCTTCTTGCGTAGTTTTCCTTTGTGAATTCATCGAGGCCATTAGTAATATTCTAAATACTTAATCAGTTCTGAATCCACCCAATAGGTTCATTCACTATTTGCTCCTCTCTGTTCATCATAAACATGCACTAATCCACACTGATCATTTTAATATCCTGAAAATGTTAGAAAACACAGTAATCTTTACCCTGAGAATTAACCAGCACCAACAGTATCAGGCCTACCCCAGATGATCCCATCTGCTCTTTAGCACCATATACTGTGATAGCACCAAGCATTCCCTCTGTCACAAATACCTGGACCAGGAGGCACTTTACTGAATCCCCAAATTGGGAGTAGCTGTGATTTTGGCTTCCGAGCCGTAGACAGCTGCGGGGGGGCAGGCACCAAGTTGCCGCTTGTTTCCTCAGCCACAGACCTAGAAGGGCCTGTCTTGGTGCTCATCTTGATAAACCCCAACAGCTCCCCATAACAGGAGCCCCATCTGAGACTAATGAAAAACCAAAGACGGTTTCTGAAAATCTGTACTACAAAGTATTATGCTGTGGCTCTGTTTCCTCTTCATATATTCTTTCTTCTCCCCTCCCTTCCAAATCCATGCCCTTGTTTAGTTCCAGTTTCCATTAAAATGCTATTTGGGCAGCAGATTTCACAGACTGGCTCCATCTCGTTGCTGCCATGCAAAGAAAACACATCAGTCTGACTCTATTTAATATAAGGGAAAAAATGGAAATAGCAAAATGTTGTAGTCGCTCTGAGCTATTTCCTAATGAACCAGTTTGTCCCATGAGCTGCAGTGAAGAGGTTCTCCACAGTGAGAACTCTTTATGCATATTAATAATATGCATGTTTTCCATGTGACTCCTTCTGACTTGCTCTCACCCTATCCCTTGAATTCATTTAAATAAAAATAATTTATGTGGACATTCCTTCAGTCAGTATTTTTCTCTCCCCCTTTCTTAAAGACATCCATAATATTTCGTTGATGCTCTGCTTCCAAACCAAGTAGTTATGCTTTTGCATATCATTAGGGCTTTATAAAGAACAACAGCGACATCTGCATGTGCTGCAGTGCGAAGGAGACAGGAAAAATACCAAAAACAAACTCTGAATCGGCCTGGAGGTTGTCTGGCTCCCTGCCTCCCCAGCAGCCCCTGCCACCACCGTGGATAGGAGTAATTGTACAGTGTAATCACATCATGCCTCATCTGAATATTCATAGCAGAGACAAAGCTTGGAAGGATAAGGGAGGAGCGGGGATAATTTAAATATAAAACAGCATCTCATTTCCAAATCAACTTGTGCCAGTTAGACTGTGTACCAGAATTCAGTATTAAGCAACACTGTTTTACAGATTGGAAATTGGAAGTGAAGAAGATAGAGAAGAGAAGACACTCAATAAAGAAGGAATGGAAGACATTATATTCTCATCTTGACTGAGGAAAAACAAAACAAGGCGACAATAACAACAGCGACAGAATAAAAATACTTAAAGTGATATCTGAAGAGTCACCAACAGTGGCTAACCAGCTGCTGTTTTACCAGGAATGAAATAGCCTATTGAGGGAGCTTTAAAAGCTCCCAATTAATATGTTGTGCATGTATTAGATCTACAAAGAACTCACTGTATTCCTTCTCTCCCCACAAATCCTTCCAATACACACTATTCCCTAACCACCACCTTTCTTTCCTGTCGGTTGCAGGGGAAAAAGATCAGAGCAACAGAATAATTGACTAATCGCTTCAAAAGTGACAACATCCCTCTTCAAAACGAAAGAACAAAAACAAACACATACAAAAAGGTGACTGTTCATTAATGAAGGGATAAATTACCGATGGCTTCTTCATTCTCTTTAGTTCATTACCCCCCAAAAGAAACAAATATAATCCACACGTTAATACTGGAGAGTCTTCATTTTCTTTGTTTTAGTATGATGCTCTTTATTTTTTTTTAAGTGTTGGTATTTGTAGAAGCCTGTGCCACTGCATCCCCCAAAGAGCTACTAGTTTCAACCCACTGGAGTTTATATTCCTTTAATTGTCTAGTACAGGAACATTTCTGCTGTTTTTAAAAATATACCGCTCTGCAGGAATTAGAAGAATCCAAGGTTGTATCCAACTTCAAAGGTTTTCAAGTCATAATGATTTTAGCAAAAGTAGAAGACAGATCATGGAACAAGTCCCCGTTTGAAGATAAGCATCATAGGGACCTTTTTTTTCTTCCCTCTCTCCCCAACTTTGTACTTCTCCTGGCTCTGAACGCCCCTTGCTAACACGGTTTAATGATATGCAAATGAAATATGCATAAAACCATTCTACTGTATGATGATTAAACACTGGAGACATTAACAGCGGAGGCTTCACTCTTTGTAATAATCCTTCCCAGACCATCCACTTTGATTGCGGAGTTATGGAAACCCATAGCAGTTGGTAGAGAGTGAAAGAGAGAGAAGGAAGGAAAGACGCAGAGACACATCACCCATCTCGGTGCTTCTCCCTCTCCAGGAGAAGTTCCCCCCCTTTGTACTGCATTCCTATCGCTGTCTTTTGTAATCCATCCATGCAGTCGCACCAGAGCGATTAACGGAAAAGAAAAAAAACCTCTTTTCTCTTAATGTTTCAAAGCTCATTAGCCAAACGATTATTCCTCATTAACAGCGAAAGCTCATTCATTAAAAGGAAGAATATGCCCAAAAGATGCCAGCGCGGTTAATCCTGAGTCCTGTACTGGGCTGTAAATCCCATACTACTTGTATATTCCATGCGAAAGGGACACGCGCCAATCCACATTTAAAAAAAGAAAAAAGAAAAAACAGTTTGTGTGTTTTGTAAAATCCACAAGAGCAGCAATTAATATTCCCATTGAATGACTTTATTTATTTATTTTTTGTCTCTCCCTTTTGTTTCCAGTGGCTGCCCCTGGCTCAGCGCCCGGTGCCAACAGAACACCTTTCAGGATCCACAGCAACGCAGACAACGTAAGTACCAGTCGTTTCCTGAAACCCTTTTTCAGATTTAAAAAAAAAAAAAACCTAAAACATAGAGAGAAACAAGCCTCTTTCAACCCTTTTTCTCCCCTGTGTTATGCCACCAGGGTTTCCTAAATAGCACCTTCCAAAGCACTCTGCCTTCAAGTTTGTGCATGTCTGTGTGGCATCCCTCCTCCTCCTCCACTCCCATAGTGGATCCTGTAAAAGGGCTTCGGATCGGCCCCATTCATCTCCCTGGTGATAGCAGTGAACGTAGATAAATCTCTGCCTGCTTGCTGCTGGAGTATGATTTTTATTTTGTCTCCTGTGTATACCTGGGTCAAAAAAAGTGGAATGTATGCACACACGTACATGCACATACACACGTTTCCTTCTGTCTCTTTCTCCATCTTCTCCTTTTACTCACACATGCACACATCCCACATGTGTATATGCATAAACATATACACCTATCTATATACATACCCATGCTTCCAACCCCAGAACAGATACACGTCTAAACGTTTAAACTGCCTGAAAATAAGTGTATTTATATATACATACAACCTTACACATGTGTCTATATGCAGTCGATAAGTGTCCATCTTTTAATTTATACCCATCTATATCTCCATTTGAATATTCCCTCTCCTCCCAGCAGAAGCTGCCATGCAATCGCAGTCCAGGCTTGTAGAAGCGGTGTTCTTTCCTTATGATTTCTGCCTGTAGATCTTTCTGCTCCCTTCTCTGCCTTCTTCCGAGCTGTAGAATTGGCACCTCTCCCTGAGGTTTCCGAATGGCAAGTGGCACCGGCTGTGGCATGCATTCATGCCGCTTCCTATGGCATTTCTCTTCCGATGTCTGCTTTTTCTCTTTGTTTGTTGTTGACTAGGCTGAATGGTGTTTTTTTTTTTTTTAAGTTAATTATAAACGAAGTTGAATAGCAAACAAGCCAACAGCGTGCCCCCCCCCCCAAAAAAGCGCCCTTCTGCTGTAACAGATGCCCAGCTCACCCCTGGCATGGGCAAATGGGCACACAAATTTTGTGGCTGTTAATTTTTTGTTTGTTGCTGCATTTGTTGTTTGTTTTCCTTGTTTCTTTTGATTTTTCAAGGAGTCCAGGATCCCGGCCTCTGCTTGGAACGGAACAGTGTCATGGCGGAGACGACGGCCTTTGTCTTGCTGGGTGTGAAAGCATCCGCTGTGCCGACTCCAATGCGGCAGAATCAAGTTTAAAGGAAAACAAGTGATTAAAGTCAGCTTTGTGCCTCTTTGGTGTGGAAGATCCCCAAACCCCAAGTAGCCAAGTCCCTGGGTCCGAGGAAGGGCTCGTGGTTGGAGCAGCCCAGGCTGTAATCCTGGCACTTGCGCCTTCGGTTGCTGCTCGCTGTTCGCTCCTGGGGGTCTGGATAATCTCCCTTGGCTTTACCGCACTGTCTGGCCCGCATACAGGGCCCCCGTAACATATACCCGCTGCTGCTATCACACGAAACTGTGGCGTTGCCCCTGAATGGATGGCACGGTGCCAACTCTTCCGCCATCCGCCCTTGCAGCTTTTTTTCTTTTCTCCCTCCCTCCCCTTC
The DNA here is from genome assembly GCF_001704415.2 of Capra hircus. Taxonomy (NCBI): domain Eukaryota; kingdom Metazoa; phylum Chordata; class Mammalia; order Artiodactyla; family Bovidae; genus Capra; species Capra hircus. The sequence goes on from NC_030825.1 coordinate 39,925,936, forward strand.
TTCTTCTCCTCCTCCTCCCGTCGACTTGACGTTAATTAACACACGGGTTAATTGATTTTAAAAGCCGAAGAATTACAGTTAACTTTTCCCACAGGGTACAGACGCCAGCCGCTTGGCACACTCTGCCTTTCGCACTGGTGCAAAGGGGGGGCAGGGAAAGCCCGCAGCAAAACTAGCAACTGCTGAGGAGCGTTGCCTGCTTATTGGAGTAGAGCCGATAGAAGTCGACGTGGTTGGTACTGCCTCATCCTTACAGTATATATAACCATTCTGTATTTTGTTAAATAATCAAGGCACAACTCTGTCTTCTCCGTTGTTTTTCAAAAACAGGGAAACCCTTCAGAAGTTCTTTTTATGGGGGAAATCCTCCCCCAGACCATTTATTTAATCCATAGTATGCTTTTTTCCATTAATAAGCAAATACCTGGTCGTTTTTTTTTTAAGTCATAAAGAGGAAGGCTAGCCTCCCCTAAATATCACAGGCAAAGAAAAAGATTTTTTTTAAGGAGAAAGTTCCATAAACTTTCTCTCTATATATCAGTATTTTGTTTTGTTACTGTTCCTCTTGACTCAAATGAGTTATTTATGGTGAAGAATTTTACTGAGAAAGTAGGTACCTTGTAATCAAAAATGAAATTCATATGAATGCTCTTTTCTTTTTTGTTTGTATGTGTAGAATTTTGTTTTCCCTTCACCCCAATACCCTGTACAAAATAAAAGCAATTGATACTGTAGTTGGGAAGGAGACAGGCAAGGCTGGGAACTTAATGCTTTCACCTTTTTATGCTTTCATTTTATTTCATTTTGTTTTTTAAAAGCACGGAGCAAGTGAAGCGACAAGAGGAATCCATTATGCAAATCATGTCACTTTGCATAATGTTTCATGACTGGAATATGCAGATGAGTTGTATAATTTATGAGTGCCAGTGTCTGTCTAAAAGTGTTACACACAATTTACAAAGTGAGCCAAGAGACATGGGGAAGGCAGCTCTTCCAACTCCATTGCCAGGAAAGCTCTATATATTTTCCTACAAGTGTTCCCCAGTAATATTGAATGCTATTTAAAAGAAATCAAGGTTCCAAATGTTTATGAAAATGATTATTTTTCCTTTCACTCCTTTCAACCAAATTCTTTGCCTAAAAGTTTACAAGAAATTACTGGATTCTAAATCATTAATTTTTAGACTCGATTTGTAAAAGAAAAGTTACTTGAGCCAAACTTGCCATTTGTATATGGATTTTCCTTTCCATGGCAAGCAATGTCTTAGAGAAACAGATACCGTATCTGGATCTATAAAGACAGAGAAATGGAATTTCTCATTTTGGTTGATTTTGTGTGCCCTGCTGTGAACAACATTTTATAAATTATAGCCTCTTGGACGTTTTAGATATGTAATATGGAAGACTGAGACATTCGTTATTCTTCTAAAGGCATAATTCTGCTTTCAAAGAAGTCTTCAAGATAGAAGTCACATTCAGTTTTAGTTAAGTCAGTTCAGTTGGTCAATCCATGTCTCATTTTGGAAACTTTTCTGAGATAATTCTCTACCTTTTGAGAAGTCATAATATCTTTAATAATCTGACTAATCTGGCCTTATATCTTTAATTTCAGTCATAACAAGGTCTGTGAAAGAGAAGTACTGGGTGCCATGAAAGTGTATATTAGCAGGACCTAAACTTTGAAGAGCATATCAGCAAAGGCTTCCTGAGGAAAGTGAATTCAAGATCAGTTCTGAAAGCTGAAGAGAAATTAGACAAAAGAGGAAAAAAGTATTCTCCATGCAGAGAATATATTCAATAACTCCTGAGATAAGAAAAGATCATGGTTGCTTGGAAGAACTATAATAAAACTAGTGTGGCTACAGTACAGATGATGGGTCATTGGATCATCCTGGGAACAGATCAGGAGGTAAGCATGTGAAGGGGTAACATATTCATTATTTGCATCTATTTTCTGGTGCTTTGTCTCTTACAGCATTATTAATTGTATGTACATCATTAAGTTCATATTGAGAACTACTTAGCATTATAAAATTTTTAATAAAATAATTTTTTATTTTTCAAAATCGACTTATATGTTGAACCAGCAGATTTCTGAATCCAACTTTGTGTGACATACTTCTTTCTAAGAAGAAATTTTAATGAAGTTTTATTTTCAAAAACTTAATAGCGATTTAAGAAAATAAAAATAAGAACATTCCACCTAACAAAAGCAAAATAAATGTTTTTCAAATATACTTGGAATGTAAACAAAGATAAACCACTTTCTGGTTCATTTAAAAAAATTAAAATTATTGAAGTCGGGCAAAATATATTTTCTGACTAAACTAAACTAAAAATCAATAACAGAAAGATATCTGGAAAAACCCAAATTTTTGGCATTTAAACACATGGATCACAGAGGCAGTCACAGGGAAATTTGGAAAATTTTCTGTTGAATGACAATAAAAACACATTACAAAATTTGTAAGATGCAGCTGAAGAAGTACAGAGGGATAAGCTTTAATGCTTTACTTTAGAAACCGAAAAGTTTTGAACCAATAATCTAAGTATCTTAAGGAAATAAATTAGGCCCAAAACAAGAAGAAAGAAGGAAATAATAAAGATAAGAACATAAACTGGTGAAATTGAGAACAGTAAGGAAAAATCAGTGGCTCAGAGGGTAAAGAATCCACTTACAATGCAGGAGACTCAGGTTCAATCCCTGGATTGGGAAGATTCCCTGGAGAAGGAAATGGCAACCCACTCTAGTATTCTTGCCTGGAGAATCCCCTGAACACAGGAGCCTGTGTTCAAACACATGTTCAGAGAGTTGGACATGACTGTGCAACTAAGCAGCAGCAGCAGGGAAAAATCAACATACCCAAAAGCTGGTTCTTCACAAAGAATACAAAAATTTTTTAACATCTAGCCAGACTGAATAAGAACAAAAATGAGAAGACACAGATTATCAAGACCAAGAATAGAAGAGGCGACATCACTATAGATCTGACAGATAGTAAATGGATAAATGGGATAAGTAAATTAAAACTTTGTAAATAAATTTGATAAGCTAATTGAATGGGGAAATTCCTTGAAAGACAAACTATTAGAATTCAAGAAGAAATAACTTGAAATAGTTTTTGGTCTATTAAAGAAATTGAATTTGTAGTTAAAAATACCTTCCTATTAAAAAAACACAGCCCAGATGGTTTCACTGGCAACTTCTTCCAACATTTAAAGAAGAAATAATATCAGTCCTAAACAACCTCTTTTAGGGAATAGAAAAGGAAGGAACCTTTTCCAACACATAAAGTCAGCATTACTCAGATACTAAAACCAGGCAACTGTAAGAGCAGAGAACTACAGGCCAACACATCTCATAAACATAAGCACAAAAATCTTTACCAAAATGTTAACAAATTGAGTTGAATAATATGCAAAAACAATCCATGACCAAGTCAGGTTTATTCCATAGATGAAAGGTTGGTTCAACATTCTAAAATCAATTTGATTTACTATATCATCATCATCACTTTTTTAAATCATCAACTTAATGAATGTAGAAAAATGAGCCACAGTAATCAAAACAATGTAATGATGAGGTAAGGATACACTCAAAGACAAGTGGAGCAGGAGAGAAAGCCTAGAAATAGACACAACTTTTTGATAAAGGGTCAAAGATAACCCACTGGAGAGAGAATAGTCTTCTCAATATTTGATGCTGCTGCTGCTAAGTCACTTCAGTAGTGTCCCACTCTGTGCAACCCCATAGACGGCAGCCTACCAGACTCCCCCGTCCCTGGGATTCTCCTGATAAGAACACTGGAGTGGGTTACCATTTCCTCCTCCAATGCATGAAAGTGAAAAGTGAAAGTGAAGTCGCTCAGTCATGTCCAACTCTTAGCAATCCCATGGACTGCAGCCTACCAGGCTCCTCTATCCATGGAATTTTCCAGGCAAGAGTCCTGGAGTGGGGTGCCATTGCCTTATCCGATATTTGATGCTGATGCTGCTGCTAAGTCGCTTCAGTCATGTCCGACTCTGTATTTGATGCTGCTGCTGCTAAGTTGCTTCAGTCATGTCCGACTCTGTATTTGATGCTGCCGCTGCTAAGTCATGTCAGTCGTGTCCAACTCTTCGTGACCCCATGGACTGCAGCCTACCAGGCTCCTCTATCCATGGAATTTCCCAGGCAAGAGTACTGGAGTGGGTTGCCATTGCCCTCTCCAGTATTTGATGCTAGAGCTAAATAAATAGATACCTTTACCCATACTTAATGTAAATGTTAATTTTAAATGAATAACAAAACAAAATAAAAACCTAATACTGTAAAAGTTCTTAAAGAAAGTTTAAGATAATTCATTGTGACCTTGGACTAGGCAAAAGATTTTATAGATAAAGGGGAAAGAAACCTGGACCATAAATGAAAAAGATAAGTTGGACTTTAGAAAAAATTGAAAACTTTTGATATTGTAATGGCAGTGTTAAATAGTGAAAAAATAAAGTATAGACTGAGGAAAAATATTTGCAACCTATAATGAGATAAATTAAATCAAGCAAAAAGTGACATAGAAGATAGAATTAACAGATGAAAACATTAAAACAGCCACCACAACTGAATACAATGTATTCAAGAACTTAGAAGAAATCAAGAACATATTAGGTGTGGATATGAAAGACAAAATAAAAAATACTCTAATTGAATCTGTAGAGACTAAAACTACCATATCTGAGATAAAGAATACCATGTCAGGGACTGACAGATTAGATATTTCAGAAGAAAAGATTAGTCAACTCCAAGACCTATATAGACACTCTCCAAAATGACACACAGAAAGAAAAGTAACACAAAAATAATGGACAGAGAAACAACGAGTTTTGGACAACTTCATGTGGCCTAATATATGTGCAGTTGGAACCCTTATAGGACAGATAGAAGGGAGACAAAAAATATATAAGGCAACAGCTCCAACTATCTCAATGAATTCCACATGTTGGTGTATATTTAATGTGTTCTTTTGGGGAGGTGACATTCATATCCTCTTACTCTACCATCTTTATCCAAACACTGAGTACATCATAGTTTAAATGACCATTTCTCAGTGAATTTTGTTCACTGTAACCAATAATTATCCTTTGGTGTTACTTTAAATTATTTCTTACTTTCGATTTACTGTTTCTGTTTTTAATATCCTTTCTATTGTCTCTGTTGCCTTTCAAAGCTGTTTTCAGTGAACCTTATTACCCTTGTTTCTCTTCCTATTTATTATCCTTCCCAAGTAGTTCTAGTTCTTGTTGTTACCTCCTCTTTGAAATCTTATATTAAGTTTGAAATTCATTTACAAATCTTTAGGTTCTTGAGATTAACAGAGTAGAACCCTCTTAACTAATACAATTGGGGGCCTGTAGTTGGTCAATTAAAGGGCTTCCCAGGTGGCTCACTGGTGAAGAATTGACCAGCCAAGCAGGAGATGCAGGCAAGATCCCTGGGTTGGGAAGATCCGCTGAGGAAGGAAATGGCAACCCACTCCAGTATTCTTGCCTAGGAAATCCCATGGACAGAGGAGTGTGGTGGACTACACGGGGTTGCAAGAGTTGGACACGACTTAGTGACTAAACAACAGCAACAAATTTGTCAGTTAACCAAAAAAGTAGATTTATAGCTGGGATTAATAAAAATGTTAATACTTAAACATTTTACTTTCTTTGAAACGTAAAACTGTTTTTATTCACCAGTACTCAGACAGACTTCCTAGATGGCTCAGTGGTAAAGAATCTGCCTGCCAACCAAGAGATGCTTGTTCCATCCCTGGGTCAGGAAGATCCCCCAGAGTAGGAAATGGCAACCACCTCCAGTATTCTTGCCTGGAAAATTCTGTGGACAGAGGAGCCTGGCGGGCTACAGTCCATGGGGTTGCAAAGAATCAGATATGACTGAGCACACATGCAGCACCCTCAGGAATAAAGCTGGCAAGGTCTTTTTTTGAGTGTAGGTTATTGAATGGTGTTCTCAACACATTCACCAAAATCACACACTAAATGCATAAGGCATGATTTCACATTTTGGTTTCTTTGGAGATAGTAAGATATTTGAAACAATTTTAATACAGAATGCTTAAAGATACTTACAAGTTTTCTTCCAGTCTTTCCCAGTGTCTCATTCACACCAAATCCAAGTTGAATTTCCTCTTTATTGAGCCCTTTTAGAGCATTCAGCTGAAGTTTGTTGCTGTTCTTGTTTGTGCAGTCTACAGTTTTCTTTTTGCATTCATATTGAATCAGCTTATATACAGGTGACTAGATTAAGTAATAAAAGTAACAAGTGCAATGTACGTAAACAATATTGGAGACAAACACAAGTGATTTTTAATAAGCTTCTGCTTAACTGGAGGAAGAAGTACCTGGCCATACCAGATGATAGTATATTAACTGTGAACTTTCCAGAGGATAGTGTATTAACCATGAACTTTCAGCAAGGTGGATATCAGCCATGTTTTAATAGAGAGAAAGAAGGGTGTTGGGCAATATAATGAATCAGCTAAGTGGAAGTTCAGTTCAGTTCAGTTCAGTCGCTCAGTCATGTCCGACTCTTTGCGATCCCATGAATTGCAGCACACCAGGCCTCCCTCTCCATCACCAACTCCCCAAGTTCACTCAGATTCACATCCATCGAGTCAGTGATGCCGTCCAGCCATCTCATCCTCTGTTGTCCCCTTCTCCTCCTGCCCCCAATCCCTCCCAGCATCAGAGTCTTTTCCAATGAGTCAACTCTTTGCATGAGGTGGCCAAAGTACTGGAGCTTCAGCTTTAGCATCATTCCTTCCAAAGAAATCCCAGGGTTGATCTCTTCAGAATGGACTGGTTGGATCTCCTTGCAGTCCAAGGGACTCTCAAGAGTCTTCTCCAACACCACAGTTCAAACGCATCAATTCTTCGGCGCTCAGCCTTCTTCACAGTCCAACTCTCACATCCATACATGACTACTGGAAAAACCATAGCCTTGACTAGATGGACCTTAGTCAGCAAAGTAATGTCTGCTTTTGAATATGCTATCTAGGTTGGTCATAACTTTTCTTCCAAGGACTAAGCGTCTTTTAATTTCATGGCTGCAGTCACCATCTGCAGTGATTTTGGAACCCCAAAAAATTAAGTCTGACACTGTTTCCACTGTTTCCCCATCTATTTCCCATGAAGTGATGGGACTGGATGCCGTGATCTTCGTTTTCTGAATGTTGAGCTTTAAGCCAACTTTTTCACTTTCCTCTTTCACTTTCGTCAAGAGGCTTTTTAGTTCCTCTACACTTTCTGCCATAAGGCTGGTGTCATCTGCATATCTGAGGTTATTGATATTTCTCCCAGCAACCTTGATTCCAGCTTGTGTTTCTTCCAGTCCAGCATTTCTCATGATATACTCTGTATATAAGTTAAATAAGCAGGGTGACAATATACAGCCTTGACGTACTCCTTTACTGTAATATCTACTAAACGTTGGGATTAAAGCAGATCAGCAGTTGAATTAGCACATTGGCAGATTGAGGAAGCAAATAAGGGCAAGGGAAAATTTGTGGGCTTGTGTTTGTTTGGCTGTTAACACCCAAGTTATTCTCAAGGGTATATTTCACATTCAGCTGTTTTTTAGTGTCATTAAGATGTTAGAGTGCAAACCCATTTTAATCTACCAGTTTGTTTGTACTGTTGTAATATGATTTGGGTTAAGACTGAACTTAGTCATTCAAAATTGCTTTTTTGTGTGCTGGGCTGTGAATAGTAATGGTATGTTCCTCGCCTAAATGTAAGTGATATTTTATCCTCTCTTCATTAAATAGTTTACCTAAAATAGATCTTAAATTCATTTACACTTCCAAAGTATTTTGAGAATTCCGTTTGGCAGCAGAACTTAAACCAAGGAATAAGTTTAGACTACTTTTTCTTAAAATAGTACATCACTGTTAATCTCTTCCTTCAGTGGTTGTGGGATACTGCAGTAAATTGCTGAGATCATTTCAGTATGTTCCTCAAATACTTTCTGGCTTTCTGACCATGAACACTGCCTAAGGGTTCAATAAGTAGGTTAATTCTTCCTTCAGGGTTGGCCTGAGGGTTAAAGTTCCTGATGAGCCAAGTAGAACTTGCATGTAGAAAGAAGGTGGGTTGATTAACTGTGTATGAATGCTGGGGGACGTGAACTACTTATGTGCTTTGAGGTTACAATATGATCTTTATTCTATTTCTTATATTTTATCTGTTTTCATGTTGATTTGCTTTTTTTGGCTTATCTGCAACCCTATTATAACCAAGCTCTTTCAACATCTGACAAGCGATTGCCATAAAAGCAATCTTGTATTTTCATGCAGTTGTTTTAGTGGAAGTTTTGCATTCTATTCCTTTTTTCCTTTTCATTTATCCCAAACCTGTTTCCTGTTTTACCTTTTTATAAATAAGATAAACTAAGGAAGAGAAATTATAATATCAAAGGGCTAATTTTGTTTGGTTAAATCTTTTTTCCATGACATCTCTAACAGTAAAAAATAATGATGATCTCCCTATATGCTGGTATTTTATTTACTTTATATATTAGCCATTTTTAATGTTTTTAAAAGACTTTACATTTTACCACAGGGTAAAAAACAGACCCCATGAATTTAAGTACTTACCCAAAGTTATGTGGCTAGTAAGTAGCAGGACAAGAGTTAATAGCTGAGAAATAGCTATAGTTGATTCTATACTGAATTTGAAATAGCCATTGAATTGCACAGACTGTATCTTCATATGTACCACTTTTAAATAATTCTACAATGTGATCCTCTTCATGGATCACAGCCTTGCCACGGCAAAGGGGCTTGTGTAACTCAATGAAGCTATGAGCCATACCATGCAGGGCCACCCAAGACAGATAGGTCATGGTGAAGAGTTCTGACAAAACATGGTCCACCGAAGGAGGAAATGGCAACCCACTCCAGTATTCTTGCCATGAGAACCTCATGAACAGTATGAAAAGGCAAAACACATGGCACTGAAAGATGAGCCTCCCAGGTTGGCAGATGTCCAGTATGCTACTGGAGAAGAGCAGAGGCCAATTACTAATAGCTCCAGAAAGAATGAAGCAGCTGGGCCAAAGTGGATGTGCCTGGTGGAGAAAGTAAAGTCCAATGCTGTAAAGAACAATAATGCATAGGAACCTGGAATGTTAGGTGCATGAATCAAGGTAAATTGGGCATGGTCAAGCAGGAGATGGAGACTGAACATCGACATCTTAGGAATCAGTGAACTAAAATGGGCATAGTTAATTCAGATGACCTTTATATCTACTACTGCAGGCAAGAATTCCTTAGAAGAAATGGAGTAGCCCTCATAGTCAACAAGACTCCAAAATGCAGTACTGGGGTGAAACCTCAAAACAACAGAATGATCTCTGTTCGTTTCCAAGGCAAACCATTCAACATCACAGTAATCCAAATCTGTGCCCCAACCACTGATGCAAAAGAAGCTGAAGTTGACTGGTTTTAAGAAGACTTACAACACCTTCTAGAATGAACACCAAAAATAGATGTCCTTTCCATCATAGGGAATTGGAATGCAAAAGTAGGAAGTCAAAAGATACCTGAAGTAACAGGCAAGTTTGGCCTTGGAGTACAAAATGAAGCAGGGCAATGGCTAACAAGAGTTTTGTCAAGAAAATACACTGGTCATAGCAAACACCCTTTTTCCAAGAACCCAAGAGTGAGCTCTACACATGAATATCACCAGATGGTCAGTACCAAAATCAGATTGATTGTATTCTTTGCAGCTCAAGATGGAGAAGCTCTATACACTTAGCAAAAACAAGACCTGGAGCTGACTGTGGCTCAAATCATGAGCACCTTATAAAAACATTCAGGCTTAAATTGAAGAAAGTAGGGGAAACCACTAGGCCATTCAGGTATGACCTAAACCAAATTCCTTATGACTATACAGTAGAAGTGACAAATAGATTCAAGGGATTAGATCTGATAGACAGAGTGCCTGAAGAAGTATGAAGCAGAGGTTTGTAACATTATATAGGAGACAGTGATCAAAATCATCCCAAAGAAACATTGTACAGTAGTCAGTGACCAAAGCCACCCACAGAAAAAGCAATGCAAGACGGTAAAGTGGTTGTCTGAGGAGGCTTTACAAATAGCTGAGAAAAGAAGAGAAACAAAAGGCAAAGGAGAAAGGGAAAGATATACCCAACTGAACGCAGAATTCCAGAGAACAGAAAGGGAGACAGAAAAGCCTTCTTAAATGAACAATGCAAAGAAATGAAAGAAAACAATAGAATCGGAAAGACTAGAGATATCTTCAAGAAAACTGATGATAAACAAGGGAGCATTTCAGGCAAGGCAAGGAAAGGACAGAAATGGTAAGTACCTAACAGAGACTAAGAAGAGGTGGCAAGAATACACATAAGACCTATACAAAAAAGGACTTAATGACCCAGATAACCATGATAGTGTGGTCACTCACCTAGAATCAGACATCCTGGAGTATAAATGGGCCTTTGGAAGCATTACTAGGAACAGGTGACAGAATTACAGCTGAGCTATTTAAAATCCTAAAAGATGATGATGCCGTTAAAGTGCTGTACTCAATGTGTCAGCGAATTTGGAAAACTCAGGAGTTGTCCACAGGACTGGAAAAGGTCAGTTTTCATTCCAGTCTCAAAGAAAAGCAATGTCAAAAATGTTCAAATCACCATAGAATTTTGTTCATTTCTTGTGCTAGCAAGATTATTCTCAAAACCTTCAAACTAGGCTTCAGCAGTATGTGAACTGAGAACTTCCAAATGTACATGCTGGGTTTCAAAGAGGCAGAGGAACCAGAGATCAAACTGCCAACATTCACTGGATCATGGAGAAAGCAAGAGAGTTCCAGAAAAACATCTGCTTCATCGACTACAGTAAAACCTTTGACTATGTGGATGACAACAAACTGTGGAAAATTTTTTAATAAATGGGAATACCAGATCATCTTACCTGTCTCCTGATAAACCTGTCTGCAGGTCAAGAAGCAACAGTTAGAATCGGACATGGAACAACACACTGGTTCAAAATTTGGACAGGAGTATGACAAGACTGTATATTGTCACTTTGTTTATTTTGCAGAGTGCATCATGCGAAATGCCGGGCTGGATGAAGCTCAAGCTGGAATCAAGTTTGCCAGGAGAAATATCAACCTTGGATATGCAGATGATACCACCCTTATTGCAGAAAGTGAAGAAGAACTAAAGAACCTCCTGATGAAGGTGAAAGAGGAGAGTAAAAAGGCTGGCTTAAAACTCAGCATTCAGAAAACTGAGATTATGGTGTCCAGTCCCATCACTTCATGGCAAATAGATGCAGAAACATCAGATTTCATTTTCTTGGGTTCTAAAATCACTGCAGTCAGTGACTGCAGCCATGAAATGAAAAGACACTTGCTCCTTGGAGAAAAACTATGACAAACCTACATAGCAGAAATATCATTTTGCTGACAAAGATTTGTATGGTCAAAGATATGGTTTTTCTAGTAGTTGTATATGGATGTGAGAGTTGGACCATAAAGAAGGCTGAGTACTAAAGAATTGATGCTTTCAAACTGTGGTGCTGGAGAAGACTCTTGAGAGTCCCTTGGACAACAAGATCAAACCAGTCAATCCTAAAGGAAATCAGTCCTGAATATTTACTGGAAGGACTGAGGCTGAAACTCCAGTACTTTGGCCACCTCATATGAGGAGTTGACTCACTAGAAAAGACCTTGATGCTGGGAAAGATTGAAGGCAGGAGGAGAAGGGGACAACAGAGGGTGAGATGGTTGTATGGCATCCCTGAATCAATGAACATGAGTTTGAGCAAGCTCCAGGAGATGGTGAAGGACAGGGAAGCCTGGTATGAGGCAGTCCATGGGATCACAAAGAGTCAAACAGGACTTAGCAACTGTATACCAAAGGACTCAATACCAAAAATGTACCGTATGTATTATATTTTTTAACTTGAAGAATAACTACATAGAGAACATTTCTTTTTTAATAGTCTCTTATATTTGACTCATGAATGTAATCAAGATGTTTTCTTAATTCTCTGAGAATATTCATTACAGATCTTATGAGGTTATTTTCTCCTTCTTGATTTCTTTTTTCCTCAAATCCTCTTTTTTTCTTATTTGGTTTTTCGATGTATCAAGAGAAGACCTTTATTCAAATATTTGGTCCTTGGCTTTCAATTTGTGTCTGAGTGTGAGTTACTAAAAAGATCTTTAAAAGCTCTTTCTGCATGAATGTGGATTGTTATTTATTGGTGTCAAGTTAGGCAAAATAATTGGTCATTTTATTATGACCAATTTTATTGGTGACCATTTTATTATGAACCTCCAAATGTCAGTATTTCTAAATATTTTAGCTTATGATGGATTTTTCAGAGAGGATTTTTCTGAGCTCCTCTTTGGAGAGTATAGACTTGGCTTCCAGCATTCTTTGTGCCAACTTTGGTAAAGTAGCTAGTATTATCACTATTTAATACATAGAGTTTCAATAATTCACCAGTTTTGAAGATGAGGATACAGTCTTTTGCCCAATCTGGTACTCCACTTCAAAGTCCCACTGGTTGTACTTCTTCAAAGAGTAAATATCTAGTCTTCTCCAATGGACAAAAGAGAGCCAGTTTGCTCAGCTATATAGTTGGCAAAGGCTACATGTAGGTCTAAGTCTTTCTAATACAGACTTTTACCCAGTCTTCATTGCTTCCTATCTTAGCTATTCTCCCACATTCAGAAATATCTAGGACCTACAATTTGTGTCTTTATGAGATTGTAGTATGATTTGACTTGTTTCTAAACTGTCTCCCCCCTTGACTTCACCTTCCATTTTCAGACATTCATTTAATCTGTTTGACTTAATCCATTTCCTTTCTGGCTTCTAAAATTTTAATATTTTTTCTCCTCTTCTGTTTTCTTTGGCCTGTGGGTTTATCCCTTTTTGATCATTCTACTTCATTTTAGTGGAATATTCAAAGGGAAAGTGTAAGTTTTTATGTTCAAGCCACTATTTTTAACTGTAAGTCGATCTTCTTATCTGTTGCTCGGCACTATTATGATAACTGTCTAATCTACTTGTCATTATTCTCCTTTCTCCAATTCATTTTTGTATCTACCTTCCCCCTACTTCTTCTAGTTCTTTTAAACTTCTAGTAGGCAGAGACCTATACTCAAAAAAATCTTAATTTTGGAAAGGGCACTGTCCTTATTAGGAATATATAGTTCTCTTGGTTTATTGTAGAATTTTTTGTCTCACTAACTTTGTCATTAATTAGCAGTATGGCAGAATAAGTGTTTTATTCTGTCATCCTCTGACATGTCATCAATTTTTACAATAATTCACAGATAAGAGTATCTTTGTATAAAGTCCAGGAATCCAGTGGGGAAGTTCCAGCACACTGTTCAAGAAAAAACAGATGCACTGAAAAGAAAGTGAAAGTCACTCAGTCCTGTCCAACTGTTTACCATCATGGACGGTAGCCCACCAGTCTCCTGCTGTCCAGAGATTTCTCCAGGCAAGAATACTGGAGTAGGTTGCCATTCCCTTCTCTAGGGGATCTTCCTGACAGAGATAGAACCCAGATCTCCTGCATTGCAGACAGAGTCTTAACCATTTGAGCCACCAGAGAAGCCCCAAGATGCACTGAAAAGGGCAGGAATAGTTTCTCTCTACCTATGACACCTCATCCCCAAGTCAGCACAGCTCAGTGCCAAGAGACACCCCCTTGGCTATCAGTTTCCTCCACAAAATAAATCTTAACAAATTTAGGGAGATTAATAGGTTTGAAACAAGTCTTAATAAATTTAGAAATATTGAAATCATACCAAGTATCTTTTCTGCCTACAATAGTTGAAACTAAGAATGAATAACAGGAATAAAGCTGGAGAATCTGTAAATATGTGGAAATAAACAATACTCTTCTAAACAACTGGTGAGTCAAAGAAGAAATCAAAGAGCAAATGTCTTAAAACAAATGAAAATATGGAGAAGGAAATGACAACCCACTCCAGTATTCTTGCCTGGGAAATCCCTTGGACAGAGCATCCTGATGGGCTGCATATAGTCCATGGGGTCACAAAAGAGTCAGACCCAACTTAGTGACCAAACCACAACATGAAGGCACCCTGTGCCTGAAACATACCAAAATTTCAGACTCCTAAAAGGAAAGGAGGTATTTGTACAAACCATATTGTTTGTACAAACAGTTTAGGCACCATGAGCCACTCTAGTCAGGGTGGTGGGAAACCTCATGAAATCCAACTTCCCAGATGTCAACCATGGGCCAACCTTACAAGGATAGCAGCCAGGCTTGTCTTTCTCTGCACACTAAGCAAAGCTCAGTTGGTAAAGAATCCGCTTGCGATGCAGGAGATCTGATTCTTGGGTTGGGAAGATCTGGAGAACGGATAGGCTACCCACGCCAGTATTCTTGGGCTTCCCTTGTAGCTCAGCTGGTAAAGAATCCACCTACAATGTGGGAGACCTGGCTTCAATCACAAGGTTGGGAAGATCCCCTGGAGAAGGGAAAAGCTACCTACTCCAGTATTCAGGCCTAGAGAATTCCATGACTCTATAGTCCATGGGGTCACAAAGAGTTAGACACAGCTGAGCAACTTTCACTCACTAAACAAAGGTAACAGCCATCTGTGATATCAGTAAGGTTAAAAACATGACTTGCATGTAAACAGAAAGGAAATATATCAAAGACTTATTTAAGCCATTAATAAGGAACCTAAAGGTAATAAGTGTGTTGAAAGACTGTCAGTTATCACAGTCCACCAGGAAAGGCAAATGAACTCCATTTGCTGAGTGAGAGAAAAAACTGAATAAGTTTTGTACATGGGAATAAAAAAACAAAACAAAGAATGAAAATAGAAATGCAACATACTAAAACTAATGGGATGCAGCAAACCACTTCTGTGAAGCAGGTTTTTAGAAATAAATGCCTACATTAAACAAAAAGAAGTATCTCAAAAAAAGAAACATCTTAATTTTATACCTTAAGAAAATCAAACTAAGGTCAAAGTTAACAAAAGGAAGGAAATAAATATCAGAGCATAAATAAATGAAATAGAAAAGAGAAAAACAATAGAAAAGATCAATAAAAATAAGAGATGACATTTTGAAAAGATAAGCAAAATTGAAAAATTTTTAGTTATACTAAGAAAAAAGAGAGAAGCCTCAAATAAATGAAGTCAGAAATGAAAGTGGAGACATTAAACTGATGCCACAAAAATAAAAGCTATCATAAGAAACTACTAAGAACAATATTATGTCAACAAACTGAATAACCTAGAAGAAATGGATAAATTCCTAGAAACCTGCAACCTTTCAAGTCTGAAACATGAAATAGTAAATCTAAACTGGTTTAGGCAATTGAATTATTAATAGTAATAATTATTTAGTAATTCTTAATATAAATAGTAATTATTGATAGTAATAATTGCCATTTCCTCCTCCAAGGGATCTCCCCAACCCAGGGATTGCACCCACATCTCCTGTGTCTCCTGCATTGGCAGGTGAATTCTTTATCACTGAGCTCCCTGGGAAGCCCAACACTGAAGGGGTTGTTGACAATTATGGGAAATTTTGTAAAGATAGCTCTTGGAGAGAGATGGACTTGATTTTCAAAAATCTTCCCGCAAAAGAAGAGCCCAGGACCAGATGGATTCCCAGGTGAATTCTGTCAAACATTTCAAAGAATTTACCCAGTCCTTCTCAAACGTTTTAGAGGGAATATTTCCAAACTCATTTTATGAAGCCAGCATTACTAAGCTAGGAACGAACACTACAAGAAAGAAAATTATAGACCAATATCCCTGGTAAACATAGATGCAGAAATCCTCAACAAAATACTAGCAAACTGAAATTGAGAGGACAATAAAGTAATCATATACCATGTTCAAGTGGGATTCATTTCCAGGATACAAAGATACTTCAAAATACACAAGTCAGTAAATGTGATACAGCACTCAATAGAATGAAGTATGAAAGTCGTATGATCATCTCAATAGATGTAGAATTATAATTCCAGTGATGAAGACCTTGAGTGATGTGCTTACTCTCATGATTTTACAAAATAAGAAATAGGCAACCAACCACCATGGATACGTGAGATGAAGCATAAATAATACCATACAAATATTCTGAATGTTTGGTTGGTATAGGAAAAGTTGAATGATGAGAATTCCTCATCCATCATATTAGGCCATTATAGTAATCCACACATGAGATAGTTTAGGCCTGAGAGCTGGGAAGTAGCAAAACTGGGGAGTAGAGGTGTGATGAATTTATGATTTTGATGGAAAAGTGAATCTCGAAGTTATTACAAAGGAGAAGTAGCAGAATTTATAACTATAGGTCAAAATAGAACTAAAAATTAAAAATTAGATGATACCCAGGTTATGAGCCTGGAAATACCGAAGGTAAATGTGCGTCTATGCTCCGTTGCTCAGTTATGTCTGACTCTTTGCAACCCAATGGACTGTAGCCCGCCAGGCTCCTTTTTCGTGAGATTTTCCAGGCAAGAATACTGGTATGGATTGCCACTTCCTTCTCCAAGGGATCTCCCCAGCCCAGGGATCACACCCACATCTCCTGTGTCTCCTGCATTGGCAGGTGAATTCTTTACCACTGAGCTCCCTGGGAAGCCCAACACTGAAGGGGTTGTTGATAATTATGGGAAAATTTGTAAAGATAGCTCTTGGAGAGAGATAGACTTGGTTTTCAATATGTTTCAGGAGTTGTGGCATTTAAATTAAAAGTGTTTTATGAACAATGCTGTATAGAGATTTAGAAGATAAGAAGTGTATTTGTAGATGGGTATATGACAGCCCAAACTAATAATATGTGAAGTCACAAGATTCATCTAGAACATTCAGAAAGGTAGTGTGAATGAAAAATTTAGAATTTAACCTTGGGAAATGCCCAGAATCATATCAAATGAACTAATGATGGACATAGCAGAGAGAGTTGAAATTGTTTAATCTCTAAATTCTCATATAATCCACAATACCATAAATTAATCTCTAAAAATCTACAAAGGTAGACCTCCAGTCCACTATTAAGAACCTGAAGACACAGTATTTCATTTAAGCCAAAGCAAGAGAGAGACAGTGGAAAAATAACAACTTTGATAGTTTACATTTTATGACATTGCAGAGGCTTGCCTAGACTGTATCTTTACTTCTGCAACTCAGTGAAACGACTGTTACTGTCCCCTGTGTACTGATGAGGAACCGAAAGATGGGCTAATTGTATACATTTCTTTAAAAATGAAAACAGAGTGGGGAAAAGTTAATTTGGACAAGGAAGTCATTTCAGAGAACCCTGAGTTTCTCAAATTTTACATTATGACTGGGAAAATTACTTCCATAAGCCATTTGAAGATGAGAACTTCTGCTCTCTTTAAGTCTTATTGGTGGAAAACTCCTTAGTTTGTCATGGAACAATCTCTCATAATACAGAACAGTAATAAGCAAATTAAGATATCTACTCCATTCAAATTCTGCCAAGTTTATTATAAAAAATATTTATGGTTTCAGTGGTGAATAAACTATCTTAATATTTTATTAATAATGTATGTGTTTAACTAGAGATATTTCATTTTGATATAACTTTATATGTCTATGTCTGTAATTCTTGAGGAACTCCTTTTTCCACAAACTACTAACTGTAGATAGGGACTGTTTATAGAACATGCCAGAGAGAAATTTATAATAGGGAAAATACAACTATCCTCATTTTGTAGATTCGAAGAAACACATGCTAACCCTCAGTGAAAGCGAAAATGTGTTTAGTCGCTCAGTCATGTCTGACTCTCTGTTAACCCACTGACTATAGCCAGCCAGGCTCCTCTGTCCATGGCGTTCTTCAGGTAAGAATACTGGAGTGGGTAGCCATTCCCTTTGCCAGAGGATCTTCTCGACCCAGGGACTGAACCCGGGTGTCCTGCATTGCAGACAGATTCTTTATCATCTGAGCCACCAGGGAAGCCCACTAACCCTTAACCCCTTCTCTTTCTTCTATAGTCTCCTTAACATAGTTTTCCATCCATTGTATTTCTCTTTCCCAGTTCACAGTATTTTTTTCTTCTCTCTCTCATTCATTCATTTAAACGTTTCCCAGAGTGGAAATTTTCTTACCATGGTCTACTCAGTCTACAAGGAATAGCTACTCAGATAATCACCTCAGTATGTGACCACAAGCAGCTTTCAGAGTTGGAAGATGGTATGTGAGCTGAGAGAGGCTTATTTTGTAAATTAAATGCAGCTTTTTACAATTAAAAATGTTTTCCCTGTTATATTGCACTGACATATATATATATATGTATATATATATTCATCTATTTCTATTCAGTTCAATTCAGTTCAGTTCAGTTGCTCAGTCATGTCTGACTCTTTGCAGCCCCATGGACTGCAGCTCGCCAGGCTTCCCTGTCCATCACCAGCTCCTGGAGCTTACTCAAACTCATGTCTGTTGAGTCGGTGATGCTATTTCTATTATGGTATACTTAATCTAAACTTCAAAATACATTTGTGGATGCCTATTTAATCATACCATTCACTACTAGCGTGCCCCCAAATTATTTGTAATCTTTTTGAATTCTTAAAACCTACCTTTTTCTTGGTGTCCTCTATGTTTTCCATTAGTCATTCCTAAAAGCTACTCCTAACACTGGGAATATAAAATACTCCTTTATGCTGATTTGCCAGTCGCTTTGTCTTTTAAATGCCAAAGACTCTAGATCCATGAATGTCAAACTGTACACCGAGGCACCCCTGGCACTACAGTCAATTCACAGGTGCACTGCAGAGTATTTCGAATTTTTGAGAGAAAAACAGCGACATCTGTTGGGCATGACCTGAATTACCACTATTAAATTCTTGAGATATTTCTTCTAGCCTAGGTGAATAAGGAAGAAAACACTGCAACACTAAGGGCCCTGTAAGCTGAGAAAGTTTGGAAATCTCTGCTCTAGGCTAAGATTTGTTTTGTATTAAATATTTTTAGCATCACAATTATTTTTCTACACGGTTAATCAAAACAAATATATTACCCAAATTTTAATAGTTACTAGCTGCTGGGAGGGATTGGGGGCAGGAGAAGAAGGGGACGACAGAGGATGAGATGTCTGGATGGCATCACCGACTCGATGGACATGACTTTGAGTGAACTCCAGGAGATGGTGATGGACAGGGAGGCCTGGCGTGCTGCGATTCATGGGGTCGCAAAGAGTCGGACACGACTGAGCGAATGAACAGAACTGAACTGAAGCAAATTTGGAAAACTCAGCAGTGGCCACAGGACTGGAAAAGGTCAGTTTTCATTCCAATCCCAAAGAAAGGCAATGCCAATGAATGCTCAGACTATCGCACAATTGCACTCATCTCACACGCTAATAAAGTAATGCTCAAAATTCTTCAAGCCAGACTTCAGCAATACGTGAACCATGAACTTCCAGATATTCAAGCTGGTTTTAGAAAAGGCAGAGAAACCAGAGATCAAATTGCCAACATCAGCTGGATCATGGAAAAAGCAAGAGAGTTCCAGAAATACATCTATTTCTGCTTTATTGACTATGCCAAAGCCTTTGACTGTGTGGATCACAATAAACTGTGGAAAAATCAGAAAGAGATGGGAATACCAGACCACCTGACCTGCCTCTTGAGAAACCTATATGCAGGTCAGGAAGCAACAGTTAGAACTGGACATGGAACGACAGACTGGCTCCAAATAGGAAAAGAAGTACGTCAGGGCTGTATATTGTCACCCTGCTTATTTAACTTCTATGCAGAGTACATCATGAGAAACGCTGGGCTGGAGGAAGCAAAGCTGGAATCAAGATTGCCGGGAGAAATATTAATAACCTCAGATATGCAGATGACACCACCCTTATGGCAGAAAGTGAAGAGGAACTAAAAAGCCTCTTGATGAAAGTGAAAGAGGAAACATTGGCTTAAAGCTCAACATTCAGAAAATGAAGATCATGGCATCTGGTCCCATCACTTCATGGGAAATAGATGGGGAAACAGTGGAAACAGTATCACAATTTATTTGGGGTGGGGCTCCAAAATCAGTGCAGATAGTGATTGCAGCCATGAAATTAAAAGATGCTTACTCCTTGGAAGGAAAGTTATGACCAACCTAGATAGCATATTCAAAAGCACAGACATTACTTTGCCAACAAAGGTCTGTCTAGTCAAGGCTATGGTTTTTCCTTTGATCATGTATGGATGTGAGAGTTGGACTGTGAAGAAAGCTGAGCACCGAAGAATTGAAGCTTTTGAACTGTGGTGTTGGAGAAGACTCTTGAGAGTCCCTTGGACTACAAGGAGATCCAACCAGTCCATCCTAAAGGAGATCAGTCCTGGGTGTTCATTGGAAAGACTGATGCTAAAGCTGAAACTCCAATACTTTGGCCACCTCATGCAAAGAGTTGACTCATTGGAAAAGACCCTAATGCTGGGAGGGGTTGGGGGCAGGAGAAGGGGACAATAGAGAATGAGATGGCTGGATGGCATCACCAACTCGATGGACATGAGTCTGAGTGAACTCTGGGAGTTGGTAATGGACAGGAAGGCCTGGCATGCTGCGATTCATGGGTCGCAAAGAGCTGGACACAACTGAGCAACTGAACTGTCTGAACTGACTGACTGAAGCAAAAACGTACATTTTAATCAAAACCCATCTGTTAATGAGGTGCCTGGGACATTTTTCCCCTAATTCACGTGTCTATATATGAATTTTACTGACTGACTGAATCAATGTTTATTCGTATTTTTGTTTTGCTATTGTAAGCCCTGAGAAAACTTGTTTACAAAAGTAAATAGACAGAAATAGTAAGAGATTTATTATAGCAATGGCATTATGCTTTAAACTCCTTTTGAGTTATGTGCCAAGTATATAAGCAAGGAATTGAAAAACTACAATATTTATAACAAGATGTGTTGTCTAGACCTGTATTGACCAATAGGCATTAGACATGTGGCTATTTAAATTTCGATTAATTAAAAGTAAATGTAATTTAAATTTCAGTCCCTCAGTTATACTGTCTTTTATTTCAAGTGCTCAAAAGCCATTTATTTAGTGGCTACTGTATTAGACAGTGCAAATGTCTAGACTAGCACTGTCCTATGGAATATTTCCATTTTTGCAAAAACTTGTGTTGGACAGTGCTGGTCCAGACATTAAAGCCATCCTCTTTCTTAACACACCAGTATTTTAAGTAATTTCTGTTTTTGCTGCCCTAGAGGCTTTTGCACCCCAGGGTGAATGCAACATAGTTATTTAATATACATGTTATCATGTGCTGTGCTTAGTCACTCAGTCATGTTTGACTCTTTGCGACCCCATGGACTGCAGCCAACCAGGCTCCTCTGTCCATGGGGATTCTCCAGGCAAGAATACTGAAGTGTTATAATACTAATTTATTTTTTTAGTAAGTTGTCTCTTTTTTAGTGCATGTTAACTGTTTATTATGTGTCATTATTTGGGTATGCATTATGCACATCATATTTAATCTTAAATGAAATCCTTTTTAAAAAAATTGAAATACAATATTACTTCAATTAACTTACAGTATTCTATTAGTTTCGTATGTGCAACATAGTGATCAATATTTTTATAGATTACATACCATAAAAAGTTGTGGTAATATTATTGACTATGTTTCCTATGCCATACATTACATCCTTGTGACTTTTTTATTTTATAACTGGTAGTTTGTACCTCTTAATCCCCTTCATCTATTTTACCCATCCCCCAACCCAACCCCCATTCTGGCAACCACTGGTTTGTTCTCTGTATCTATTTGTCTGTTCTATTTGTTTGGTTTTTTTTTTTTTTTTTGCTGTGTTTTGTAGATTCCATATATAAGTGAAAACATACAGTATTTGTCTTTCTCTGTCTCACTTATTTCACTTAGCATAATACCTTCAGGTCCATCCATGTTGTGTCAAATGGCTAGATTTCATTCTTTTTATGGCTGACTAATATTCCTTTGCATGTATATACCTTTGCATGTATATACATTTTCTTTATCCGTTAGTGGACTTTTAGGTTGTTTCCATATCGTTGCTTTTGTGAACAATGCTATAATGAACACTGGCTGCTTATATCTTTTTGAATTAGAAGTTTTTGTTTTCTTCAAATAAAATACCCAGGAGGGGAATTGCTGGATCACATAGGAGTTATATTTTTAGTTTTTTAGGGAAACTCCATGCTGTTTTCCACAGTGGCTGAGCCAGTTTACATTCCTACCAACATTGCACAAAGGATCCTTTTTCTCCATATCCTCATCAACACTTGTCATTTCTGTTCTTTTTGATAATAGTTGTTCTAACAGGTGTGAGGTTTTTATTTACATTTCCTTGATGATAAGCTGTGTTGAGCATCTTTTCATATCTGTTGACCATGGACATCTCTATGTCTTCTTTAGAAAAATGTTCATTTGTTTCCTCTGCCCCTCATTTAATCAGATATTTTCACACTGAGTCTTAGGACTACTTTATGTTTTGGACATTAACCTCTAATCAGATATATCGTTTGAAAATAAATGTCTTTTTCCATTTGGTAAGCTGCCTTTTCATTGTGTTGATGGTTTCCTTCACTATGCAATTGTTCTTAAGTTTGACTGGAGTGGTTTTTTTGTTTGTTTGTTTATTTTTGTTTCCTTTAACTGAGGAGACATACAAAAAATATTGCTGAGACCAGTGTCAAAGAACATACTGCCTATGTCTTCTAGGAGTTTTATGGTTTCAGGTCTTACATGTAAGTCTTTAATCCATTTTGAGTTTATTTTTATATGTAGTGTTTAATGCCATATGTTAAATTCTAGTCTTCCACCTTTCCATAATTGAAACTCCCTTCTTCAACAGTGAGAAATCTAGCTTGTATTATCCTTACTATTTACTCATTTGTTCTAGCCTAGAATTCACAAGAGTTCCTTTCAAATTACTAACTTGTATCATGGCAAAAAGCAAGCCTACCAGCTGGAATTTAATATTTTATAGCTCTTTTTTTTTAAGCTAAAATTAACATACAGTGAAATGTGTATGTCTTAAGTATACAATTTGATGAGTTTTTCACTTGATAATTTTCACTTTTAGATTTATGTCTATAAATGAGTCTGTCTGCTGTTTTCTACCTTTCTATCTGTCTTCCAGAATTTATAATTGTTTTCAGCTGAAAGATTTGCTTGATATCATTTATTCCACTACTGCCTGAAGCAGAAACCTAATTTTATCATTTGATAAGGCAGTGTTGATTTAGACATACCCATATCTAATGTTTACCTTTTTTGATTGTTCAGTTTTTTTGCTTGCTATTTCTTATTGCACCATATACTTTCTTTCCAGGATCATTTTTTTTAACTTCTTGAGGTATGAGTGTATATGTGCTCACTCACTTATATCCAACTCTTTGTGACCTGCCAGGCTCCTCTGTCCATGGAATTTTCCAGGCATGAATACTAGAGCAAACTGCCATTTCCTATTCCAGAAGATCTTCCTGACCCACGGATCGAAACTGCATCTCTTGTGTCTCCTGCATTGGCAGGCAGATTCTTTACTACTGTGCCACCTGGGAAGCCCCCCTTGAGGTACAGCCCTGAATAATTAATTCTCCAGTGAGAGTCAGCTCATAAACTCTCAGTTTTTGTCTAAAATGTCCTTATTTTAGCCTCATCCTTTAAAGATAATTTCCTCAGAATATAATTTTGGGTTGCAAATTATTTTATCTCAATAATTTAAATATATTGTGTCCTTGGTTTCTAGTTTCCATTGTTGCAGTTAGGAAGTCAGATATCAGTATTATTTCTTCCATGGTAAATTGTCCCTTTGTTTGCTCTGAAGACCCTCTTTTCATATTTGGTGCTTTGTAGATTCACTCAGGTGAGGTAAAATGTGCATGTAGATTTCTTTATTCTTCTCAGGATCACTATACTTTCTTATTCTAAAGATTCATGTAGTCCAACATTGCTGGAAAATTCTCAGTAATTATCTCTTTAACTTAAAGACAGTTAAAGAGATGTCTTTCTTACCTTATTTATTATCACACTTAAAACTGTGAATTTTAGGTTATTAAACCTCATTCTCCACATATCATAATTTCTTTTTCATATTTTCCACCTCTGTGTCTTGCTATGTTTTATTCTAGCTAACTTCTTTAGTTTTATCTTCTAGTTCACTAATTCTCCTTTTATCTACGTCAAATCTGATGGTTTACTTGTTCATTGCATTTTAAATTTTAATTATTTTTTCCATAAAAAATATTGTTGTCTCTTTTAAAAAACTCTCTTTAGTCTTTGGTCATATTTTGTATTCTCTTACATCTGGCTCATATTTCTATTCTCTCCTTTATTTCTTTACAAATATTAAATGTACTTATTTTATAATCTGAATTATACAATTCCATTATTTGAAATACAGTATTTTTTCATCAGCTTTCTCTAATTGTTATTTATGTTGCCTCTTGCTTGTAGTATCTTGTTTCCTCATGAGTTTTGTGATTTTTCTTTTTATTTTCCATCACAAGATCATGTAAACTGGGATTTTGAGCAAATTCTGTGAGGCCAGGGTTAAGGACACATTTTCCTAGAATGGATATACATTTCTTCCTGCTGGGTGCCTGGAAATAATTATCAACCAAGAATTACTCAGCTTGGTTATTTTTCAACCAATATAAATAGTGTGATTTCAGTCCCAATACTCATGTGACAACTAACCTGTAGTTATAATTAGGATGCTCATACATTCTGGTTTGCCCCAGACAATCCCAATTAAAATGTCCTTTGTCCTGATGTAATTATTAATACAGTAATATCTTCTTCCACTCCCAAAAGATTCCCTGTTTGAATTATAAATTATATGTCACTCTATTAAAAAATACCAAGAGAGACTTTTTATCCCTTCCAACCATACCCAAGGCAAAACAGAAGTTTTATTATTTCTCTTTTGCAGGGAAAAATTTCTGCTTCACTCTTTCACTGAAGGTGTATCTCCCAGAATCCTGATTTTACGTTGGGGTTTCCATTCCAACTTCTCAAATAAAAAGCTCTGGGTTACTTGGGATTGGCAGATGCCCTCAGGGCAGCCGCTGGCTTTAGCATGTTTACCTCTCTGGATTCATGCTTCTGCTTAGTTCTTTGCCTCTAAGGATGTTTCTTACTTTATTGTGAGCTCAGCTATATATTTAAAAGGATGTTGTAAATCTTTTATCCAGAATATTTAGTTGTTTGGTTGCAGGACACTTTTTCCTCCTAGTACAAAATCCCTGGACTCATCATAAATACTGACTTAACTGCATGTGGTATTGGAAGAGCCAATATTTCTAGTGTTGAGGTAGCCCAGAAATTTCAAAGAGCAGTTTTCCTACTTGAGAGCTCTGACTTGTCCCACTTCGTTGAAAATATGGGGACATTTTACTTGAAGGGAAAGATGTCCCCCCAAAATTATCTCTTAATGTTTTATATTCTACAGATAGAAACTGAAAACATAAAATCACTTCTGTTTTCTTTCCTTTTTAATTTTATTTTTTTAACGTTTATTTTTATTTTTTATTTTTTTTACTTCACAATTTGTATTGATTTTGCCATACATTGACATGAATCCACCACGGGTGTACACATGTTCCCCATTCTGAACTCTCCTCCACCTCCCTCCCCATACCATCCCTCTGGGTCATCCCAGTGCACCAGCCCTGAGCATCCTGTATTAGGCAGTGAACCTGGACTGGCAATTCGTTTCACATATGATAATATACATGTTTCAATGCCATTCTCCCAAATCATCCCACCCTTGCCCTCTCCCACAGAGTCCAGAAGACTCTTCTATACATGCATCTCTTTTGCTGTCTCGCATACAGGGTTATCGTTACTATCTTTCTAAATTCCATATATATGTGTTAGTATACTGTATTGGTATTTTTCTTTCTGGCTTACTTCACTCTGTATAATAGGCTCCAGTTTCATCCACCTCATTAGAACTGATTCAAATATATTCCTTTTTAATGGCTAAGTAACTGGAAGAAGCACAAACTGGAATCAAGATTACCAGGAGAAATATCAATAACCTCAGATATGCAGATGACACCACCCTTATGGCAGAAAGTGAAGAGGAACTAAAAAGCCTCTTGATGAAAGTGAAAGTGGAGACTGAAAAAGTTGGCTTAAAGCTCAACATTCAGAAAACGAAAATCATGCCATCTGGTCCCATCACTTCATGGGAAACAGATGGGGAAACAGTGGAAACAGTGTCAGACCTTATTTTGGCGGGCTCCAAATTCAATGCAGATGGTGACTGCAGCCATGAAATTAAAAGACACTTACTCCTTGGAAGAAAAGTTATGACCAACCTAGATAGCATGTTGAAAAGCAGAGACATTACTTTGCCAACAAAGGTCCGTCTAGTCAAGGCTATGGTTTTTCCAGTAGTCATGTATGGATGTGAGAGTTGGACTGTGAAGAAAGCTGAGCACCGAAGAATCGATGCTTTTGAACTGTGGTGTTGGAGAAGACTCTTGAGAGTCCCTTGGACTGCAAGGAGATCCAACCAGTCCATTCTAAAGGAGATCAGCCCTGGGTGTTCTTTGAAAAGAGTGATGCTAAGGCTGAAACTCCAGTACTTTGGCCACCTCATGCAAAGAGTTGACTCATTGGAAAAGGCTCTGATGCTGGGAGGGATTGAGGGCAGGAGGAGAAGCAGACGACAGAGGATGAGATGGCTGGATGGCATCACTGACTCGATGGATGTGAGTCTGAGTGAACTCGGGAAGTTGGTGATGGACAGGGAGGCCTGGCGAGCTGCGATTCATGGGGTCGCAGAGTTGGACACGACTGAGCGACTGAACTGAACTGAACTGAGTGCTCCATTGTGTATATGTATGAAGGCTTTCTTATCGATTCATCTGCTGATGGACATCTAGGTTGCTTCCTTGTCCTGGCTATTATAAATAGTGCTGCAATGAACATTGAGGTACATGTGTCTCTTTCAATTCTGGTATCTTTGGTGTGCATGCCCAGCATTGGAATTGCTGGGTCGTATGGCAGTTTTATTTCCAGTTTTTTGAGGACTCTCCACACTGTTCTCCATAGTGGCTGTGCTAGTTTGCATTCCCACCAACAGTGTAAGAGGGTTCCCTTTTCTCCACACCCTCTCCAGCATTCATTGCTTGTAGACTTTTGGATCGCAGCCATTCTGACTTGCGTGAAATGGTACCTCATTGTGGTTTTGATTTGCATTTCTCTGATAATGAATGATGTTGAGCATCTTTTCATGTATTTTTTTGCCATCTGTATGTCTTCTTTGGAGAAATGTCTGTTTAGTTCTTTGGCCCATTTTTGATTGGGTCGTTTATTTTTCTGGAATTGAGCTGCAGGAGTTACTTGTATATTTTTGAGATTAGTTGTTTGTCAGTTGCTTCATTTGCTATTATTTTCTCCCATTCTGAAGGCAGTCTTTTCACCTTGTTTATAGTTTCCTTTGTTGTACAGAAGCTTTTAAGTTTAACTAGGTCTCATTTGTTTATTTTTGCTTTTATTTCCAATATTCTGGGAGGTGGGTCATAGAGGATCCTACTGTGATTTATGTTGTAGAGTGTTTTGCTTATGTTCTCCTCTAGGAGTTTAATCGTTTCTGGTCTTACGTTTACATCTTTAATCAATTTTGAGTTTATTTTTGTGTATGGTGTTAGAAAGTGTTCTAGTTTCATTCTTTTACAAGTGGTTGACCAGTTTTCCCAGCACCACTTGTTAAAGAGATTGTCTCTTCTCCATTGTATATTCTTGCCTCCTTTGTCAAAGATAAGGTGTCCATAGGTGTGTGGATTTATCTCTGGGCTTTCTATTTTGTTCCATTGATCTATATTCCTGTCTTTGTGCCAGTACCATACTGTCTTGATGACTGTGGCTCTGTAGTAGAGCCTGAAGTCAGGCAGGTTGATTCCTCCAGTTCCATTCTTTTTTCTCAAGATTGCTTTGGCTATTTGAGGTTTTTTGTATTTCCATACAAATTGTGAAATTATTTGTTCTAGCTCTGTGAAAAATACCGTTGGTAGTTTGATAGGGATTGCATTGAATCTATCGATTGCTTTGGGTAGTATACTCATTTTCACTATATTCATTCTTCTGATCTGTGAACATGGTATATTTTTCCATCTAGTAGTGTCCTCTTTGATTTCTTTCACCAGTGTTTTATAGTTTTCTATATATAGGTCTTTTGTTTCTTTAGGTAGATATATTTCTAAGTATTTTATTTTTTTCATTGCAATGGTGAATGGAATTGTTTCCTTAATTTCTCTTTCTGTTTTCTCATTGTTATTGTATAGAAATGCAAGGGATTTCTGTGTGTTGATTTTATATCCTGAAACTTTACTATATTCATTGATTAGCTCTAGTAATTTTCTGATGGAGTCTTTAGGGTTTTCTGTGTAGAGGATCATGTCATCTGCACACAGTGAGAGTTTTACTTCTTCTTTTCCAATTTGAATTCCTTTTGTTCCTTTTTCTGCTCTGAAAAAGAGCAGCAAAAGAGTTTTGCTGTGGCCAAAACTTCCAAAACTACATTGAATAGTAGTGGTGAGAGTGGGCACCCTTGTCTTGTTCCTGACTTTTGGGGAAATCCTTTCAATATTTCACCTTTGAGGATGTTTGCTGTGGGTTTGTCATATATAGCTTTTATTATGTTGAGGTATGTTCCTTCTATTCCTGCTTTCTGGAGGGTTTTTATCATACATGGATGTTAAACTTTGTTGAAGGCTTTCTCTGCATCTATTGAGATAATCATTATGGCTTTTATATTTCAATTTGTTAATGTGGTGGATTACATTGATTGATTTGCAGATATTGAAGGAATCCTTGCATCCTTGGGATAAAGCCCTCATGGTCATGATGTGTGATCTTTTTAATGTGTTGTTGGATTCTGTTTGCTAGAATTTTGTTAAGGATTTTTGTATCTATGTTCATCAGTGATATTGGCCTGTAGTTTTCTTTTTTTGTGGCATCTTTGTCAGGTTTTGGTATTAGGGTGATGGTCGCCACATAGAATGAGTTTGGAAGTTTACCTTCCTCTGCAATTTTCTGGAAGAGTTTGAGTAGGATAGGTGTTAGCTCTTCTCTAAATTTTTGGTGGAATTCAGCTGTGACGCTGTTTGATCCTGGGCTTTTGTTTGCTGGAAGATTCCTGATTACAGTTTCAATTTCTGTGCTTGTGATATGTCTGTTAAGATTTTCGACCCAGAGAGATGTTATGGGGAGGGAGGTGGGAGGGGGGTTCATGTTTGGGAATGCATGTAAGAATTAAAGATTTTAAAATTTAAAAAAATAAAAAATTTAAAAAAAAAAAATTAAAAAAAAAAAAAAACAAAGAAAAAAAAAAAAGATTTTCTATTTCTTCCTGGTTCAGTTTTGGAAAGTTGTACTTTTCTAAGAATTTGTCCATTTCTTCCACGTTGTCCATTTTATTGGCATATAGTTGCTGATAGTAGTCTCTTATGATCCTTTGTATTTCTGTGTTGTCTGTTGTGATCTCTCCATTTTCATTTCTAATTTTGTTGCTTTGATTTTTCTCCCTTTGTTTCCTGATGAGTCTGGCTAATGGTTTGTCAATCTTATTTATCCTCTCAAAGAACCAGCTTTTGGCTTTGTTGATTTTTGCTATGGTCTCTTTTGTTTCTTTTGCATTTATTTTTGCCCTAATGTTTAAGATTTCTTTCCTTCTACTAACCCTGGGGTTCTTCATTTCTTCCTTTTCTAGTTGCTTTAGGTGTAGAGTTAGGTTATTTATTTGACTTTTTCTTGTTTCTTGAGGTAAGCCTGTATTGCTATGAACCTTCCCCTTAGCACTGCTTTTACAGTGTCCCACAGGTTTTGGGTTGTTGTGTTTTCATTTTCATTCGTTTCTATGCATATTTTTATTTCTTCTGTGATTTGTTGGTTATTCAGAGCGTGTTGTTCAGCCTCCATAGGTTGGAATTTTTAATAGTTTTTCTCCTGTAATTGAGATCTAATCTTACTGCATTGTGGTCAGAAAAGATGCTTGGAATGATTTCAATTTTTTTGAATTTACCAAGGTTAGATTTATGGCCCAGGATGTGATCTGTCTTGGAGAAGGTTCTGTGTGTGCCTGCAAAAAAGGTGAAATTCATTGTTTTGGGGTGAAATGCCCTATAGATATCAATTATGTCTACTGGTCTCTTGTATCATTTAAAGTTTGTGTTTCCTTGTTAATTTTCTGTTTAGTTGATCTATCCTGTTTAGTTGATCTATAAGTGTGAGTGGGGTATTAAAGTCTCCCACTATTATTGTGTTATTGTTAATTTCCCCTTTGATACTTGTTAGCATTTGTCTTACATATTGCGGTGCTCCTATGTTGGGTGCATATATATTTTATTTATAATTGTTATATCTTCTTCTTGGATTGATCCTTTGATCATTATGTAGTGTCATTCTTTGTCTCTTTTCACAGCCTTTGTTTTAAAGTATATTTTATCTGATATGAGTATTGCTACTCCTGCTTTCTTTTGGTCTCTATTTGCATGGAATATCTTTTTCCAGCCCTTCACTTTCAGTCTGTATGTGTCCCTTGTTTCGATGTGGGTCTCTTGTAGACAACATATTAGGGGTCTTGTTTTTGTATCCATTCAGCCAGTCTTTGCTTTTGGTTGCAGCATTCAACCCATTTACGTTTAAGGTAATTATTCATAAGTATGATCCCATTGCCATTTACTTTATTATTTTGGGTTCAAGTTTATACACCCTTTCTGTGTTTCCTGTCTAGAGAAGATCCTTTAGCATTTGTTGGAGAGCTGGTTTGGTGGTGCTGAATTCTCTCAGCTTTTGCTTGTCTGTAAAGCTTCTGATTTCTCCTTCATATTTGAATGAGATCCTTGCTGGGTACACTAATCTGGGCTGTAGGTTATTTTCTTTCATCACTTTAAGTATGTCCTGCCATTCCCTCCTGGCCTGAAGAGTTTCTAATGAAAGATCAGCTGTTATCCTTGTGGGAATGCCCTTGTGTGTTATTTCTTGTTTTACCCTTGCTGCTTTTAATATTTGTTCTTTGTGTTTGATCTTTGTTAATTTGATTAATATGTGTCTTGGGGTGTTTCACCTTGAGTTTATCCTGTTTGGGACTCTCTGGGTTTCTTTGACTTGGGTGATTATTTCCTTACCCATTTTAGGGAAGTTTTCAACTATTATCTCCTCAAGTATTTTCTCATGGTCTTTCTTTTAGTCTTCTTCTTCTGGGACCTGTATGATTCGAATGTTGAGGTGTTTAACATTGTCCTAGAAGTCTCTGAGATTGTCCTCATTTCTTTTAATTAGTGTTTATTTTTGCTCTGTTTCATTGATTTCTACCATCTTATCTTCTACGTCACTTATCCTATCTTCTGCCTCCGTTATTCTACTGTTGGTTCCCTCCAGAGTGTTTTTGATCTCATTTATTGCATTATTCATTATTTATTGACTCTTTTTTATTTTTTATAGGTCCTTGTTTAACCTTTCTTGCATCTTCTCAATCCTTGTCTCCAGGCTATTTGTCTGTAACTCCATTTTGTTTTCAAGATTTTGGATCATTTTCACTATCATTATTTGGAATTCTTTATCAGGTAGATTCCCTATCTCTTCCTCTTTTGTTTGGTTTGGTGGGCATTTATCCTGTTCCTTTACCTGCTGGGTATTTCTCTTCCTCTTCATCTTGTTTATATTGCTGTGTTTGGGGTGGCCTTTCTGTATTCTGGCAGTTTGTGGAGTTCTCTTTATTGCAGAGTTTCTCGCTGTGGGTGGGTTTGGACGGGTGTCTTGTCAAGGTTTCCTGGTTAGGGAAGCTTGTGTTGGTGTTCTGGTGAGTGGAGCTGGATTTAATCTCTCTGGAGTGCAATGAAGTGTCCAGTAATGAGTTATGAGATGTCAGTGGGTTTGAAGTGACTTTGGGCAGCCTGTATATTGAAGCTCAGGGCTCTGTTCCTGTGTTGGTAGAGAATTTGTGTGGTATGTCTTGCTCTGGAACTTGTTGGCCCTTGAGTGGTGCTTGGTCTCAGTGTAGGTATGGAGGCATTTGATCAGCTCCTACCGATTAATGTTCCCTGGAGTCAGGAGTTCTCTGGTGTTCTCAGGATTTGAACTTAAGCCTCCTGCCTCTGGTTTTCAGTCTTATTCTTAAAGTAGCATCAAGACTTCTCCATCTATATAGCACCAATGATAAAACATCTAGGTTAAAGATGAAAAATTTCTCCTCAGTGAGGGGCACCAAGAGAGGTTCACAGAGTTACATGGAGAAGAGAAGAGGGAGGAGGGTGATAGAGGTGACCAGGAGGAGAAGAGGGGAAATCAAAAGAGGAGAGAGCAAGCTAGCCAGTAATCACTTCCCTGTGTGCTCTCCACAGTCTGGACTGCTAAGAGATGTTCACGGAGTTTCACAGAGAAGAGAGAGGGAGGAAGGAGACAGAGGTGGCCAGGAGGATAAAGGGGGGAATCAAAAGGAGAGAGGCAGATCCAGCCAGTAATCAGTTCCCTAAGTGTTCTCCACAGTCTGGAACACAGAGATTCACAGAGTTGGGTAGAGAAGAGGAGGGGGAGGGAGGAGATAGAGGCGATCTGGTGGAGAAAAAGGAGCGTCCAAAGGGGGAAAGAGCAGTCAAGCCAGTAATCTCCCAAGTGAAAATGGGTACTGAAGATTGGGTTCTTAAAGGTACAAATTTGATAACAAATACCAAAAAGCAAAGATTAAAAATCTAGAGTAGAGGTTGGATTCTCAAAAATACAATATTAAAGGAAAAAAACAAAGTCACAAAATTATAAAATATATATGAGGTTTGCTTTAAAAAATAGGGTCTTTTTTTTTCAAAGTAATAGTTGGTTATAAAAATGAAAATTAAAGGAGTAATAGAGGACTTAAAAATAAAAAATTTTAATTTAAAGAATGATAATAGTAAAAAATATCTAGGACTTTCTCTAGTGGTGTTGTGGTCAGTGTGGAGTCAGTTCATTTTCAGATAGTTCCTTGATCCAGCTTATACTTCCCATGTAGTCGGTGCCAACTGCAGAGTTTTAATCTATTGCACCTGTCACTTCCAGAGTGGTTCCCACTGTTTTAGCTTCTTCTGTTTGCTGGCCTCTTCAGTGTCTAATTTCCGCCCTGACCCAAGGGGGCAGTGGTGGACACTTTTTTAGGCTCACTTGTTCAATCGTGCTGTGGGGAGAGAGGAACGCTGCAAACAAATAACACTGGTGTGTGTTCGCAGTGTCTCAGCCACCCTGGGCTTGCCCCTGCTCACAGTGTGTGTGCTTTCCCTGTCTACCCTGCTTAGGCTCTAGGTTGCTCTGCCAGGAACTGTCTGA
Source organism: Capra hircus (assembly GCF_001704415.2). NCBI lineage: Eukaryota > Metazoa > Chordata > Mammalia > Artiodactyla > Bovidae > Capra > Capra hircus. The sequence continues at coordinate 39,959,286 of NC_030825.1, forward strand.
GGCCGGCCCTGGGCTGCATGCACCTCCCAGGTCTAAGCCGTTCAGGTTCAGGTACTGGGGTAGTCCTCAGAGACACAGATTTGGTTGGGTCTGCATTTTGTGCCCTTCCCAGGTCCAAGCTGCTCAGGTGACCAGGTGTTTGGCGAGCACAGTCGTTGTGACTTATCACTTCCCCCGTCCCTGCCGCTCAGTTTTCTGGGTGTACAACCGGTGCACCTTCTCAGGGGATGTCGACCATCCAGAATCCCAAGAAGTCTTGGTTAGCAATGAAGCCTGCTTGCAGTTTGGTAGATGATGCCTCTCTGGGGCCGCAATTGCCCCCTTCCGGCTCTGGCTGCCCTTGCCATCCTGTCTCTGGCAGGAGATGGGCCGGTCCATAGCTGGCTAGCTGTGCTCAGTCCTTTGGTCTGTGAGCGGGCCTGGCAGTGTCTTAATTTAGGGCTTTTCTCTGCGGTAGCTCTCCCACGGTCTGGTTTGCTATCTCAAGTTAGTTTCCTCAGATTGCCCTTGGGGCATTCAGGCCTGTCCTTACTCTAAGCAATGCAGCCCACGCCTCCCTGCCCATCTCCCGCTTACTAGTGGCGGATGCAGGCATCTGTGCTGCTTCTCCACTGGGAGTTACCGTTGGGCACGTAATCTGTGGGTTTTAATTATTTATTTATTTTTCCTCCCGGTGAAGAGGAACTAAAAAGCCTCTTGATGAAAGTGAAAGAGGAGAGTGAAAAAGTTGGCTTAAAGCTCAACATTAAGAAAACGAAGATCATGGCATCCGGTCCCATCACTTCATGGGAAATAGATGGGGAAACAGTGGAAACAGTGTCAGACTTAATTTTTGGGGGCTCCAAAATCACTGCAGATGGTGACTGCAGCCATGAAATTAAAAGACGCTTACTCCTTGGAAGAAAAGTTATGACCAACCTAGATAGCATATTCAAAAGCAGAGACATTACTTTGCCGACTAAGGTTCGTCTAGTCAAGGCTATGGTTTTTCCAGTAGTCATGTATGGATATGAGAGTTGGACTGTGAAGAAAGCTGAGCACCGAATAATTGATGCTTTTGAACTGTGGTGTTGGAGAAGACTCTTGAGAGTCCCTTGGACTGCAAGGAGATCCAACCAGTCCATTCTGAAGGAGATCAGCCCTGGGATTTCTTTGAAAAGAATGATGCTAAAGCTGAAACTCCCGTACTTTGGCCACCTCATGCGAAGAGTTGACTCACTGGAAAAGGCTTTGATGCTGGGAGGAATTGGGGGCAGGAGGAGAAGGGAACGACAGAGGATGAGATGGCTGAATGGCATCACTGACTTGATGGACGTGAATCTGAGTGAACTCGGGGAGTTGGTGATGGACAGGGAGGACTGGCGTGCTGCGATTCATGGGGTCACAAAGAGTCGGACATGACTGAGCGACTGAACTGATCATAGAAGGTAGAAGATAATATTATTATATATATAATAATGAGGAAAATGAGGCAAAGAGAGGTTAAATAACTTATCCATGACCCACTAAGAGTAAGTAATGGAGCTGGAATCCACAGCCAGCCTGTCTGTAATACTCATGACATCAACCACTACTTCTTATACTCCTTGATCCATTCATTTGCTTTCTTCTTATCATCTTATCATCATAAAATGAATGCTCATGGAGGAAGGTACTGCTATATTAATACCTATTATAGCCTTCCTAGTACTTGGCGAATTGAAAAAATATCCAAAATCCACTCAAGATATAAAGGGTTCAAAAGCATAGGGAAAAAAAAATGCCAATCTTGTTACATACAGATAAGCACTGTGGGAAAACACCAACTTTTTAAACCTAAGTCATAAATGGTTCACATTTCTCCATCCCTTTTCTTATTCTGTTCTATTTCCCTCATAGATGCCTTCCTTTGTTAAGTGAATATTTCTTGCTTATATTTTTAATACCACTCAAATATTATCTCCATTAAAAAAAAATCTCCAGTGAACTCATCCTCCCCATAGGCTTGGTCACTCATGGGTGCTATCACAGCATTTTTTGCTTACCTTTATAGCAACACTTAACTGTATTATGCTGAACCATATCAAATCATCATTTTTATAGGTCAAGGTTGAATGTCAGCAAAATCATATGGTTCAACCTAAATGTATTGTGTATATGTATACTCCACGAGATTCAGAGCTAGAAACCGTGTGTACTTTTCTTCTTTAATTTAATGCCTAGATGTATGCTCAAAAAATGACTGCTGAGTTAAGTTAATGTCAACACACCAGTTCAGTTCAGTCACTCAGTCATGTCCGACTCTTTGCGACCCCATGAATCGCAGCACGCCAGGCCTCCGTGTCCATCACCAACTCCCCGAGTTCACTCAGACTCACGTCCATCAAGTCAGTGATGCCATCCAGCCATCTCATCCTCTGTCGTCCCTTTCTCCTCCTGCCCTCAATCCCTCCCAGCATCAGAGTCTTTTCCAATGAGTCAAGTCTTCGCATGAGGTGGCCAAAGTACGGGAGTTTCAGCTTTAGCATCATTCTTTTCAAAGAAATCCCAGGGCTGATCTCCTTCAGAATGGACTGGTTGGATCTCCTTGCAGTCCAAGGGGCTCTCAAGAGTCTTCTCCAACACCACAGTTCAAAAGCATCAATTCTTCAGCACTCAGCCTTCTTCACGGTCCAACTCTCACATCCATACATGACTACTGGAAAAACCATAGCCTTGACTAGATGAACCTTAGTCGGCAAAGTAATGTCTCTGCTTTTGAATATGCTATCTAGGTTGGTCATAACTTTTCTTCCAAGGAGTAAGCGTCTTTTAATTTCATGGCTGAAGTCACCATCTGCGGTGATTTTGGAGCCCCAAAAAATTAACTCTGACACTGTTTCCACTGTTTCCCCATCTATTTCCCATGAAGTGATGGGACCGGATGCCATGATCTTCGTTTTCTGAATGTTGAGCTTTAAGCCAACTTTTTCACTCTCCTCTTTCACTTTCACCAAGAGGCTCTTTATTTCTTCTTCACTTTCTGCCATAAGGGTGGTGTCATCTGCATATCTGAGCTTATTGATATTTCTCCCAGCAATCTTGATTCCAGCTTGTGTTTCTTCCAGTCCAGTGTTTCTCATGATGTACTCTGCATAGAAGTTAAAGAAGCAGTGTGACAATATACAGTCTTGACGTACTCCTTTTCATATTTGGAACTGGTCTGTTGTTCCATGTCCAGTTCTAACTGTTGCTTCCTGACTTGCATGCAGGTTTCTCAAGAGGCAGGTCAGGTGGTCTGGTATTCCCATCTCTTTCAGAATTTTCCACAGTTTATTGTGATCCACACAGTCAAAGTCTTTGGCATAGTCAATAAAGCAGAAGTAGATGTTTTCTGGAACTCTGTTGCTTTTTTGATGATTCAGTGGATGTTGGCAATTTGATCTCTGGTTCCTCTGCCTTTTCTAAAACCAGCTTGAACATCAGGGAGTTCATTGTTCACATATTGCTGAAGCCTGGCTTGGAGAATTTAGAGCATGACTTTACTAGCATGTGAGATGAGTGCAATTGTGCGGTAGTTTGAGCATTCATTGGCATTGCCTTTCTTTGGGATTGGAATGAAAACTGACCTTTTCCAGTCCTTTGGCCACTGCTGAGTTTTCCAAACTTGCTGGCATATTGAGTGCAGCACTTTCACAGCATCATCTTTCAGTATTTGAAATAGCTCAACTGGAATTCCATCTCACACTAGGGGCTATATTAAAAAAAAACCAATACAGTATTATAAAGTAAAAGAAAGCAAAATTTAAAAATTTTTTTTAATTTTTTTAAATATCCAAAAAAAAAAAATCTTAATCATTGACATCTATTGCATGGACATCAACCAGTCAGAAGAGATACTGGCCATAAACAGCTGCTAAAACTGCCCCCATTCTCTCATCTGCATATCTACCAAGCCTATGCCAAGGATATGTACAAGAATAAGACTTCTGGGTTATAGTGAACCCCCAAATGGGATTCTAACCAACTGTATTTAATGTTTAAACCTTCTCTTTAACAGTGTCTTTCTCAAGCAAGAATTCTTAATTCCTAATTCCCTCCTTTCCCATGAGATTAGCACCATGTTCACCCCACAAGTGGTCATTAGCAGGACACAACAGCTACTGAGACAACACTTCTCCCTTTCCCCGCTACACTCATGGAATGCTCTGGATCTGTGCTTCTTACACCCTCAGATCTTACAAGCTACTTTAAAAAGTGGGAACATCAGAACTTCCCTAGTGGTCCAGTGGTTAAGAATCCACCTTCCAAAGCAGAAGATGCAGGTTTGATCCCTGGTCAGAAAACTAAGATCCCATATGCTACGGGGCCATTAAGCCTGCGCACCATAACTAGAGAGCCCACGCACCGCCACAAAGATCCCGTATGCTGCAAGTAAGACTCAACGCAGCCAAAATAAATAAATATTTTTTAAGAGTGGGAACATAGATTTGCCAACCTTTCACATTACTAAGAGCATTCAAAAATTAAATCACATCTAGTATCATCATGAAAGAAAAAATTGAAACACTAAAGAAGTAGGAAGTTGTACTATCAGGATAAATAATGCTACTATAATTAAGTTAAACCAATGACCTCTCTCTTTAACTGTAATTTGTTTAATTGCATATTTTTATTAGCTACAAATTTATCATTAGGAAATTTTATCATTAGTAAACATCATTTTTTTTGCCTGAAATTTCACTTGCAATTATAATTATAGCATATGCATAGAGAGACTTTAAAAATGGTAAATGATGCCTGAATTTTTTTTAATGCTACTTTTGATTTACAGCTAAGTTTTGACATATTTATAGGTCTGTGACTTTTATTTACCAAGTTGTATTTGTTTTGATAGTCTATTTTAGTAGAAAATTCAAGTAGCTGTAATTGCATGAAAAATAACATATATTTTCCTATACAGATTTTTCTCATTTTAGCTAATGAAAATTCTGCCGATTAGGCACTGGGAAAGTATCTGTCAGTAGTTAATGCTAATAGAGACACCAGAGCATTCTCTCCACTATTAATCTGTGGATAATGGAAAGCCTATTTCTTAAGTACACACAGAAGAAAGAATAGAAAAAATACTGGCTATGACACCAAATGAATTGCCTTCCTCCTACACTACTGTGCCCTTGTAACCTAGGGCATGTAGAGCAGGCTGGCAGCCATTGCATTACAGATTTAAAAGCGCTGGAATCTCTCGGTCCTGTAGTAGGTTGCCTGATGGATTGGTGAGTAATGTACTTGAAGAGTGCATTACTGAGCTCTAGACTAATGGCCACCTCTTGCCCATGGCCTTTATGGTAGATCATTCATTGTGCTGCCTCATCAGCTTCCTGCCAGTCTGTATCTGGCATGAGCACTGGCTGTTCAAAAGCTTATTAATCCCCTAGGAATGGGTCCAACTGCAAATGTCACTGTGGATTACGCAAAAGTGGGGATGTTCTAGTACTATGGGGACAACACAGTTGTTCTTTGAATTCAAGAATCCTCATTTTAGAGGATGAAATTAGTTCACCAGTCAAGTATATTACCATCCATAGCAAATCTTATAAAAAGTAAGAAATTTCCAATAAAATGAATGCAATGAATGATGATTTCCAGGTTTTAAGTTTTACAGGGATGAAAATGTCTTAAAGGGGATCTCTACAATGTTAACTAACAACATATAAGTCATCTAAGAAGATATCACATCACAAAATAACTTTATATTGCATTTTTATTTAGCATTTCTCTTTCTCAGATGTTTTGCTGGTTCCACAATTTTTAAAAGGTGAAAGATCTGTAATTTCCACCTATAAAGTAATGTAGACTTTCCTCTGAAAGGCATATAATATTACCATAAAGAGTAAAATTAAATAATCACAAATGGTATTTGATGGCAGAATTTTATTCACTGAAAATGTGTGAAATATTTACTGTTGATTTAGTACAGAAAATTATTATTTTTTAACAAAAAAGATCATTTCTATATTGTCAAAGTAGAGGTCTACACAAATTACAGTTTTGCTACATTGTTATGAATTATAATTAGCATGTGAAAAGAACAATAACTTAATAAATATCTTAGGTCATTGGTGCTTTAATATCCACAACATCATCATGTTTCTTCAAATTCAGTGTCTGGAAATTGAGTGTGTAAAACAAGACAAAAGAAACAAAGCAAATAATAGATCACATGTTCTGCTTTATTGACTATGCCAAAGCCTTTGACTGTGTGGATCATAATAAACTGTGGAACATTCTGAAAGAGATGGGAATACCAGACCACCTGACCTGCCTCTTGAGAAACCTGTATACAGGTCAGGAAGCAACAGTTAAAACTGGACATGGAACAACAGACTGGTTCCAAATAGGAAAAGGAGTATGTCAAGGCTGTATGTTGTCACCCTGCTTATTTAACTTCTATGCAGAGTACATCATGAGAAACGCTGGACTGGAAGAAACACAAGCTGGAATCAAGATTTCCAGGAGAAATATCAATAAGCTCAGATACGCAGATGACACCACCCTTATGGCAGAAAGTGAAGAGAAACTAAAAAGCCTCCTGATGAAAGTGAAAGAAAGAGGAGAGTGAAGAAGTTGGCCTAAAGCTTAACATTCAGAAAACGAAGATCATGGCATCCGGTCCCATAACTTCATGGGAAATAGATGGGGAAACAGTAGAAACAGTGTCAGACTTTATTTTTTGGGCCTCAAATTCACTGCAGATGGTGATTGCAGCCATGAAATTAAAAGACACTTACTCCTTGGAAGGAAAGTTATGACCAACCTAGATAGCATATTAAAAAGCAGAGACATTGCCAACAAAGGTCCGTCTAGTCAAGGCTATGGTTTTTCCTGTGATCATGTATGGATGTGAGAGTTGGACTGTGAAGAAAGCTGAGTGCCGAAGAATTGATGCTTTTGAACTGTGGTGTTGGAGAAGACTCTTGAGAGTCCCTTGGACTGCAAGGAGATCCAACCTGTTCATTCTAAAGATCAGTCCTGGGTGTTCTTTGGAAGGAATGATGCTAAAGCTGAAACTCCAGTACTTTGGCCACCTCATGCGAAGAGTTGACTCATTGGAAAAGACTCTGTTGCTGGGAGGGATTGAGGGCAGAAGGGGACGACAGAGGATGAGATGGCCGGAAGGCGTCACCGACTCAATGGACGTGAGTTTGAGTGAACTCCAGGAGTTGGTGATGGACAGGGAGGCCTGGCATGCTGCAATTCAGGGGGTCGCAAAGAGTCAGACACGACTGAGCAACTGAACTGAACTGAACTGAACTGAACTGTGACTCAGAACTAAGAACGGCCTATAATTCTAGGAGAATTTGGAGGAGAGGGAAGTCAATGATGACTTGAGAAAAAAGAAATTTAACGGAGGAGCTGACTCTTAAATGGACTAGAATTTGGGTAAGCAATGGGGAGAGTGAGTATTCAGGTTAGTAAAATAACAGGAGCAAAAGCACAGAAATGTTAAATTAGTATTAAATAAATATTGGGCTTCCCAGTTGGCGCTAGTGGTAAAGAACTTGCCGATGCAGGAGACATAAGAAATGCAGGTTTGATATCTGGGTCTCGAAGATCCCATGGAGGAGGGCATAACCACCCACTCCAGTATTCTTGCCTGGAGAATCCCTTGGACAGAGGAACCTGGCAGGCTACAGTCCAAAGGGTCACAAAGAGTCAGAAACGACTGAAGTGACTTAGCACACACAAGTAAATATTAAGGACTAGAAAGAAGTAAAGCCTGACCAGGGCAGAGGATTTGGGTTTGGAAGTAGTAGAAAATAGAGTACATGCTGAGGGGACTTATGAATCTGGCAATGTGGTAGACTAAATTATCTAGAAATCCTCCTGGTACAATCATCTAGAAATGCTAAACAGAATAGAATGTATTTCTTCTGGCATATAGATCTTACTTTCTAGAAAAATGACAAAAATATTCAGGATTCAGAGATGAGCTAGACACTTATAACCAGAGTGATAAACATGTGAATTGAGGTTGTGGTTGCCCCAAGAAGTTGGATATGGTGGGATGTGGATGTTGTTGGCCTTGGAAATCTAGAAGCTTGAGTTAACAACCTTGAGTAGAAGGAAAATGAGACCTTAAGCCAAGGAGTTGGAACTAAACACCACTTGCTTCACACCTTGTCCTTTAAAAGCTAGGACCTTTAAATCCGTAAATGATACATCATTTTGAAAGGATAGATTAAGGGGAAAATATACCAACTGCACAGGGAAATGACAAGGAAGCTTGTCAGTCTTGGACTGAATTTTTTTTAAGATATTTTTTATTTAGAATAATAACAATGATGTGCCATGTATGAGTTTGGAGATACACAATAAATAGTACCTGCATGATCTGGTAATTCCCAAAGGCAGAAATTAATAGAAAAATGTGCTGCAGAACAGTAAAACACCTAGAGAAAACTAACACAAAACTCTTTGGAAGTAAATTTTACAGATAAAAGCCATTAGCTCTTGATTCAATAATATATAATGCCAAAAGAAACTATCTACAATAAGTAGCAGTCATTAAACATAGTGTTGCTACATAGCAAGATTAAACTCCCCATGTAGTCAATCCAACTTCTTTAGGAAAAGATTAGAGCCAACAGAGAGAGGTAATAATCAAAGAGATAATGATTCAGAATTTTCCAGTACAGATTAAGGCATGAATCATCAGGTGGTATAATAAAACCTTAGTTTTATTTACTTCTTCCAAGATACTCTGTAGTAAAACTGCAGAATACCAAAGACTAAGAGGAAAATTTTTAAGCAATTAAACAATTAGATCACTAATATCTACAGCAGATTTCACAATAGTAGCAGCAGAAAATAGAGGGCTTAATGCTACAGGAAAAAACCCCTGTCAATTTGGAATTCTCTGTCCTTATAAATGTTTATTCAAGAGTGATAATTTTTTAAATGACATTTTCAGACAAATGAAAACTTGGAGTTTACATTTATATACCTTCACTGGAAAAAAAATTAAAGAATGTTCTTCAGAAGGAAGGGCGTTAAAGCTAGAAATAAGATGAAGACAGGAAGAAGCAATGCTGAAAAAAGAAAATGACCAACATATAGGTAAATCTAAATAATTTCTACTTATATAAGAAAATAATAAAAATAATATGTATTTTGGAGGGTACAAAAAAAGAGGAACTAAAATACTAAGGAATTAAAAATAGTAATATTTAAAAAAAAAGGAACCGAGTCCTTTTATTTGTGGAGAGTGATTAGTTACAGACTCTCTTAATTCAAATGTATGTGTTCAAAAGATGAGAAGACAAGCAAACAAGTGAAAGGTATGGATTGGAAATAAGTAAGTAGCAAATGATATAACTATTCATATAGAAATGCCAAACAAATCTAACAAAGTATTAAACCTAATAAAAGAGTACAATCAGATTATTTGATACACGTTTGATAAGCAAAATGTCAATCACATTTCCATATATCAGCAACAAACTGTCATAAAATGTAATTTTAGGAAAAAATATCAATTTACAATAACATAAATCACAGTCACCTTGGCATAAGTCTAACAAATATTAGAGGAACTTCAGGGAGATTATTGGGGTTTTCCAGGTGGCATTAGTGGTACAGAACCTGCCTGCCTTTGCGGAAGACATAAGAGAAGCAGGTTCCATCCCTGGGTCGGGAAGATACCCTGGAAGAGGGTATGGCAACTCTGCTCCAGTATTCTTGCCTGGAGAATCCCATGGACAGAGGAGCCTGGCAGGTTACAGTCCATAAGGGTCGCAAAGAGTTGGACATGACTGAAGCAACTTAGCACACACGCATGCAGGGAGAATATTGGTCTCCTAATTACTGTCTGAAGCATCTGTCTATCTACTTCTTCTTGTTTTTTTCTCTTGATTGTACATCATGTTTTCTTGCTTCTTTACATGTCTCATAATATTTTATTATATGACAAACATTGTGTGTAGGAAAATGGATAGAGAGAGACTGAAGTATATTTTCTTCTGTTTCATTTGGGTTTTTCCCCAAGAGGGTAAACTCTATGTCTGGCATCTAAGGTGAAGAAGTGATCATTCAAACTTCAAAAGAGGTCAAAGCTTAATCTGTAACAGATACAACTTTAATAAAGATTAATCTCATTTTGTATAGTCCAATGTTCAATCCCCCTAGGCTGCCTCCTACCCACTCCAATGTTCTTGCCTGGAGAATCCCAGTGACGAGGGAACGTGGTAGGCTGCCGTCTATGGGATCCGCACAGAGTCGGACACGATTGAAGCGACTTAGCAGCAGCAACAGCAGGCTGCCTCCACCTAGAAGCTAATCCTTTTTATCTTATCAGTATTAAGTTTGGAGGGGTTTGGCCTGCAGTTGCAGCTAATTTCCATTCATCTTTGTTTTTAGCTACACCAAAGTCCTAAATTCCAGGATCTCAAGAATGTAAAAGATTACTCAAATTCTTTATTATTTTAAGCCCTGCCTTCACTGATGCTCTATCAACAAAATTTGAGGTGGAGAAAGAATTATTATGCCAAGTGAACTAATAGTGTGTATGGGGTTCCTACAGACTCCAATCTGCCCCCATTAGCCCTCATTATTCCTGATAGCTTCATTGGTTTCCTCTTGACCCTATAAAATCTCTCCATTTTTCACAGATTTTTTTTTTTTTTACTAACCATTGAAGGGTTCCTTCCTTCGTTCTTCCTTTTACTGCTTATCTTCTAAACGAATTCATCATGACTACTTAGCTTGTACCAGTTTGTATGATTTTAATTTTATTTGTCTCGTTGTTGTTGTTACCATGGGACAAAGTGTAACAAGATTTATAATTTAGGAAAATTTTCTAGCAGTTTTTTGGCCCCTAGATTAAAGTGGTAAGTGAGTAGAGACAGTGAAACTTGTTAGAAGGTCTTTGTTTTAGTGTGGACTAAAGATAATAACCTTAATCAAATCTTTCAAGAAAGAATGTAGAAGAGTGAGCCAATCTAAGAAATCAGAACTTATAGCAATGAGTAAATGCTGTAGAATGGAAAATAAGATTATGAGATTGTCTAGGACCAGTTTATGACTCTAAGCATTTTTTAAAATTCAGCAGACCTTGAGAAATTTCAAGGAGTGGATTTTAAAGGGCCTCCCTTGTAGCTCAGTAGGGAAAGAATCCGCCTGCAGTGTGGGAGACCTGGATTCGATCCCTGGGTTGGGAAGATCTCCTGGAAAAGGGAAAGGCTATCCACTCCAGTATTCTGGCCTGGAGAATCCGATGGACTATATAGTCCATGGGGTCACAAAGAGTCGGACACGACTGAGCAACTTTCACTTAAATATTAGTCTAGAAATGACAAGGAGAACAAATTCAGTTCATTCAGTTGTGTCTGACTCTTTGTGACCACATGGACTGCAGCACGCCAGGCTTCCTTGTCCATCACTAACTTCTGGAGATTGCTCAAACTCGTGTCCATCGAGTCAGTGATGCCATCCAACCATCTCATCTTCTGTCATCCCCTTCTCTTCCTGCATTCAATCTTTCCCAGCATCAGAGTCTTTTCTAATGAGTCTGCTCTTCATATCAGGTGGCGAAAGTATTGGAGCTTCAGCTTCAGCATCAGTCCTTCCAATGAATATTCAGGGTTGATTTCCTTTAGGATTGACTGGTTTAATCTCCTTTTAGTCCAAAGAACTCTCAAGAGTCTTCTCCAATACCACAGTTCAAAGCACCAATTGTTTGGCACTCAGCTTTCTTTATGGTCCAACTCTCACATCCATACATGTCTTCTGGAAAAACCGTAGCTTTGACTACCTTGTCAGCAAAGTAAAGTCTCTGCTTTTTAATATGCTGTGTAAGTTTGTCATAGCTTTTCTATGAGAACAGATTAGAGAGGGAAATAAACTTTAGAAAGGGAAAGTCAAATGGGAAGAATGTTGACATAATGCACAGAACTTACTAAAGTTCCAAACTAGAGTGTTATAGCAGGAATGGAAATGAAAGAATAATGATGGCAAGAAATAATAATCTTAATAAGTTTATTCCTTTTCGTATTATAAAGGGGTACATCATTACCTCTCAAAGGATTAATTTGAATCTATATCACATTTCATCATTTTCAAAGTTTTTACTATGTACTTCCAGCACTTGGTACCATCTTACTAAGTGATTTCTCAATAGATAATAGGAGAATAAAAGGAAAAGTAACCAATTTAAATGATTAAAAGCTTCATAGCATCTGGCTACAGTTAGAATCCAAGCTAATAAATAAAGCCTCATAAATTCTAAAAAGTGTGTTCTTTTAAAAATACTTTACATGGGAACAGAATTATTGTTTCAATAATGTAAATGAATAGTGTGGTTAAATATACAATTATAAAAGGTCAAGGATTCTAATCCTGATTTTCAGCTATCAAAGAATATTTTTCTAGATATGGTCAAACTGTAAACAAAGGCTTTCTCCAGTCTGGCTATGAGTTCTAAATTATCCTGAAATAGAAAACAGACCTTAGCATCTTCCCTCTACAGCAGGGTTCGGCAAACCTTTTTCAAAAAGAGCCAGATAATAAAAGTTTTAGGCTTTATGAGTCATACAGTCTCTGCCATAATTACTCCATTCTGTCATTGCACCATGAAAGGAGCCATGGACAATGTAAAAAGAACAAACATGGCTGTATTCCAATAAATATTTTTTTTATAAAAACAGGTGGTGGGCCAGGTTTGGCTGGTGGACCATAATTTCCCAGCCCCTGCCACACAGAATGTGTCTGTATAGGAATATCCTGGAGACTTTATTAGTATAATCTGGAGCAGCGCTCTCCAATAGAAATGTAATATGAGCCACATAAGAATACTAATTTCTAATAATTATATTTTTAAAATTAATTTGACCATATGCTTTTAACCCAATCTATCTAGCATGTTATCATTTCAGCATATTATCAACATTTTAAATTTATTAATGATATATTTTACATTACTTTTTTCAAAGGAAGTCTTCAAAACCTGTTTTGTGTCTTATGCTTACAGTACATCTCAATTCAGAGTAGCCACAATTCAATTGCAGCTAACATATTAGACATTTCATTTCCAGAGACTTCATAGTTATCTAAGCTCTAACTGCTTCTTTTCCATCTTGGAAATTACCCACTGGTAAGACTATTTCTCACCTAGCAAGGTCTTCCCAGAACCCTCTTCCTTCTCTAGCTTCAACTTCATCAGCCTCTAGAAACTATCTCAAGCATTGCTTCTCAAACTTTAATATACATAAAACATACTGGGAATCTTATTAAACTGTGGGTTCTGTTTCAGTAGGTATGGGACAGAATCTGAGATTTTGCATTTCTAACAAGTTCCTAGGTGGTGCCACTGCCACAGATCCAAGGACTGTACTCTAAGTAGCAAGGACAGAAAAGACCACTCCCAAAAGGACAGCCGTAACTGGAATTGATGTCCTAAATTCCCCTAAGAAGCTATCAGATCTAATCCCAGCATGCCCAACATCCCTGTTCAGGTCACCACCAGAAATGGAAGTTTCTAAAGCAGTACCACCCAATGAGAATATAGTACATGTTATATATGTAATTTACATTATATTACATTATGAAGAGCTAACTAATTGGAAAAGACCCTGATGCTGGGAAAGACTGAAGGCAAAAAGAGAAGAGGGCAGCAGAGGATAAGATGGTTAGACAGTATCACCGACTCAATGGACATGCTGCTGCTGCTGCTAAGTCGTTTCAGTCGTGTCCGACTCTGTGCGACCCCATAGACGGCAGCCCACTAGGCTCCCCCGTCCCTGGGATTCTCCAGGCAAGAACACTGGAATGGGTTGCCATTTGCTTCTCCAATGCATGAAAGTGAAAACTGAAAGTGAAGTCGCTCAGTCGTGTCTGACCCTTAGCGATCCCATGAGCTGCAGTCCACCAGGCTCCTCCATCCATGGGATTTCCCAGGCAAGAGTGCTGGAGTGGGTTGCCGTTGCCTTCTCTGCAATGGACATGACCTTAAGCAAACTCCGGGAGATAGTGAAGGACAGGGAAACCTGGTGTGCTGCAGTCCATGGGGTCGCTAAGAGTCGGACATGACTTAGCGACTGAACAGCAACAACGTATATGTAATTTACAGTTTTCTAGTAGCCACATTTAAGTTTTTAAAAACTGAAATTAAATTTTAATAATGTATTCTCTTTAACACAATATGTCCAGGATACTATTTTAACAGTTAAATCAATACAAATATATTAATGATATATTAAAAAAAATTTTTTTTGGTACTAAGTCTTCAAAATCCAGTGTGTGTTTTATATTTCAGCACATCTTAATTCTGACTAGGCACATATAGCTAGTGGCAACTGCACTGGACGCTATAAGGTCATCATCATGGTTATCTCTATGTGGCTGTTTATCTCCCCAAGCCTGACCCAGCTTCCCTTCCCTTTCTATTTCCATCAAACCCTCCTACTATATTTTTTGGAATACCTGGTCTGTCATCAGGTTAGAAAAAGAAAAACCCTCTATTACTAACCTCATCTCAAAAATGTTCATTTCAATCTCTTGCTATGACAATAACCTGGTTATTCCGTGTGTGCTCACTCACTCAGTCATGTCCAACTCTTTGTGACCCTTTGGGCTGTAGCTCGCCAGGCTCCTCTGTCCCTCAGATTCTCCAGGCAAGAATACTGAAGCAGAGTTGCCACACCCTCCTCCAGGGGATCCTACAGATCCAGGGATTGAACCAGAGTCTTTTGAATCTCCTGGATTGGCAGGCAGATTCTTTACCACTAGCACCACCTGGGAAGCTCTAGATACCTACTATATCACTTCTAAAATCTAGATTTAATAATCACATTTTAAAAAATGTTTGTTTCCAGCTCACTCAAACTTCAGTACCCATATGCCAACAATTTTTCAGACCATTGTACCCACCCATCAATTGATTCAGCCGCATACTTTTCTCATACAATCAATCCTCATATCATCAATATAATATCCCATGGTCCATCACTGTAATCATTGTACTATATATTGCCTTGCCCTTATTTTCCTTATTTAGCTTGCTGATAAACCCAATATTGGTAAATCCATCATACCACCTACTTTCAACCCTAACTGAAACAGATAAATGTGGTTAGGGGAAAACATATGATCATGCTGACTAATCACATTTAAATTGTTTCACTACAAATGTCAAATCATCTTGTATATTACTGTTAGTTGACAATTTCAGTCATTTCATTGAAAAAATTTAAAACTATCAGAAGAGATAGTTTCCTCCTATAACCAAATCCACTACCTATAACCACTACCTTCCCTTTCTATTAATCATATAACCAATTCTTAGTTCTTGTTTCACTCAAATAACTGGTGGCATTTTCTATTATTGGTTATTCCCTCCTTTTTCAAATTTCTTTTTGTTGTTGTTTAGTGATGTTTTCTGGGCTGTTCTCCTACAGCACTGGTTACTCCTTTTCAGTCTCCTTTGATGCCTCATTCTCTTCTTAGTGACCTCTGTCTTTTGGAATGTCCCAAAGCCATCTTTGGGCCTTTTCTCTGTCCAAATTTAATCCTATAATGATCTCATCCAGTTACATGGCTTGAAATGATATTTATAAGTTTGCGATTACAAAATGTTTCTCTCTCTTAACTCCAGATTTCTTTGTGAGTCCCACACTATCTACTCATGGATATTTAATGGTCATCGCAAATTTAACCTGACCTGAATGAAGTTTTTATTTCATTTTCAGTCTATTCCACTTTATTCTTCTGCCACTCAGTTAAAGTCATCATCACCCTTCTCTTCCTCATCCAATTCCTTAACAGGTTCTACTGCTCTGTCTCCAAAATAGATCTTGAGTCCCACCATGTCTCATCTCCACTGCTATGGTTCAGATACCCTTCTATCTGGTTTCATTGCTTTCATTCTGCTTCCCTATCTTTACCCTTGAGTTTATTCTTTACAAAGCAGCAGGAGTCACCTTAAAGCATAAACACATAACCTTCAATTGCTTCCATCATGTTTAGGATAAAATTCAAGCTCCTTATCATGACCTTGAAGAGTTTACTCCTGGTCACTACTTATTTGTCCCAGTACTTTCTCCTCTGTCACTCCACTCCAGCGACATCAGCTACATTTAAATTTTAATATGCCAATATGTTCTGGTCTCCAGGCCTTTACATTTCATCTGGAACATTCATCCCCAGAATCTTCAGCGGGCTTGCTTTTTTACGTCATTAATGCCCCAGCTTGAAGGTCAACTCTATAACAGATCACCCTGTATCAAATAATTCCCCCGACACTCTCTAATCTTTTAAATGGCTTCATTTTTCTTCATAGCACTTATAGCTACCTGAAGTTTTGTGTGTGTGTGTGTGTGTGTGTGTGTGTGTGTGTGTGTGTATTTATTGTCCCTGCTGGGTCTTTGTTGCTTCATGGGCTTTTCTCTAGTTGTGGCAAGTGGGGCCTTCTCTTTGTTGCAGTATGGGGGCTTCTCGTTGCAGTGGCTCTCGTTGCTGAGCACAGGCTCTAGGGCACATGGACTTCAGTAGTTGCAGTGCATGAGCTCAGTCGTTACAGTTCCTGGGCTCAAGAGCACAGGCTCAATCAATAGTTATAGCTCACGGGCTTAGTTGCTCTGTGGCATGTGGGATCTTCCTGGACCAGGGATCAAACCTGGGTCCTGCATTGGCAGGCAGATTCTTTACAACTGAGCCACCAGAGAAGCCCTGAAGTTATATTTTTAATTGTCTCTTTCCTTTCTGTTGTTTCACTCCCTTAGTAAAAAATAAGTTCATCCAATGAAGGGATGTCATGCTACTCACTATTGTATCTCCTGCATTTAGAATAATATCTGGCACACAGTGAGTACTGAGTAAACGAGTCTACAAGATTTCAGGAGACAATTCAGTTGTTCTACGAAATCAGAATTAGCTACTTCACTTGTCTTCTAATGCTGACCTGGGTCATACTAAGTCAAAGAGACATCTGAGAATGAAAGGTTCTAGTATAAACAAATCCTGTAATCTGTTCCATACCAGGGAGCTTGTTCCAATGCTTGTTAGTAGTTGGATGCAGAAATTCTCAGTGATCCCTGCTAATCAGCTAATTTGCCTGTTTCTATCAATACTTACTAGCTATTAGTTTCTGCTGGCCAGTCTCCACCTAACTTCCCTTACAAGAGCTTGCTTTTAAATCAGGAATTTTCTTTGCTGGCTTTGCCATCTCCTTGCTTGGCTTTTCTTTCTTTAACAAGCACAACAGCATGCTGCTGCATCTTCAAAGAGTAAATTAATTCCGTCCGCAAAAGGGTCAAGTGCTAGAAAGTGCATAGCCATGCAGTTTGCATGGCAGGATACAGAAGATATGATGCTAATAAGATTCTAAGATGAGAACAGCAGACTGTCTCTGGGGATTCAGATGAAGGGGTCTGTAAATTTTAAAAGAAATGGTCTCCGAAAACTAATGATGTCTGCTTTCCAATTCATTAATAATGTGGAGCAGGGAGATGGGAGTGAGATCCAGGCCATGCTTTGAAATATCAAAATGTAACGAGGAAGAAAACAGTAAGAGCGATCTCAATGGGGTCATAAAGCTGGGAGAAGGAGGCAAGCTGTAAGAAGATGCGGTGGTGCTGGATGGAGGGGAGGGAATCAGTCTACCCCATGTGTGTATATTTATGTGCATATAGTACCTTTATCTATACACGAGTAGATAAAAAGTTCTTCTGCTAGAAAAAAAAAAAAACACTGCAACATTGATAAGGCTTTTGCAATTTTCATATTTAAGGCGACTCAGAGAGAATATTTCAAGTATTGTAAAAACACATCTAAGCTGTCTGCCTTTCTGTATTTACAAACCCTGCCCTTCACCTCTTTGTATTGCATACAAGAAACGGAGTAACAAGAACCTCAACCTTGTTTGTAGTTAATAGTGGAAGAAAAAAACCCTCAGGCAAAGCCTAATGAACCAAGAGCAATTCTGAGCTCTCCTCTGTAATATCTGCCGAGGCAGTGTCTTTCCAAGGGCTGCCTGGACATATCGTGTGACCTTGCTGCTTTACATCATTAAAATTTCCCATTACTGGAATGGTGTTTGCATGGAGGGGCCGTTGTGCAGATATTATGGCTGAGTTTCTCCCTGCTGCATTCGGAGTTTGTGCTAATAGAAAATGCTTCTCTGCTTGAACAGTTCCCTTGAGCTGGGAGGTATGCAGCAGCAGGAGAGTTTAGCTTTGGCTTTTATTTTGACAAAGCTATTATATTTTGCAGATTGAGGTTATGGTCTTTTCTCCTATCTCTGTATTTTATCTGCATGATATTTTCTGATCTCCCTTTTAAAACCCCCATTAGATACGATTGAGGCTCTGGGGTGGCAGCCTGCCTTGAAGCCGTAATATCGTCAGCTATTCTTACAAGCCCACTAAATAGACTGACTGATTCAGTAGTGTTTAGTCATGTGTAACCTTTCCAAGGGGGGCTAGCTTCAGAAGGAGGACATATGTGCCAGACAGACACTTGTGTGTACATGTGTGTATGAGGACCACAACCCGAAGGTACCAACAATCTTAAAAACAAAAGAGCAATCTCATTCTCCAGGGCCACAGGTTCTGTGTGCCATGTCTTCCTTCTGAGCTTCCTTCTCCCGCAGGTGGCCGACTGCACCATGAAACTGTGGAGGCTGACAGCATTGGTGGCATTTCTGAACTCCACGACACTCTCAGCCTGTTTTACTACCCTCTTAAGAAGCTTCTGTTCTGGCTATTCTGTTCTACACTTTGTTTCATCCACAGTCATAGTGTTACATGTTTGTGCAACTCTAATCTTACAATTTTAGCAGAAAGTTCACAATAATGAATGATGTTTGCCTAGAGGGAGTGGAAATACTTCACAGCACTGGTTATACAGTCATAAACTGTTTGGAACTGACTGAAAGGGTGAGATTCCTTGGTCAGCCTTCCTAAATCTCTAAGCAAACCATAGCTGATTGAGAGACTGAATCCGTAGTGCTCAAATTTCTAAAGTAAAAGAATGTGACCGTTTCTTTCTCTATGGCTTTCCTGTTTTAAGTAAGCACAGTGAACTCTTCCCAATAAATCCTTCTGAATCTGGGAGCGTAGCACAGCCACATGCCTTAAACACTTCACTTTGTCCACCTTCTGTTGACAGTGTGGGACGTGGTGGTCTAGAGTGAGGAGAGTCACGGAGAGCGGTGGTAGAGGTGAGGAATTTATTTCCCCAGGAAATCTCATTAGTGATGCAGTGCCTGTTTTTCATTGAAGTTTCTGCTCTTCAGCTTTGTTTTCGGCTGAGTAACAGAGCCTGAAAGCAGTCTGGTGACTCACAAAAGGTCACACTGAGAGTTGGGGGCACAGACCGGAGCACGCTGCCTACCTGTGATTGATGTGTATTAAAGCTGTCTTGAGCCACTCATAAACACAGCAAGAATCCTGTTCTCTTTTCATCAGTGCTCTTGACCAAGACTTGATTTACTGTTTTGAAATCAGCTGCTCCTTCAGTCCTCTACAATAGCTTCTTTAATAGCTTGTCATAACGGTTGATGACAATTTGGGAAAGCTCATATATTCAATATATTTTTTAAATTGACTTCGCACTATTCCAGGTACCAAGGCTTTATAAACAGTCTAATTGTTCCCTGAGTGTTTGCTGACCTAAAGGAAAGTGTTGATGAATCAGACCCTCCTTTTCTATCTATGAAGGTATTGAGATGTGTATTCAATATCATAGCAAATTGCTACTGAAAATTGGTTCCATGTCCCTGAGGCTACTTACCTCAAAAGGTGAAACAGCCGAAGTACCTGCTAGACAAGACTGACCAGCTTTGCTATTTCTTTCTCTTTTTTTGAGATTTCTTGATGATATTCTTTTAAAGTTTATCCTGACAAGGGATTGAAATTGGATCCAACTGTTATAAGAGACTGTACAGTTCTTATTCTAGTAAAGAATTATAATAATCATCTGTACCCATTGAGTGTGTTTGTCAGTTCAATATCTATGATTGTATAATAATGAAGTTTAAGACTGATGTCAATTCGATTAATTCTTTCTCTATGACTTTCCTGTTGTATAATCTCAGAAGAAAAGGTGTACACAGCATATATGACTTTACTGAACACAGCAACAATTTAAAGCAAATCTCCAGTTCTGATCATTTTGTAACCTTTTGATAGCTTGGGAAAGTTGAACTGATCCCCGACCACCCGATAACCACTTCCACAGCTATGTCCAGGAATGCCTACTGGGGCGATCTTAAGAATGTCTAACCTCCAATTTGCCAAGTACGGCGACCACTGAGAATGGATTACCAGTCACAGAGAACAGATGCCGGTGCTGCTATACTAGAACATCTCACTGAACATCAGTCCTGTTCCGTATTCCTCTCCACATGTACGACTTCTCCCTATCCTTAAATTTCACTTCTTACGTGAATCCTTTCATATTCCATACAGTTCTATTTCTTGATTCTGAGTTCTTACAGTATGTATAGCCTGTACCTTCCAACTGTCCCTATACCGTGAGCTGTCTTCTATTATTATTCTTTTTTACTTCCCCACAGCACAGTGTTATGGTACATATATTTCAAAAATATTTTTGAACGTAGAATATTCTGATGAAAATACTCAGAGATAATGTTTGAAAGTGCTACATTTAGCATAGACCTAATTAGAATTTCCTTTGTGGACTTGAACTTGGTATCCAACTCCCATTTTCTTTTAGAGGGGCCACCTGAAACAACTACATTTCAGCAAAGAACTGTAGCATCAAGACACTTATCAGTATCTTTTCCACAGTAAGTTTTATTTTCTCATATTCTCTATTTTCCAGATGTTGAGGCACTTTGCACTATTACCTTGAATTTGGAGTAGAATTGTGGATGCAACTGCTATAGCAATGGAAGAGTTTAATTTCCCCCGAAACCTATGGAAAGCTGTGCACAGAATAGTTGAATTTATATATATATATGTGGTCATAGTTTCAGATTCAAGAGGCATATATCATTCCTTTTCAGAACATTAAAAAATTACATATTCAGATAAATTTATAGAAAGTCCCCAAGTATTTGGCTTTTTGTTGAAAGTTGAGTTTGATTATTTGGAACTAGGAACATTTTTTTCCCACACACATGATATCAAGAGAGTCAAGGTTTCCATCTAGCCCTACAGTGAATCATTATTAAAGCCTCTGGTGAAGAAGAGAGCCTGAGCTCTGCCAAGAGGGTTTTGGAAAAGAAAGGTGAAGGATTCTCTGAGAAAGACTGTGAGGGCAGCACCTCTGAGGTACTGGGTATGTCCCCAGGTGATGCTAATGTATTTCTTTTGTAAAGCTAGAGTAGGACATAAGGGGTCATAAAGCAAGTGTGAGTAAGTGGAAAATTGCAGGTTGCTTTCTGAAAGCAACTTGGGTAAGCCATGGAGGACAGTAAAATGAGCATCAGAACAGAATTAGGAGAACTAGTTCTAGTCCCAGCTCTTTCACAGTTTCTCCTGTTACCTTCAGTAAGTCACTGCACCCCTCTGGACCTGTTTCGTCATCTACAAAATGAATAGCTCCTTTGTACAAGGCTTCTTTAAGCTAGAGCAAACCATAACAACCATCTTTCCTATAAGTCTACCGAAATTTTTGTTCTGTCCTCTTCTCGCTGCCTCTGTATCTTCTTATATTTATTTCATTCTACGGAATCCAGCCAGTCCTTCCATTTAACCCACTTCTTTTCACCTCCTCTTTCCCACAGGCTAGCCATAATAAAGTAGAAGGGGAGGAGGGAAACACCTCCTGGTTATCATAGACTGTATACTATTTATGATAAATATATTCATACTTTTTCTCTCTCTTAATCTAAAAACCCCTTGGGTTTTTAGAACAAAGAATATACCTTCTTTTGTTTATTTCTATAATATATCTTTAAAAAATCCTCATAGATGTAGAAAATTTAATGACAATGATGTTGAACCCAGGTCTCCTGCATTACAGGCAGATTCTTTACTAGCTGAACCGTAAGGGAAGCAATGATGTTGACACATTGAATACAAAAGAAGTATTCCCCACAGTTTTTAAAAAGTGTATTTACAAAGAAAAAGGAACAATGATGCCTTGCTAAAATCATTTAGACCAATGAAGCTCTTGGGGAAAACAACTGAGATTTAAGAGGGCAGGAAAAATATGATAGTTGGCTGGTTCACATTTGATGTCTTCATGGCTTTCTCCCAGGTGAAAAAACCTGGCTTAGAGTGAGACATATAAGCTGGAATTTGGATTCACTTCCAGAATGTTGTATTTGGGGATCACTAAAGTGCATGAGGAAACTTTTTAGGGGCTGAAGAGGGGAAAAAATATTGGCTACCTTGATTCTAGCAGCTGCTATACAACTATATAAATTTACACCTTTAAAGAATGATGTTATTGATGTAAGTTATGTTTTAGTAACTCAACATAAAGAGATCATAAAATATTATCTCATGATGTGCTCTGCATATAAGTTAAATAAGCAGGGTGACAATATGTGCCAAGGAGCCTTGGCTTAATCCTTTTCCTATTTGGAACCAGTCCATTGTTCCATGTCCACTTCTAACTGTTGCTTCCTGACCTGCATACAGATTTCTCAAGAGACAGGTCAAGTGGTCTGGTATTCCCATCTCTTGAAGAATTTTCCACAGTTTATTGTGATCCTCACAGTCAGAGGCTTTGGCATAGTCAATAAAGCAGACATAGATGTTTTTCTGGAACTCTCTTGCTTTTTTCATTATCCAGTGGATGTTGGCAATTTGGTCTCTGGTTCCCCTGCCTTTTCTAAAACCAGCTTGAACATCAGGAAGTTCACAGTTCAGTATTGCTGAAGCGTGGCTTGGAGAATTTTGAGCATGACTTTACTAGCATGTGAGATGAGTGCAATTGTGCAGTAGTTTGAGCATTCTTTGGCATTGCCTTTCTTAGGGATTGGAATGAAAACTGACCTTTTCCAGTCCTGTGGCCACTGCTGAGTTTTCCAAATTTGCTGACATACTGAGTGTAGCACTTTTACAGCATCATCTTTCAGGATTTGAAATAGCTCAACTGGAATTCCGTCACCTCCACTAGCTTTGTTCGTAGTGATGCTTTCTAAGGCCCACTTGACTTCACATTCCAGGATGTCTGGCTCTAGGTTAGTGATCACACCATCATGATTATCTGCGTCGAGAAGCTCTTTTTTGTACAGTTCTGTGTATTCTTGCCACCTCTTCTTAATATCTTCTGCTTCTGTTAGGTCCAGACCATTTCTGTCCTTTATCGAGCCCATCTTTGCATGAAATGTTCCCTTGCTATCTCTAATTTTCTTGAAGAGATCCCTAGTCTTTCCCATTCTGTTGTTTTCCTCTATTTCTTTGCATTGATCGCTGAAGAAAGCTTTTTTATCTCTCCTTGCTATTCTTTGGAACTCTGCATTCAAATGTTTATATCTTTCCTTTTCTCCTTTGCTCTTCGCTTCTCTTCTTTTCACAGCTATTTGTAAGGCCTCCTCAGACAGCCATTTTGCTTTTTTACATTTCTTTTCCATGGGGATGGTCTTGATCCCTGTCTCCTGTACAATGTCACGAACCTCTGTCCATAGTTCATCAGGCACTCTATCTATCAGATCTAGTCCCTTAAATCTATTTCTCACTTCCACTGTATAATCATAAAGGATTTGATTTAGGTCATACCTGAATGGTCTAGTGGTTTTCCCTTACTTTCTTCAATTTGAGTCTGAATTTGGCAATAAGGAGTTCATGATCTGAGCCACAGTCAGCTCCCAGTCTTGTTTTTGCTGAGTGTATAGAGCTTCTCCATTTTTGCCTGCAAAGAATATCATCAATCTGATTTTGGTGTTGACCATCTGGTGATGTTCATGTGTAGAGTCTTCTCTTGCATTGTTGGGAGAGGGTGTTTGCTTTGACCAGTGTATTCTCTTGGCAAAACTCTATTAGCCTTTGACCTGCTTCATTCTGTACTCCAAAGCCAAATTTGCCTCTTAGTCCAGCTGTTTCTTGATTTCCTACTTTTGCATTCCTGTCCCCTATAATGAAAAGGACATCTTTTTTGGGTGTTAGTTCTAAAAGGTCTTATAGGTCTTCATAGAACTATTCAACTTCACCTTCTTCAGTCAGGGCATAGACTTGGATTACCGTGATACTGAATGGTTAACATCATGAGAAACACTGGGCTGGATGAAGCACAAGCTGGAATCAAGTTTGCCGGGAGAAATATCAATAACCTCAAATATGCAGATGACACCACCCATATAGCAGAAAGTGAAGAAGAACTAAAGAGCCTCTTGATGAAAGTGAAAGAGAAGAGTGAAAATGTTGGCTTAAAGCTCAACATTCAGAAAAAAAGATCATGGCATCTGGTCCCATCACTTCATGGCAAATAGATGGGGAAACAGTGGTTGACTTTATTTTTCTGGGCTCCAAAATCACTGCAGATGGTGATTGCAACCATGAAATTAAAAGATGCTTACTCCGTGGAAGGAACGTTATGACCAACCTAGATAGCATATTAAAAAGCAGAGACATTACTTTGTCAGCTAAGGTCCATCTAGTCAAGGCTATGATTTTTCCAGTAGACAGGTATGGATGTTAAAGTTGGACTATAAAGAAAGCTGAGTGCCGAAGAATTGATGCTTTTGAACTGTGGTGTTGAAGAAGACTCTTGAGAGTTCCTTGGACTGCAAGGAAATCCAACCAATCCATCCTAAAGGAGATCAGTCCTGAGTCTTCATTGGCAGGACTGATGTTGAAGCTGAAACTCCAGTACTTTACCACCTGATACGAAGAGCTGACTCATTTGAAAAGACCTTGACGCTGGGAAAGATTGAGGGCAGGAGGAGAAGGGCCTGACAGAGGATGAGATAGTTGGATGGCATCACCAACTCAATGGACATGGACATGGGTTTGGGTGAACTCCAGGAGTTGTTGATGGACAGGGTGGCCTGGTGTGCTGCAGTGCATGGGGTTGCAAAGAGTTGGACATGACTGAGCAACTGAACTAAAAATATTATATGCTAGAACAAAGATAATCAAGTAATGTGATTTGTAGACCTATTTTAAACTTATAAGAGGAAACTGCAAGAAAATATAAGAAATTACATTTTAAAATTTAAACAAATTGACTAGGAAAAAAGTAGTATCCCCTTTTCTGTTCTTTTAACATTTCTGAAAGCATATCAGAATATTGCTACTTGTGCATACACTTGTCATTAACTCTGTGCTAGTTCTAGTAGATGGGCTTCCCAGGTGGTTCAGTAGTAAAAGAATCTGCCTGCCAATACAGATTCAGTCCTGATTTGGAAAGATCCCTTGGAGGAGGAAATGGCAACCCACTCCAGTATTCTTGCCTGAAAAATCCCATGGACAGAGAAGCCTGGCAAGCTACATACAGTACATGGGGTCACAAAGAGTTAGACATGACTTAGAGACTGAACAACAGCAACACATACAGTTCATGTGGATATAGTTGATATGAACCAATGCTAATTGTTTTCATAACACTGCTAATTAAAGCCAACTGTAACTATCAATTTGGTTTGAGTTATATGATTTCATAGTGAATTGAGAAGCCACTGAGTTGTATGCCAGTGTATGTATGTGATTACCCCTCCCTTATGGAAATCTAAATAGCCTTATTGATTCAAGTTGGCTGCTTAGACTTTCCATCAGTGGTTGCTTAAGTTTGATTGTTGTAGCTCAGGTTTTTGTCCTTTTTTCAGATAAGAATGCTGGTGACATCATCTAATATTTGGATGAGTTCAACTTTTTTTCATTTAGTTCTCTTAAGGATTATAGAACAACTTACCAGCTTGTGCTTTCATGAGTAACTGATATTCTTAACTTCTCTGTCATTGTATGTGTGAAAGGTTGCAAGTAATGGCTAATCTATTTTCCAGATCTGTTCTTTTCTTCCATCATAATAGAGTTACAACAAGTGACATGCCTAGTCACATTTCCCAGCCTCCTTTGCAGTTAGTATGATTAAATGAGTAAGTTCTCTCCAATGGGCATGATGTATACCACTTTTAGGGTGGGGCTTTTAAGAAACCAGATAGGCCTTTTCTGTGCTGTCTTTTTCCTTCTACTAGTTAGAAAGAAAGAGAGAGGGTTGATGTGTGTTTCTCTGTTTTAGGGAGCGGTGGGAGAAAATCTTTCCCATTGTGCCCCTAGAAAACTTCCTCTTACATCTGGAAGACATGGCGATACCTAGCTCCAAGACTGTCTGGAAATGGTTATCTAACTATTTCAGTCTTTAGGAAAGGGATAAGGGTATTAGATATGGGTAGCCAATAAACAATGTCTCAAATAATGGCCTAAACAGATAGTGCAATACATTAGAAGAAGAAAAACCAGTTTGGATGAAGAATATGAAAAAGTTAAAAAGCAGAAAATAATGAAATAAGCAAAAAACCCAAAAAGACCACTTAGTTCTTTAAAATTCCAGCATAGTTGTGCAATCTCTGGCAATTCTGATCAAGGAAAAAATAGAGGAGACAAAAATAAACCACAGAAGATAGGTAAGATAAATATAGACATGGAAAAAATTTTTGAAGTGTGAGAGAAAGGTAGGTTTCAATTAATGCTAACAAATTTGAAATCTAAACTAAAAGGTTGATTTCTCTAGAAAAATATGTATAACAAAAATATGTATAAGGAAAAATAGAATAGGGTCGTAGAAGAAATTTTTAAAGTAGTCAAAGATACAGCCCTTAAAAAAAACAGATCAAATGACATTATGGTTAACATATTAAAATCTAAACAGATAATTCTTAGGTTAAAAAAAAAAATTCCAAAATATAAAAAGACAGAAAGCTTCCCCAGTAACTCCAATTGGTATATGGTTAGCATAATCTTGATTATAAATCCAAACAAATAATATCAAATAATAAGTGAACAAGCCAATTTAATCTATGAATGTATCTTTAAATCCTAAATAAGTGAAACTCTACACGGCTTTAAAAGAAAATGATGTATTTCTAACAGGTATAAGATTTGTACTATGATTAATTAAAATTTAATGTCTGGAATGCAAGGACAGTTTAACATTAATAAACCTATTAATACATTACATTATCAGATTAAAGTAGAAAATCACACAATCATATCAAAAAGATGCCAAAGAATAGTTTAACAACTATCCCTAATTAAAAGCAATTAAAAAAATCCTTTGGCAAGCTGAGGAAGATAAAAACAAACACCTTATCCAATAAAGGTATATTTCAGAAATCTATAACAAAAATTATAATTAAAAGTGTTTGGCAGAGATGGCTTCTTGTACCCTACTACCGGTTCTACTCTTCTTCCTTAGTAATATAACCTGAATTTTTAGTCAGGCTTATGGTTACCTGGAATAAAAAACCACATTTCTCAGTTGCCCTGGCCACTAGGTATAGCCATGTGACTAGACTGGCTATGTTTAACCGAAGGATATAAATAAAAATACTGCGAGCAACTGTCCTTGTCAACAGGATGAATTTCAAAAGCCTGCAGTATTAAGTTACAAAAGGCTACAAATGTTTTGATACTAACTATGTAAATGTTAAGAAACACACCAGATAATGAGTATAACTTATAGCTGCACATTAAAATCATAAAATATTTAAACTGTGCATAAAAGTGAAACAAACAAATGTCAGAGTGAATGAGAATGAAGGAGTTGGTGCTTTATCTTTATTTATAATATTTTATTTCCTTAAGATTAATAAGAACAGAAGCAAAAAAGTCCTGAACCAAATATGGCAAGCAAACAGCTATTAAACTTGAGTCATATTAAATGACTTGGCTATTAAATTAAGGTTGTATTATTTTATGTGCTTTTCTATGTGCATAATTTTTAAATTTTAGTTGTATAAAATAAAGACTGGAAACAAAAGGAAGTCAAAATAAAACAGCAGGGGTGAATATGGAAAGAGGAAGGAGAAGTCCCAGCCCCATTGTTTTGTTCTTTCTCTGATTCCAGGATGATTGACCATACAGGAGCTCCAGGGCTTAGCCTAATTGCCTCCTCCCTGAGTAAATAAATGTCCCAAAGCAAAGGCTAAAGGTAGCCTCTTTGATTTGTCATATCCCAGACATAGTTCTGATGAAGGAATCAATTCAGATGCTCTATTGCTAGCAGAAGATTATTAAATGACTACACTCAGTGTAAAACTACCCTTATATTTACTGCAAGGCTTGGGGTTTTTTTTTTTCTAAATTTATCTAATAAAGTTAAATCAAGATATTAGAAAATAAAATATAATACAAAATCCCTTCATAAACAGAAACACAAAGCAGAAAAAGCCTAAAAATAAACTTAACAAGAAATATGCAAGACTTGTGTGGGACAAAACTGTAAAAATGTACTGAAAATCATGACAGGAAATCTAAACAAATGAAAAGATCTACTCCCTAAATAAGAACACTCAGTAATTTACCAATGTTAATTCTCCTCAAGTTACCCTCTACATTTAAATAAAATCTCAGTAAAATGGACCTTGATAAGCTAACCCTCAGATTCATCTGAAATGGAATCTCCAGGAATATTTTTCAAAAGACACTGAGAAAAAGTGACCCATAAAAATATCTACATAAACTATAAAACTTTAGTACTTGAAACAATGTGGTATTGACAGGTAAATAGAAAAATGTAACTGAGTGGACAGTCCAGAAACAGATTAATATAGATGAGATTTTAATATAACAAATTTTGTATTTCAAATCAGAAAAGGAAAATACATATATCTTAACTGTGACATTCACAAATACAAATCCCAAATGGATTAAAGTGCTAAATTTAATGAACACCAAGTTTATAAAACCATCAGAAGGAAATATAGGAAACTATTTATTTTATGATGGAAGAGAGTGTCCCTAAACTAAAAATAGCATCAAGAATTCATAAGTATAATGTAGAAGTTGGGTTTCAGAAAAATTGAGACAAATTGTGAGAACATATTTGCAAAGATGTATAACTGAAAAAGGGTTAATAATCAGAATATATAAAGAGATCCTAAAAATCAATAAGAAAAATCTAACTGAAAGTGAGAAAAAGATATAAAAAGACAAATGTAGAATAAGAACAAAAACAGCCAACATACATGTGAAAAGATTCTCTATCATAATAATCAGACAGAATGCAATTTTAAAAAAGAAAGATTTGCCAGTAGGTTGGCCAGCACTTTAAAGATGAATGTTTCTTGGTATTAGTAAGAGGCTGAGAAGATGGATACTCTTGTACATCCATTACCTCTCTCTTCTACTTTCCCCCTTGCTAACTCCAGTCCTGCCGTACTGCCTCCTTTTTTTCTTAGTACACACTGTGTACTGCCTCCTTTTTTTCTTAGTATACACTAACTTTCGGTCCTCTTCAAGTTACTTTTACTTGCTGTTCCCTCTACCTTAATCCTTTTCCCTCAGATATGTTAGTATGTGTGACTTGCTCCAGTTCTTCAGTTCATTCGCTCAGTCATGTCTGACTCTTTTCAACCCTGTGGACTGCAGCACGCCAGGCTTCCCTGTCCATCACCAACTCCTGGAGCTTGCTGAAATTCATGTCCATCAAGTCAGTGATGCCATCCAACCATCTTATCCTCTGTTGTCCCATTATCCTGCATTCAATCTTTCCCAGTGTCAAGGTCTTATCCAATGAGTCACCTGTTTGTATCAGGTGGCCACAGTATTGGAGCTTCAGCATCAGTCCTTCTGATTCTTAAGCTCCAGTTCTTAGTTCAAGTTTTTCTCAGAGATGACCTATTTTTTAGCCAGATAAATGTATGACTTTCCTATCACTCCTAAAACCTTTCAGTTCATTTCAGTTCAGTCACTCAGTCATGTCCGACTCTTTGCCGTCTCATGAACTGCAGCACGCCAGGCCTCTCTGTCCATCACCAACTCCCGGAGTTTACCCAAACCCATGCCCATTGAGTTGGTGATGCCATACAGCCATCTCATCCTCGATCATCCCCTTCTCCTGCCTTCAATCTTTCCCAGCATCAGGGTCTTTTCAAATGAGTCAGCTCTTTACTTCAGGTGGCCAAAATATTGGAATTTCAGCTTCAACATCAGTCCTTCCAATGTACAGGACTGATTTCCTTTAGTATGGACTGGTTGGATCTCCTTGCAGTCCAAGGGACTCTCAAGAGTCTTCTCCAACACCACAGTTCCAAAGCATCAATTCTTCTGTGCTCAGCTTTCTTTACAGTCCAATTCTCACATCCATACATGACTACTGGAAAAACCATAGCCTTGACTAGACAGACCTTTGTTGATAAAGTAATGTCTCTGCTTTTTCATATGCTGTCTAGGTTGGTCATAACGTTCCTTCCAAGGAGTAAGCATCTTTTAATTTCATGGCTGCAATCACCATCTGCAGTGATTTTAGAGCCCCCAAAAATAAAGTCAACCACTGTTTCCACTTTTTCCCCATCTATTTGCCATGAAGTGATGGGACCAGATACCTTTAACCCTGCTTTTCTTCCCCCCCACATGTTAGATAGGCGGTGGGTAGGTAGGTAAGTAAGTAGGTAAACAGACAGGTAAGTAGATAGGTAAGTAAGTAGCCACTGCGTAAATCTGTTTTGAATGACTGAAAAAATACTGCCATTGGAGAAAGTATGCTGCTGCTGCTGCTGCTGCTGCTGCTAAGTTGCTTCAGTCGTGTCTGACTCTTGCGACCCCATAGACGGCAGCCTACCAGCTCCCTCATCCCTGGGATTCTCCAGGCAAGAACACTAGAATGGGTTGCCATTTCCTTTTCCAATGTGAGAAAGTGAAAAGTGAAAGTGAAGTCGCTCAGTCATGTCCGACTCTTAGCGACCCCATGGACTGCAGCCCACCAGGCTCCTCCGTCCGTGGGATTTTCCAGGCAAGAGTACTGGAGTGGGGTGCCATTGCCTTCTCCGGAGAAAGTATAAATTGGTACAAATTTTCAGAATATTTTGTATTTAATTAAATACTAAAACAAATAAAATGTGGGTACTCTGTAATCTAGCAATTCCACTTCTACATATCTGCTCTTAGTAAATACATCCATGCGCAAAGAAACATGAACAAAGATAAACAAATATGTTCAGCACAACACTGTTTTTCATAATAAAAAAGAAATAACACAAGTTGCCACCAATTGGAATCAGGTTAAATAAGATATTAGATATTTATGCAACACAATACTATGCAGCTGTTATAAAGAACAAGATGGGTCTGTATTGTACCCATATGTAAAGATATTCCAGTGTTTTGATGTTCTGTGGAAAATAAATCACAGAAAAAGAGCTAAAATATAATCTTACTTATGGAAAAAAATAATCCAATATGTGTGGCTATATAAAGATATAGATAAACATATGCATACATATGAACATATAAATGCAAATTTAAGATATAAAGGATGCACACCAAATTGTTAATAGTTTATTCGCTTCTCTCTGTGGAGAAAAGGAGCTTGGGTATAGGAGAGCTGGTACAGGAGTATATCCTATGTATTTCCATATTGTTTTAGTCTTTCACAATGAGAATATATTCATGTATCACATTTTTAATTAAAAAATAGAATGTCTTCAAGGTTATCCTCTTTCAATGTCAGTCTCATTCATTTGTGTCCTGAAATGGTCTCTTGGGTGGCAGTGAATGAGATGAAGTAATGGCCAGTGTGCTGGGAATTACGTTTAGAAGTGCATTGTGCTAGGGAACATTAGTCAGTGCCCCCATAGAAAAAAAGGTTGAGAACTATGTTCATGCCCCATTGTTTCATTTCCTCCAGCAGCATCTAGAAACAAAAGAAGCTTCATTTTTCCTTTACTGTGGTCACGTGTCAAAAGTGCAGGAGACGGGTTTTTTGTTTTTTGCAGTTTGGACATATTTCATACCTGCAGAATAGTTCTTTGTGCTATATTCTGAGTAATTTTAAATAAATAAATCCTTCCCTGCTAACATCAAATACAGTGAAATAAATTGCATGGTTCAGGGTGCATAAATGAGTACGCTGGCAGTCCCTTCTTTTAACTCTCATATGCGGATTAGAAAACACAATATATAGCACTCTGACTCACCTTTGCAGGAATTTTTAAATATTTCTTTATGTGCGTTCATTCTTAGTTTTATTGTTTCTTTCCAATTTATAAACAAGCCTGTATGTGCTAACACATGAGAACACATACGTAACACCCATGCATGCACACACCCTCACATAGCCAGAACTGCCTGTCTGAATCCCAGGCTTTTTTCTGGATAAGCATTGCTTGACCTTGTGTCTTTTCGCCATCAACATCCTTTAATGACTACCTGGGGTTACAACTCACTGACCCGTGGGCCAGTGACAACCTTGCATGGCAGCTCTGTTTAAATGAGATCCCCTCTCTTCCTCCTTTTCTCCTTGGTTTGACAGGCTAGAACTGAGCTGATAGGGTATGAGAAGGAGGAAGGTGATTTTCATAGAGATATATTAATAATGATAAAAATAACCAAAATAATGATAATAATGACTAATATTATGGAGGACTTGCTATTTGCTAAGCACTATTCTAAGCACTTTATAGGTTTCATTTCATCTTCATAATAACCTACAATCTAGATATTATCATTGTTATTACTAAGGCCATTTTATAAATGAGGAAAATAAGGTATAGAGAGCTTAAGTAACTTGCTCGAAGGTCACACAGCTAGTAAGTGACCTATATCTCTATCTCCACACATAGTGGATTATTTCTCCTTAATAAGATTATATTTTAGATATTTTTCCTTGACTTGCTTTTTTCCAATTGGAATAGCTTTCTGTATGTATACATACAAACACATCCTGTTCTTCATAACAGCTTCACTGTATTATTAATACATTGCATAAATATACTGTATTATATTTAGCTTCTGGCCACATCCCTGCACTACCATCTCCCTGATGAAACCTAGGGTATATCTTTCCATGACTTTTTCCTTATTCATGTCAACATAGAGGTATAACCGATGCTTCCCCAGTAGCTCAGCAGTAAAGAATCCGCCTGCAGTGAGGGAGACATAAGCTATATGGGTTTGATCCTTGGGTCAGGAAGATTCCCTGGAGGAAGGCATGGCAACCCACTCCAGAATTCTTGCCTGGAGAATCTCACGGACAGAGGAGCCTGGCAGGCTGCTGTCCATAGGGTCATGAAGAGTCAGACATGACTTAGCATGCACACAGAGTATACACATATTTACATGGGCTTCTTACTTGTTTGTGTATGAATTCCCTTTTCTGTGTGGTTTTGAGCTAAGATTGGCCACATAGAAATTTTCATGTGATGTGAAAGGCTAAAAATGAAACAGCAAGAATGATTAGATTGAGAAGGTTGGTATAGGATCAGGTACTGTAGCAGTTTGTATACATTCTTTATGGATGTGGTCTCTCACCTTGTTAACATGAGGTAGCAACTGAGCCCACAGAGTCTGTCTCTCATAGGATCTCCTCCTTAAGCTTCTCCTGCTCTTAGGTCACCTGTATCCTCTACTCTATGACTGAGGTTACCCAGCAGGTCACCAACATCATCGAAGTTGGAAGTTTGAAGGAAGTGAAAGAGCCATTTGATTTTCAGTTCATCTTCCTGGGTTCCAGTTTATCTTTGGAATGGCAGACCACTTCATGTACATATTTCCCTTCCAACTTCATGCACATCTTTCCCTTCCAACTTCGTGCACATCTTTCCCTTCCCTCCCCTATCCTGAAGACTTCAGGTCCAATGCTGGGCACAGAAGCAAGTCATATATAAACTGTTTAACTAGCTTCAACATTGACCTTCTGTGCACGCTCAGTTGCTTCAGTTGTGTCCGACTCTTTGAGAGTCACCACTGTGGACTGTCGCCCCACCCCATGAATGGTCGCCATGGACTGTCGCCCACCAGGCTTTGTATATGAGGATTCTCCAGGCAAGAATACTGGAGTGGATTGCCATGTCTTCCTCCAGGGGATCTTCCCGACCCAGGGATCAAACCCATGTCTCCTGCATTGCAGGAGGTTTCTCTACCGCTGAGCCACCTGGGAAGCCCCAACATTGACCTTGCATGAGGTCAAATCCCTATGATAAATTCCTTATTCTACAACAAGGGTCCTCAACCTTCAGGATCTAATTCCTGAGGATGATCTGAGGTGGAGCTGATGTAATAATAGAAATGAAGTGCTCAATAAATGTAATGTGCTTGAGTCATCCCAAAGCCATCCCCCACCACCACCATTCTGTGAAAAAATTGTCTTCTGTGAAATTGGTCCCTGGTGCCAAAAAGGTGGGGGACCATTGTTCTATGTAACACCTAGAAGTTTTCCTTCTCTGATCAAACCTTGATTAATACACTGTGTCTGTTTGTTTTTATCTGTTAATAAAAAGAATCAAATTATACCCCTTGGTCTTTAACTTGCTTTCTTCGCTGATAGACCATAGAGATTCTTACAAGTTGTCACATCTCTCCCCCACTCCCATACATTTCTCCATATATTCACATGATCACACTAAAATATTATATTTTTTATTCTGAGAATCTGATTCTAGAAATAAGATTCTAGAATATAACTCTGGAAATCAAACATTTTAAGTTTGCTTGATGATTTGTTATTTTTCTCTTTGTCTCTTTCTTCTCATTCATTCCTGCCTTAAGTCCCATAGCCATCCACTAGACAACTTGCATAACAACTGTATGTATCCTGAATTTTTCTTTGTGCTCTTAGACCAATATATGAACTAATACACTCTTGCTTATGTATACTTTCCCCACCAAATTGAGCTATAAATTTTTCATATGTTAAATTCTCATATATATTATGATCTATTTCTGGATTTTCTATTTTGTCAACTTATCTATCTGTTCTCATGCTGATATGATATTGACTGATTACAAAAGCTGTGCAATATTTTCTTATATATAGTAAAGAACCCCACATACATACACTGTTCTTTTGCATCTGTGTCTGTGCTTAGTCGCTCAGTCATGTCCAAATCTTTGTGATCCCCAGCACTGTAGCCTTCCAGGCTCCTCTGTCCATGGGGATTCTCCAGGCAAAAATACTGGAGTGGGTTATCATGCCCTCCTCCAGGGAATCTTCCCAACCCAGGGATCAAACCCAGGTCTCCTGCATTGCAGGCAGATTCTTTACCATCTGAGCACCAAGGAAGCCCCTTTCTCAATTATCCTAGGATATTTATTCTTACATATGAATTTTAAAATAATAGGAGCTATTTTTAAAGACTCTTCTAGGATCTTAATTGGAAATATACTTTATAGTAATTTGGGAGAATCACCACTTTATTGCCTACTTTTCCTACTCAAAAATGTGAAATGTTTTTCCAGTTGCTAAAATCTTGTTTCATATCCTTCAGTAAGATATTATAGTCTTCATATAATGCTGTGCCTTTCTTGTAATTTTATTCCTAGTGGTTTTTTTTGGTGTTGTGAACAAAATGCTATTATTTTTTGTTTTTATTCCTAAGTCTATATTGCTAAAACACAAAAACATTTTTAGCATTTATCTTTTATTCAGCCCCCTTAACAGATTATTTTATTAATTTCATCAGTCAGAATTTAGTCAGAGAAGCAGAAAAACTAGTATCATGAAGGGGTTTAATTATAGGAACAAGACCTCAAGTAATTGTGGGAGATGGGAGATGTTAGGAAATAAAGGTCTAATAAAGGCTGTATTAATGGAAATCTGGAAAGCTGGACACATCCAGGTGTCAGAGAGGGAACGTGAAAGCAAGGTGGCAGAGAAGTTTCTGGAGAGCTGTACTTCTGCCTGGCACCCAATTCCGAAGTCTTCAATTCAGAATCTGTTGGAGGGCCTGGGGCTACTTTTGGTCAGTGGGTCTGGCCACCTGGAGGTAGAGTTGAACACGGAGTAGAGGAAGCAATGAGAAACTGGAAATCACTGGGCATCTCTGCATCTGTCCTTCATCATTGACTCAAAAGAACCTCAGAAATAGTGGATGCTACTCCACTTCCGCATTCCAAGTCTCATGTGACTTTTGATTCTGGCCAACTGTTGCACAGAACCACAAAGTGAAACGTTTCTGAAAAACATAGTCCCTTTTGTAATCTCATTAATATTAGAACAATCCAGCATACCAATTGGTGGTTCCAAAGCCTATGCATATTACTTCCTTTTTCTGGCTCCTTGCAGTCACTAGAACCTCCAAGGCAATGTCACAATAAGAATTTCTATCAAAGTGCCTTCCTAAATAGCTCCTAATTTTACTTTAAATTGTTTTAGAGTTTTTGTTATTTTAGAATGCCATTTTCTTTTGGTTTTTGTAAAATCAATTTTATCATACCTAAGTAGATTCTTCCTGCTTATTACTTACTAGGGCTGACTTTTGAATTGTATTAAAAGTCTTTCAACGTCTACATATTGATATAGTAATTTTGCTTTGCCTTTTTGATTTGGTGACATAATGAATTATGTTGATAGATTTTCTGATATAAAATACTTTTATTCCTGAGGAATTTATGGGTGACAATCAGGATAGGGAAAGAGGAGATTCAGTTCTCACCCTCATGACAGCTTTCTCTCTGGTTGACCTCAGGGTTTTGAGATAAATTATTCAGTGCACAACTCATACACCACCTCTCATGTCTTTCTCTTCAGAATGTTTGCTATATTATTACATACTCATTAATGGAAACAACTACCTGTTATGATATTTTCATAATTAATAACATTTAATTAGTCATTTGGTGCTGAGAAGATAGAGGAAGTCATTCAATACAAAATGCTTTTATAACTATTTTCCTTGATTTCAGTAGGAAATAAGCACTATTTACTGGCCATCCCCTCAATATAATTGACATGTGTACACTGTTAAAAACATAACTCTCATTCCGTAGAGACCTCACTACGAATCCAAGTTTTTTCATACATATTTATCACAGTGATTTCAGTAAATTTGTGTTAAGTTCATTCCCTAAGCCTGACGTTATCATTCAATAAAAAATCCAAATACTTCACATGTCCTCAAAACATGTAGGTTTCCTACTTAAACTACTTAAGAAAAGCAGGGATCTTAGTACATTTATAATGAGTACAGTCTGTTTGATATGAGGGGAAAGGAATAGCTTGCCTTAGTTCTTCTTTCTCGCCTTTGTATAGGGAACAAGTAAATACAGGCTCCTGGGGCAAAAGCCAGGTTCATGTTAGAAGGGCTCAGAAACAGAACAAGGACTTTTAGGGGTCAAATAAATCCATAAAGGAAAATTGGTCTGCACCTGCCTCAAGCTGTGCTGTTAATATTAGTAGACAAGATGCTATAGAAATGAGAAGGAGAAAACTATAAAAAGTGATATTTAAATTGCTGTGAAGCTTGAATTTGAGCTCTTTTCCCTTATTCCAAAATCATTACTAATATGAAGGAAGCAGAGAGACCGAAGCCAATGAAAACCCATAGGAAGCTGCAGAACACATGAAAATCCCAGCTGGTGAATAAAATCTTTCACATTGGCAAAACAGTGTGAGTGAGAAATCTTTTAAACATGCATCAGCTGCAGGGGCTGGATGTTGAGAAATATAAGATTAAGATGATGCTAGGGAAAACTGAGGGTCACTCATGCTCACCCCTGTAAGAAAACCCTGCCTGTGCTGTATTAAGTCACACACCATTAGGGTGAAAAGGCAAGCTCAGCTGCTCCACGTCTTTCCTATAATGTATATATCAAAAAACAGCAGAGACATTATGGCTCTCTTTCTCCCTACATTTTATTCTCCACTACTTTCTTGCTGTATCACTCATTTTCCTCTCCCCCAAAGTTGTATTTTCTTCTTTCACAGTAGTCCTTGATAGACAGAAAGACTGTCAGAAATACAGCTTGAACAGTCATATTTCTACAGTACAACTGGTTTCCCTTTCCTTGAGGATAATAAGGAACTTTTCAGGAACAAAACTGCCTGATCTCCATTCCCTGGGGAGGAGTGTTTTAACACTCATTTACAGGATAGTCTAAGTAACTTCAATCCACAAAAGAGAAGACCAAACCAAAACACAACAGAAACTTGACAAATAGTTTTCACAAAAAAATAGCTTGGGGCTTCCCTGTGAAGAGTCAGGGTGAAGAGTCTGCCTGTCAGTGCAGGAGACACAGGTTCAACCGCTCATCCAGGAGGATCCCACTTGCCATGGAGCAGCTGGGCCCTTGCACCACAACTACTAAGCCTGTGCTCTAAAGCCCAGGAGCCACTACAGAAGCCTGTGTTCTGCAAGAAAAGCCATCACAATGAGAAGCCTGTGCACAGCAACAAAAAGTAGCCCCTGCTCACTGCAGCTAGAGAAAGCCTGTGAGCAGCAATGAAGACCCACCACAGCTGTAAGAGTTAAAATATTAAAATATACAAAGCAACATGAAGGAAAATAATTTTGAAATAAGAATTATGAAACCAGGGAAAAAAATTAATATGAGTAAGAAAAATAAAGTCCTTTTTGCATATGATAGACATATTTTATTATCCAAAGACTTTATATGAGATAATTACTCAAGGACATACAACAGTAAAACAAAATGAATATGAGAATGAGAAAGACATGAAATGCAAGAGACTTGTGAGCAAAAATTATTCAATCCCAACCATAAGTGTAATTAATTTTGTTCACAGGAAATTAACAAATCTTTTATCAGAATGGGAGGTTTTTTTTAACACTTCTCCCAGAAATCTATAGTTAACATAGTCAAAAACAAATGAAAACACAGGAGTTTGAATCAACTTGACCCCAAAAGGATTTCTGAGATGACGGCTTTGTGGCAACTAGCCCAAATTGGAGCAAAAAGGCCAGAGGGCTCCAGAAGGGATACCTCCCCAAAAAGGAACAAATTGGTCAACTGACGTATTTGACCCATTTGGGAGGAAAATTACAGCTCTGTCCAAGTTTGAGAGACTAAGTCATTGAAAAGTAAGCCAATGAAAAAATCATATAATGAGTGACTCTAGGAAAAACAAAAAGTTGTAGAGGCAAGAAAATATACCCATCATAAACTACATAACTTGGTGAAGAATATTCTCATAGTTGTAAAAATGGAAGCAACAAGTGAATGATTTAGTAAGAAAATGTTTTATAACCATATTGAGAGGATGGATGGAGAAGGGGGTGTGTGCACATGCACATGTAGGGGAAGTGTAAGAGGTAAATCCTGACCCTCCATTCTACAAAGTCAGGATGCCTGTAATAGGAAGAAAAAAATCAAGATGTTGCAAATACCACCATGTGTTATTCAAAAGGGTGGAAACAGCTAAAATATTTGAAAGTCGTTAACTCAGAAGAGTAGAACTTGGAGATAGAGGTGGAGAGGAAGGAAGCCTGCTGTTTTTTATCATAATTTATATAAGATTTTATTTTCAAAAACATCTACTTAAAAATATTGATAAGAACAAAAACAAATACATCAATAAATTTGAAAAAGCATAGGATATGATGTGTAATAAAATTAATTGAAGATCATTGATGTACAAAGGACTCAGCACGCACAAGTGTAGTGAGAAATATAGACCCGTAAAGCACCAGACTTTATGTAACTTGGCATGCCCGTGATATTTTTCCATTATGCCAAATATTTTTTAAATGTCTTCTTGGTGTCAATTTAAATATTACATAAATTGTCAGTGAACTGCTAATGCCAGTTAATACATTTGGTTGTCATTTTAATTTCTCTAAGTCTCAGTTTCTTGTAAAATGAGAATAACGGTTTTACCTTTCTCATAGGATCATTGGAAGAATGAAATAAGATGATGCATATGCCGCTATTACTCAGCCTGGCATTCAGAAAGGGCTTGATGAACCTTTCATAATAATATAGTATAACTACAATTGCACTCATCTCACATGCTAGTAAAGTAATGCTCAAAATTCTCCAAACCAGGCTTCAGCAATATGTGAACAATGAACTTCCAGATATTCAAGCTGGTTTTAGAAAAGGCAGAGGAACCAGAGATCAAATTGCCAACATCCACTGGATCATCGAAAAAGCAAGAGAGTTCCAGAAAAACATCTATTTCTGCTTTATTGACTATGCCAAAGCCTTTGACTGTGTGGATCACAATAAACTGTGGAAAATTCTGAAAGAGATGGGAATACCAGACCACCTGACCTGCCCCTTGAGAAACCTATATGCAGGTCAGGAAGCAACAGGTAGAACAGGACATGGAACAACAGACCAGTTCCAAATAGGAAAAGGACTATGTCAAGGCTGTATATTGTCACCCTGCTTATTTAACTTCTATGCAGAGTACATCATGAGAAACGCTGGACTGGAAGAAGCACAAGCTGGAATTAAGATTGCCAGGAGAAAGATCAATAACCTCAGATATGCAGATGACCACCCTTATGGCAGAAAGTGAAGAGGAACTAAAAAGCCTCTTGATGAAAGTGAAAGAGGACAGTGAAAAAGTCGGCTTAAAGCTCAACATTCAGAAAATGAAGATCATGGCATCTGGTCCCATCACTTCGTGGGAAATAGATGGGGAAACAGTGTCAGACTTTATTTTGGGGGGCTCTAAAATCACTGCAGATGGTGATTGCAGCCATGAAATTAAAAGATGCTTACTCCTTGGAAGGAAAGTTATGACCAACCTAGATAGCATATTCAAAAGCACAGACATTACTTTGCCGACTAAGGTCCATCTAGTCAAGGCTATGGTTTTTCCAGTGATCATGTATGGATGTGAGAGTTGGACTGTGAAGAAAGCTGAGCACCGAAGAACTGATGCTTTTGAACTTCTCAAGAGAAGACTCTTGAGAGTCCCTTGGACTGCAAGGAGATCCAACCAGTCCATTCTAAAGGAGACCAGTCGTGGGTGTTCATTGGAAGGAATGATGCTAAAGCTGAAACTCCAGTACTTTGGCCACCTCATGCAAAGAGTTGACTCATTGGAAAAGACTCTGATGCTGGGAGGGATTGAGGGCAGGAGGAGACGGGGATGACAGAGGATGAGATGGCTGGATGGCATCACCAACTCTATGGACATGAGTCTGAGTAAACTCCGGGAGTTGGTGATGGACAGGGAGGCCTGGCATGCTGCGATTCATGGGGTCGCAAAGAGTCAGACATGACTGAGCGACTGAACTAACTGACTGAGTATTAATATTGGGCTTCCCTGGTGGCTTAAATGGTAAAGAATCTGCTTGCAATGCAGGAGACCAGGGTAAATCCCTGGATCAGGAAGACCCCTAGAGGAGGGCATGGCTACCCACTCTAGGATTCTGGCTTGGAGAATGCCATGGGCACAGGAGCCTGGCAAGCTACAGTCCATGATATCACAAAGAGTAGAATACAACTGAGTAACTAACACACTTTCACTTTTTCAGCATTAATATTATTTCACTGTTTTCAATATAAATTATAGTTTTAATATTTCCAAGAAACAATGATTTATTGAATATATGTCAAGTTACTTTGGACCATGTCTTCAGTTGTTTGTTGACTTCATTGGCAGTTATTAATATTGAGTAATATAATTTGATCATTATGGTTGATATTGACACAAAACCAGTAACTTTAAGTGTTTTTGATGGTTGGTATTGATCTAATCATGTGAACAACACTGATAATAACATGTCAGTATGAGTCCTGGATGGATATTTTAACCTGTACTTAATTAGGGACAAATAATTTCTGCTTCCCTTTTATGTATGGCATTCTTTTCTGTGTTTTTTAGGGTCTATAAGAGAGGCAAAGATTTTGATGTATATTGTAGACAGTCACAATGGCATCTTCGTAAAGGATTTGGAGGCTCTTTATCCACCAAATGAAAACCACAGGGAGAGTTAGGAAGCGATTCCAGACAGGTGCCATTTCTTACTTGAAATGTGGCAAGGTAAGGTGATTATATACGTTCAGATCTGTCTATAACATTTAATCCTGATAACCCTGTAAGGCAAGGCTTGTTAGGCCCAATAAATGGCAGAAATATGGGTCAAATACAGGTTTAAAGTTGATACTCTTTCAGCAATACATACTCCCTCTCAACAAGTATACCAATAAGTGCCTTCCTGGGGGTGTGGTTGCTGTATGACCTATTCTATTAGGCCTGTCAGATTTTCAACTATATGCATTTTATTTCTCACCAAAATAAATATGATTTACAGAGAACTGAGCCTAAGTAATTTTTCTCAGTTACTCTGTATCAAGAGTCAGCAAACTTTCTAGAATGGGACAGATAGTCAATATGTTTAACTTGGGGACCAAACACTCCCTACTGCAACCACTGACAGCCATATATAATATGTATATGACTGGGTGGGAAGAGCTACATTCCATAAAACTTCACTTACAAAAACTGACAGTAAGCCATACTTGGCAACCAGGCTATAGTTTGGTCAATCCTTGCTCTATACCCGTCCATCAAAATTCTCCAAACAAGCCTTCAACAGTACATGAACCAAGAGCTTCTAAATGTTCAAGCTAGATTTAGAAAAGGCAGAGGAACCAGAGATCACATTGCCAACATCCGCTGGATCATAAAAAAAGCAAGAGAGTTCCAGAAAAACATCTACTTCTGCTTTATTGACTATGCCAAAGCCTTTGACTATGTGAATCACAACAAACTGTGGAAAATTCTTAAAGAGATGGGGATACCAGACCACCTGACCTGACTTCTGAGAAATCTCAATGCACATCAAGAAACAACAGTTAGAACTGGACATGGAACAATGGACTGGTTTCAAATTGGTAAAGGAGTATGTCAAGATCATATACTGTCACCCTGCTTATTTAACTTATATGCAAAGTACATAATGCAAAATGCCAGGCTGGAGGAAGCACAGCTGGAATCAAGATTGCCAGGAGAAGTATCAATAACCTCACATATGCAGATGAAATCACCCTTATGGCAGAAAGCGAGGAGGAACTAAAGAATCTCTTGATAAAGGTGAAAGAGAAGAGTGAAAAACCTGACTTAAAACTCAGCATTCAAAAAACGAAGATCATGGCATCTGGTCCCATCACTTCATGGCAAATCCGGTCCCCACTTCATAGTTGGGGAAACAATGGAAACAGTGACAGACTTTTTTGGGGGGTCTCCAAAATCACTGCAGATGGTGACTGCAGCCATGAAATTAAAAGACACTTGCTCCTTGGAAGAAAAGCTATGACCAACCTAGACAGCATATTAAAAATCAGAGACATAACTTTGCTGACAAACGTCCATCTAGTCAAAGCTATGGTTTTTCCAGTAGTCATGTATGGATGTGAGAGTTGGACCATAAAGAAAGCTGAACGCCAAAGAATTGATGCTTTTGAACTGTGGTGTTGGAGAAGGCTCTTGAGAGTCCCTTGGACTGCAAGGAGATCAAACCAGTCATTGTAAAGGAAATATCAGTCCTGAGTATTCATTGGAAGGA
Source organism: Capra hircus (assembly GCF_001704415.2). Lineage (NCBI taxonomy): Eukaryota > Metazoa > Chordata > Mammalia > Artiodactyla > Bovidae > Capra > Capra hircus. The sequence continues at coordinate 40,002,571 of NC_030825.1, forward strand.
CTGATGCTGAAGCTGAGACTCTAATACTTTGGCCACTTGATACAAAGAACTGACTTATTAGAAAAGACCTTGACACTGGGAAGGATTGAAGGCAGGAGGAGAAGGGGACAATAAAGGATGAGATGGTTGGATGGTGTCACCAACTCGATGTACATAATTTTTAGCAAGCTCTGGGAGTTGGTGATGGACAAGGAAGCCTGGCGTGCTGCAGTCTGTGGGGTTGCAAAGAATCAGACATGACTGAGTGACTGAACTGAACTGCTCTGTACCAGAGATAATCAGTTTTTGCATCATTCAGTCTATATTATTTTGGAGGATCAGAGTGTTCTGTGTCTTGTGATTCTCAAAATTTCTGTGTCCAGCAGTGATTACTCAGTGTGCCTCACCATAGAAGCCCTCATGTTTTATTACAGTTTATATTTGGAGAAAAGGGTGTGAGACAAGAACCCAAGCATGTGCCCATCACAGTGAAATTTGTGTCAGTAGAAGAATATTTACAAAGGGTCTCAGAAAACTCAGACTTGGTGCCCCACTGCCAGTATCAGAGCTGACCCCGTGGTAGGAAATCTCATATAGAGGGCGGGCTCTAATTTCAGAGGATAAAAATCTGGCTTCCCATGGATGACTCTGTTGGAACTATTGATTATATAGTAGAACCACGTGAGATTGACAGCACTTGAGCCACCAGAATCTAAATTCTGTGTAGGAAATTGTGTGCTAGTCAACTACACTGATATAACCTGCCATGCTAGCATATGTCTTGGTTTTAAACCCCCCACAAATCTACCAAATTATTCATGTTGTCCTGATTTTTCTACTCTTCATCCTTTCCTAGCACTTTTTTTGTTTTATATGCATGCACAGTTGCTGTAGAGATATGTTTCTGAACTTGGCTTGATCGGGGGAGTAGGCAGTTTGTGATTGGAATCTTAATAACCTGTCAAAACACAGCATTTAAATCCTGTTCCTGTGATTTTTTTTCTTTCCTGTGGAACACAGATAGCCAGAAAGACAAATAGGAGAGGCCCCTTGGTATTTTTCTCTTGTTTGTATGATCCTAAAGGTTTTGATGAACTGGCCTTTGCAAGTTTTGTTGAGACTATTCAAGCCAGCTTCAGATGGATGTGACTGGCTTAATGATTTGGCAAGGATCCAAGGCACTGGAAATCAAAACAGAGCAAAAAAGAAAAAAAAAAACTCAGATCAGCATACATCATAATGATATAATCATTCAGCATCTTATCTGGTTACTTATTATAGCTTGTGCAGTGATAGAAATGGAAATAATTTACTCTGGCCACTCTGTGTTACTGTTAAATCATTTATGTGCTATGAAAGGG